>NW_026906973.1:0-344380 GCF_033978795.1 Nerophis ophidion | reverse complement strand
ATACATGTTAAGTGTATAAATATTAAATACATATTTAGTGTATGAATATTAAATACATGATTAGTGTATTAATATTAAATACTTGTTTAGTGTATAAATATTAAATACATGTTTAGTTTATGAATATTAAATACATGTTTGGTGTATAAATATTAAATACATGTTTAGTGTATAAATAATAACTACATGTTTAGTGTATGAATATTAAATACATGTTTAGTGTATTAATATTAAATACATGTTTAATGTATTAATATTAAATATATGTTTAGTTTATTAAAATTAAATACATGTTTTTGTATTCATATTAAATACATGTTTAGTGTATTAATATTAAATATATGTTTAGTGTATGAATGTTAAATACATGTTTAGTGTATAAATATTAAATATATGTTTAGTTTATTAAAATTAAATACACCTTTTTGTATTAATATTAAATACATGTTTAGTGTATAAATATTAAATACATGTTTAGTGTATGAATATTAAATACATGTTTAAAGTATGAATATTAAATACATGTTTAGTTCATGAATATTAAATACATGTTTAGTGTATTAATATTAAATACACGTTTACTTTATGAATATTAAATACATGTTTAGTGGATTAATAATAAATACATATTCAGTGTATTAATATTAAATACATGTTTAGTGTATTAATATTAAATACATGTTTAGTGGATTAATAATAAATACATATTCAGTGTATTAATATTAAATACATGTTTAGTGTATAAATATTAAATATATGTTTAGTTTATAAATATTAAATACATGTTTAGTGTATAAATATTAAATACATGTTTAAAGTTTGAATATTAAATAGATGTTTAGTTTATGAATATTAAATACATGTTTAGTGTATATATATTAAATACATGTTTCGTGTATGAATATTAAATACATGATTAGTGTATTAATAATAAATACATATTCAGTGTATTAATATTAAATACAGGTTTACTTTATGAATATTAAATACATGTTTAGTGGATTAATAATAAATACATATTCAGTGTATTAATATTAAATACATGTTTCGTGTATAAATATTAAATACATGTTTAGTGTATAAATATTAAATACATGTTTAGTGTATTAATATTAAAAATATATTTAGTTTATTAAAATTAAATACATGTTTTGTATTAATATTAAATACATGTTTAGTGTATAAATATTGAATACATGTTTAATGTATGAATATTAAATACATGTTTAGTGTATAAATATTAAATACATGTTTAAAGTATGAATATTAAATACATGTTTAGTTTATGAATATTAAATACATGTTTAGTGTATAAATATTAAATACATGTTTAAAGTATGAATATTAAATACATGATTAGTGTATTAATATTAAATACTTGTTTAGTGTATAAATATTAAATACATGTTTAGTGTATAAATAATAACTACATGTTTAGTGTATGAATATTAAATACATGTTTGGTGTATAAATATTAAATACATGTTTAGTGTATGAATATTAAATACATGTGTAGTGTATTAACATTAAATATATATTTAGTTTATTAAAATTAGTTACATGTTTTGTATTAATATTAAATACATGTTTAGTGTATAAATATTAAATACATGTTTAGTGTATGAATATTAAATACATGTTTAGTGTATAAATATTAAATGCATGTTTAAAGTATGAATATTAAATACATATTTAGTTTATGAATATTAAATACATGTTTAGTGTATAAATATTAAATACATGTTTAATGTATTAATATTAAATATATGTTTAGTTTATTAAAATAAAATACATGTTTTTGTATTCATATTAAATACATGTTTAGTGTATTAATATTAAATATATGTTTAGTGTATGAATGTTAAATACATGTTTAGTGTATAAATATTAAATATATGTTTAGTTTATTAAAATTAAATACACCTTTTTGTATTCATATTAAATACATGTTTAATGTATCAATATTAAATATATGTTTAGTGTATGAATGTTAAATACATGTTTAGTGTATAAATATTAAATATATGTTTAGTTTATTAAAATTAAATACACCTTTTTGTATTAATATTAAATACATGTTTAGTGTATAAATATTAAATACATGTTTAGTGTATAAATATTAAATACATGTTTAAAGTAGGAATATTAAATACATGTTTAGTTCATGAATATTAAATACATGTTTAGTGTATTAATATTAAATACATGTTTACTTTATGAATATTAAATACATGTTTAGTGGATTAATAATAAATACATATTCAGGGGTTTAATATTAAATACATGTTTAGTGTATAAATATTAAATACATGTTTAGTGTATAAATATTAAATACATGTTCAGTGTATAAATATAAGTGTATGAGAAACCAAACTTATGTAAAAAAAATAAAAGAAACAAAAAAAAAGGAAAAAGAGAGAGAGAGAGAGACGGAGAGGACCGGACTTATTAAGAGGGAACGTGCGCCCTCCTGTGGAGTTTTGCCGCAACTGCACGAATAAAGAAATTCATTATTTCCAAGTGTGCCTTATTTAGAGGATAATAAATACATGTTTACTGTATGAATATTAAATATATGATTAGTGTATGGTTACATATACGTTTAGTATATGATTATTAAATACATGTTCAGTGTATTAATATTAAATACATGTTTAGTGTATGAATATTAAATACATGTTTAGTGTATAAATATCAAATACATGTTTAGTGTATGAATATTAAATACATGTTTAAAGTATGAATATTAAACACATGTTTAGTTTATCAATATTAAATATATGTTTAGTGTATAAATATTAAAGACATGTTTCGTGTATGCATATTAAATACATGTTTAGTGTATGAATATTGAATACATATTTAGTGTATGAATATTAAATACATGATTAGTGTATTAATATTAAATACTTGTTTAGTGTATAAATATTAAATACATGTTTAGTGTATAAATATTAAATACATGTTTAGTGTATAAATGTTAAATACATGTTTAGTGTATGAATATTAAATATATGTTTAGTTTATTAATATTAAATACATGTTTAGTGTATGAATATTAAATACATGTTTAGTTTATGAATATTACATACATGTTTGGTGTATAAATATTAAATACATGTTTAGTGTATAAATATTAAATACATGTTTAATGTATTAATATTAAATACATGTTTAGTGTATAAATAATAACTACATGTTTAGTGTATGAATATTAAATACATGTTTAGTGTATTAATATTAAATACATGTTTAGTGTATTAATATTAAATATATATTTAGTTTATTAAAATTAAATACATGTTTTGTATTAATATTAAATACATGTTTAGTGTATAAATATTAAATACATGTTTAGTGTATAAATATTAAATACATGTTTAGTGTTTAAATATTAAATACATGTTTAGTGTATTAATATTAAATACATGTTTAGTGTATTAATATTAAATACACTTTTAGTGTATGAATATTAAATACACATTTATTGTAAAAATATTAAATACATGTTTAGTGTATTAATATTAAATATATGTTTAGTTTATTAAAATTAAATACATGTTTTTGTATTAATATTAAATACATGTTTAGTGGATAAAAAATAAATACATATTTAGTGTATTAATATTAAATACATGTTTAGTGTATAAATATTAAATACATGTTTAGTGTATGAATATTAAATAAATGTTTAGTGTATAAATATTAAATACATGTATAGTGTATAAATATTAAATACATGTTTAATGTATTAATATTAAATATATGTTTAGTTTATTAAAATTAAATACATGTTTTTGTATTCATATTAAATACATGTTTAGTGTATTAATATTAAATATATGTTTAGTGTATGAATGTTAAATACATGTTTAGTGTATAGTTATTAAATACATGTTTAAAGTATGAATATTAAAATACATGTTTAGTTTATGAATATTAAATACATGTTTAGTGTATAAATATTGAATACATGTTTCGTGTATGAATATTAAATACATGTTTAGTGTATAAATATTAAATACATGTTAAGTGTATAAATATTAAATACATGTTTAGTGTATAAATGTTAAATACATGTTTAGTGTATAAATACTAAATACATGTTTAGTTTATTAAAATTTAATACATGTTTTTGTATTAATATTAAATACATGTTTAGTGTATAAATATTAAATACATGTTTAATGTATTAATATTAAATACATGTTTAGTGTATAAATATAAGTGTATGAGAAACCAAACTTATGTAAAAAAAAATAAAAGAAACAAAAAAAAAGGAAAAAGAGAGAGAGAGAGAGAGACAGAGAGGACCGGACTTATTAAGAGGGAACGTGCGCCCTCCTGTGGACTTTTGCCGCAACTGCACACATAAAGAAATTCATTATTTCCAAGTGTGCCTTATTTAGAGGATAATAAATACATGTTTAAAGTATGAATATTAAATACATGTTTAGTGTATAAATGTTAAATACATGTTTAGTGTGTGAATATTAAATATATGTTTAGTGTATGAATATTAAATACATGTTTAGTTTATGAATATTAAATACATGTTTAGTGTATAAATATTAACTACATGTTTAATGTATTAATATTAAATACATGTTTAGTGTATAAATAATAACTACATGTTTAGTGTATGAATATTAAATACATGTTTAGTGTATTAATATTAAATACATGTTTAGTGTATTAATATTAAATATATATTTCCATCCATTTTCTACCGCTTATTCCCTTTCGGGGTCGCGGGGGGCGCTGGCGCCTATCTCAGCTACAATCGGGCGGAAGGCGGGGTACACCCTGGACAAGTCGCCACCTCATCGCAGGGCCAACACAAATAGACAGACAACACTCACACTCACATTCACACACTAGGGCCAATTTAGTGTTGCCAATCAACCTATCCCCAGGTGCATGTCTTTGTATAAATAATATTAAATATATATTTAATGTCCAAAGACATTAAATATATATTTAGTTTATTAAAATTAAATACATGTTTTGTATTAATATTAAATACATGTTTTGTGTATAAATATTAAATACATGTTTAGTGTATTAATATTAAATACATGTTTAGTGTATGAATATTAAATACATGTTTAGTGTATAAATATTAAATACATGTTTAGTGTATTAATATTAAATACATGTTTAGTGTATTAATATTAAATACACTTTTAGTGTATAAATAT
The DNA here is from genome assembly GCF_033978795.1 of Nerophis ophidion. Lineage (NCBI taxonomy): Eukaryota > Metazoa > Chordata > Actinopteri > Syngnathiformes > Syngnathidae > Nerophis > Nerophis ophidion. The sequence goes on along the minus strand of NW_026906973.1, from coordinate 339,179 downwards.
TAAATACACATTTATTGTAAAAATATTAAATACATGTTTAGTGTATTAATATTAAATATATGTTTAGTTTATTAAAATTAAATACATGTTTTTGTATTAATATTAAATACATGTTTAGTGGATAAATAATAAATACATATTTAGTGTATTAATATTAAATACATGTTGAGTGTATGAATATTAAATAAATGTTTAGTGTATAAATAATAACTACATGTTTATTGTATGAATATTAAATACATGTTTAGTGTATAAATATTAAATACATGTTTAGTGTTTTAATATCAAATATATGTTTAGTTTATTAAAATTAAATACATGTTTTTGTATTAATATTAAATACTTGTTTAGTGTATAAATATTAAATACATGTTTAGTGTATAGTTATTAAATACATGTTTAAAGTATGAATATTAAATACATGTTTATTGTATGAATATTAAATACATGTTTAGTGTATAAATATTAAATACATATTTAGTGTATGAATATTAAATACATGTTTAGTGTATGAATATTAAATATATGTTTAGTTTATTAATATTAAATACATGTTTAGTGTATGAATATTAAATACATGTTTAGTTTATGAATATTAAATACATGTTTGGTGTATACATATTAAATACATGTTTAGTGTATAAATAATAACTACATGTTTAGTGTATGAATATTAAATACATGTTTAGTGTATTAATATTAAATACATGTTTAATGTATTAATATTAAATATATGCTTAGTTTATTAAAATTAAATACATGTTTTTGTATTCATATTAAATACATGTTTAGTGTATTAATATTAAATATATGTTTAGTGTATGAATGTTAAATACATGTTTAGTGTATAAATATTAAATATATGTTTAGTTTATTAAAATTAAATACACCTTTTTGTATTAATATTAAATACATGTTTAGTGTATAAATATTAAATACATGTTTAGTGTATAAATATTAAATACATGTTTATTGTATGAATATTAAATACATGTTTAGTTCATGAATATTAAATACATGTTTAGTGTATTAATATTAAATACATGTTTACTTTATGAATATTAAATACATGTTTAGTGGATTAATAATAAATACATATTCAGTGTATTAATATTAAATACATGTTTAGTGTATAAATGTTAAATACATGTTTAGTGTATAAATATTAAATACATGTTTAAAGTATGAATATTAAATAGATGTTTAGTTTATGAATATTAAATACATGTTTAGTGTATAAATATTAAATACATGTTTCGTGTATGAATATTAAATACATGTTTAGTGTATAAATATTAAATACATGTTAAGTGTATAAATATTATATACATATTTAGTGTATGAATATTAAATACATGATTAGTGTATTAATATTAAATACTTGTTTAGTGTATAAATATTAAATACATATTTAGTGTATTAATATTAAATACATGTTTAGTGTATAAATAATAACTACATGTTTAGTGTATGAATATTAAATACATGTTTAGTGTATTAATATTAAATATATGTTTGGTTTATCAAAATTAAATACGTGTTTTTGTATTAATATTAAATACATGTTTAGTGTATAAATATTAAATACATGTTTAGTGTATTAATATTAAATACATGTTTAGTGTATGAATAATAACTACATGTTTAGTGTATGAATATTAAATACATGTTTAGTGTATAAATATTAAATACATGTTAAGTGTATAAATATTAAATACATGTTTAGTGTATGAATGTTAAATACATGTTTAGTGTATAAATATTAAATACATGTTTAGTTTATTAAAATTTAATACATGTTTTTGTATTAATATTAAATACATGTTTAGTGTATAAATATTAAATACATGTTTAATGTATTAATATTAAATACATGTTTAGTGTATAAATATAAGTGTATGAGAAACCAAACTTATGTAAAAAAAAATAAAAGAAACAAAAAAAAAGGAAAAAGAGAGAGAGCGAGAGAGAGGACCGGACTTATTAAGAGGGAACGTGCGCCCTCCTGTGGAGTTTTGCTGCAACTGCACACATAAAGAAATTCATTATTTCCAAGTGTGCCTTATTTAGAGGATAATAAATACTTGTTTACTGTATGAATATTAAATATATGATTAGTGTATGAATATTAAATACATGTTTAGTGTATAGATATTAAATACATGTTTAGTGTATAGATATTAAATACATGTTAAGTGTATAAATATTAAATACATATTTAGTATATGAATATTAAATACATGATTAGTGTATTAATATTAAATACTTGTTTAGTGTATAAATATTAAATACATGTTTAGTGTATAAATATTAAATACATGTTAAGTGTATAAATATTAAATACATATTTAGTGTATGAATATTAAATACATGTGTAGTGTATTAATATTAAATACATGTTTAGTGTATAAATATTAAATACATGTTTAGTGTATGAATATTAAATACATGTTTAGTGTATAAATATTAAATACATGTTTAGTGTGTTAATATCAAATATATGTTTAGTTTATTAAAATTAAATACATGTTTTTGTATTAATATTAAATACTTGTTTAGTGTATAAATATTAAATACATGTTCAGTGTATAGTTATTAAATACATGTTTAAAGTATGAATATTAAATACATGTTTAGTTTATGAATATTAAATACATGTTTAGTGTATAAATATTGAATACATGTTTCGTGTATGAATATTAAATACATGTTTAGTGTATAAATATTAAATACATGTTAAGTGTATAAATATTAAATACATGTTTAGTGTATAAATGTTAAATACATGTTTAGTGTATACATATTAAATACATGTTTAGTTTATTAAAATGTAATACATGTTTTTGTATTAATATTAAATACATGTTTAGTGTATAAATATTAAATACATGTTTAATGTATTAATATTAAATACATGTTTAGTGTATAAATATAAGTGTATGAGAAACCAAACTTATGTAAAAAAAAATAAAAGAAACAAAAAAAAAGGAAAAAGAGAGAGAGAGAGAGAGACAGAGAGGACCGGATTTATTAAGAGGGAACGTGCGCCCTCCTGTGGAGTTTTGCCGCAACTGCACACATAAAGAAATTCATTATTTCCAAGTGTGCCTTATTTAGAGGATAATAAATACATGTTTACTGTATGAATATTAAATATATGATTAGTGTATGAATATTAAATACATGTTTAGTGTATAGATATTAAATACAGGTTTAGTGTATAGATATTAAATACATGTTAAGTGTATAAATATTAAATACATATTTAGTGTATGAATATTAAACACATGATTAGTGTATTAATATTAAATACTTGTTTAGTGTATAAATATTAAATACATGTTTAGTGTATAAATATTAAATACATGTTAAGTGTATAAATATTAAATACATATTTAGTGTATGAATATTAAATACATGTGTAGTGTATTAATATTAAATACATGTTTAGTGTATAAATATTAAATACATGTTTAGTGTATGAATATTAAATACATGTTTAAAGTATGAATATTAAATACATGTTTAGTGTATAAATGTTAAATACATGTTTAGTGTATGAATATTAAATATATGTTTAGTTTATTAATATTAAATACATGTTTAGTGTATGAATATTAAATACATGTTTAGTTTATGAATATTAAATACATGTTTGGTGTATAAATATTAAATACATGTTTAGTGTATAAATAATAACTACATGTTTAGTGTATGAATATTAAATACACTTTTAGTGTATGAATATTAAATACACATTTATTGTAAAAATATTAAATACATGTTTAGTGTATTAATATTAAATATATGTTTAGTTTATTAAAATTAAATACATGTTTTTGTATTAATATTAAATACATGTTTAGTGGATAAATAATAAATACATATTTAGTGTATTAATATTAAATACATGTTTAGTGTATAAATATTAAATACATGTTTAGTGTATTAATAATAAATACATGTTTAGTGTATGAATATTAAATAAATGTTTAGTGTATAAATAATAACTACATATTTAGTGTATGAATATTAAATACATGTTTAGTGTATAAATATTAAATACATGTTTAGTGTATTAATATTAAATATATGTTTAGTTTATTCAAATTAAATACATGTTTTTGTATTAATATTAAATACTTGTTTAGTGTATAAATATTAAATACATGTTTAGTGTATAGTTATTAAATACATGTTTAAAGTATGAATATTAAATACGTGTTTAGTTTATGAATATTAAATACATGTTTAGTGTATAAATATTGAATACATGTTTCGTGTATGAATATTAAATACATGTTTAGTGTATAAATATTAAATACATGTTAAGTGTATAAATATTAAATACATGTTTAGTGTATAAATGTTAAATACATGTTTAGTGTATAAATATTAAATACATGTTTAGTTTATTAAAATTTAATACATGTTTTTGTATTAATATTAAATACATGTTGTGTATAAATATTAAATACATGTTTAATGTATTAATATTAAATACATGTTTAGTGTATAAATATAAGTGTATGAGAAACCAAACTTATGTAAAAAAAAATAAAAGAAACAAAAAAAAAGGAAAAAGAGAGAGAGAGAGAGAGACAGAGAGGACCGGACTTATTAAGAGGGAACGTGCGCTCTCCTGTGGAGTTTTGCCGCAACTGCACACATAAAGAAATTCATTATTTCCAAGTGTGCCTTATTTAGAGGATAATAAATACATGTTTACTGTATGAATATTAAATATATGATTAGTGTATGAATATTAAATACTTGTTTAGTGTATAGATATTAAATACATGTTTAGTGTATAGATATTAAATACATGTTAAGTGTATAAATATTAAATACATATTTAGTGTATGAATATTAAATACATGATTAGTGTATTAATATTAAATACTTGTTTAGTGTATAAATATTGAATACATGTTCAGTGTATAAATATTAAATACATGTTAAGTGTATAAATATTAAATACATATTTAGTGTATGAATATTAAATACATGTTTAGTGTATTAATATTAAATACATGTTTAGTGTATAAATATTAAATACATGTTTAGTGTATGAATATTGAATACATGTTTAAAGTATGAATGTTAAATACATGTTTAGTGTATAAATGTTAAATACATGTTTAGTGTATGAATATTAAATATATGTTTAGTTTATTAATATTAAATACATGTTTGGTGTATAAATATTAAATACATGTTTAGTGTATAAATAATAACTACATGTTTAGTTTATGAATATTAAATACACTTTTAGTGTATGAATATTAAATACACATTTATTGTAAAAATATTAAATACATGTTTAGTTTATTAAAATTTAATACATGTTTTTGTATTAATATTAAATACATGTTTAGTGTATTAATATTAAATACACTTTTAGTGTATAAATATTAAATACACATTTATTGTAAAAATGTTAAATACATGTTTAGTGTATTAATATTAAATATATGTTTAGTTTATTAAAATTAAATACATGTTTTTGTATTAATAATAAATACATGTTTAGTGGATAAATAATAAATACGTATTTAGTGTATTAATATTAAATACATGTTTAGTGTATTAATATTAAATACATGTTTAGTGTATAAATATTAAATAAATGTTTAGTGTATAAATAATAAATACATGTTTAGTGTATAAATATTAAATACATGTTTAGTGTATTAATATTAAATATATGTTTAGTTTATTAAAATTAAATACATGTTTTTGTATTAATATTAAATACTTGTTTAGTGTATAAATATTAAATACATGTTTAGTGTATAGTTATTAAATACATGTTTAAAGTATGAATATTAAATACATGTTTAGTTTATGAATATTAAATACATGTTTAGTGTATAAATATTGAATACATGTTTCGTGTATGAATATTAAATACATGTTTAGTGTATAAATATTAAATACATGTTAAGTGTATAAATATTAAATACATGTTTAGTGTATAAATGTTAAATACATGTTTAGTGTATAAATATTAAATACATGTTTAGTTTATTAAAATTTAATACATGTTTTTGTATTAATATTAAATACATGTTTAGTGTATAAATATTAAATACATGTTTAATGTATTAATATTAAATACATGTTTAGTGTATGAATATTAAATACATGTTTAAAGTATGAATATTAAATACATGTTTAGTGCATGAATATTAAATATATGTCTAGTGTATGAATATTAAATACATGTTTAGTTTATGAATATTAAATACATGTTTGGTGTATAAATATTAAATACATGTTTAGTGTATAAATAATAACTACATGTTTAGTGTCCGTCCGTCCGTTTTCTACCGCTTATTCCCTTTCGGGGTCGCGGGGGGCGCTGGCGCCTATCTCAGCTACAATCGGGCGGAAGGCAGGGTACACCCTGGACAAGTCGCCACCTCATCGCAGGGCCAACACAGATAGACAGACAACATTCACACTCACATTCACACACTAGGGCCAATTTAGTGTTGCCAATCAACCTATCCCCAGGTGCATGTCTTTGGAGGTGGGAGGAAGCCGGAGTACCCGGAGGGAACCCACGCATTCACGGGGAGAACATGCAAACTCCACACAGAAAGATCCCGAGCCTGGATTTGAACCCAGGACTGCAGGACCTTCGTATTGTGAGGCAGACGCACTAACCCCTCTGCCACCGTGAAGCCCCATGTTTAGTGTATGAATATTAAATACATGTTTAGTGTATGAATATTAAATACATGTTTAGTGTATTAATATTAAATACATGTTTAATGTATTAATTTTAAATATATGTTTAGTTTATTAAAATTAAATACATGTTTTTGTATTCATGTTAAATACATGTTTAGTGTATTAATATTAAATATATGTTTAGTGTATGAATGTTAAATACATGTTTAGTGTATGAATATTAAATATATGTTTAGTTTATTAAAATTAAATACACCTTTTTGTTTTAATATTAAATACATGTTTAGTGTATAAATATTAAATACATGTTTGGTGTATAAATATTAAATACATGTTTATAGTATGAATATTAAATACATGTTTAGTGGATTAATAATAAATACATATTCAGTGTATTAATATTAAATACATGTTTAGTGTATAAATATTAAATACATGTTTATTGTATAAATATTAAATACATTTTTAGTGTATAAATATTAAATACATGTTTAAAGTATGAATATTAAATAGATGTTTAGTTTATGAATATTAAATACATGTTTAGTGTATAAATATTAAATACATGTTTCGTGTATGAATATTAAATACATGTTTAGTGTATAAATATTAAATACATGTTAAGTGTATAAATATTATATACATATTTAGTGTATGAATATTAAATACATGATTAGTGTATTAATATTAAATACTTGTTTAGTGTATAAATATTAAATACATATTTAGTGTATTAATATTAAATACATGTTTAGTGTATAAATAATAACTACATGTTTAGTGTATGAATATTAAATACATGTTTAGTGTATTAATATTAAATATATGTTTGGTTTATCAAAATTAAATATGTGTTTTTGTATTAATATTAAATACATGTTTAGTGTATTAATATTAAATACATGTTTAGTGTATGAATAATAACTACATGTTTAGTGTATGAATATTAAATACATGTTTAGTGTATTAATATTAAATAAATGTTTACTTTATGAATATTAAATACATGTTTAGTGGATTAATAATAAATACATATTCAGTGTATTAATATTAAATACATGTTTATTGTATAAATATTAAATACATGTTTAGTGTATAAATATTAAATACATGTTTAGTGTATTAATATTAAAAATATATTTAGTTTATTAAAATTAAATACATGTTTTGTATTAATATTAAATACATGTTTAGTGTATAAATATTAAATACATGTTTAATGTATGAATATTAAATACATGTTTAGTGTATTAATATTAAATACATGTTTACTTTATGAATATTAAATACATGTTTAGTGGATTAATAATAAATCCATATTCAGTGTATTAATATTAAATACATGATTAGTGTATTAATATTAAATACTTGTTTAGTGTATAAATATTTAATACATGTTTAGTGTATTAATATTAAATACATGTTTAGTGTATAAATAATAACTACATGTTTAGTGTATGAATATTAAATACATGTTTAGTGTATAGATATTAAATACAGGTTTAGTGTATAGATATTAAATACATGTTAAGTGTATAAATATTAAATACTAATTTAGTGTATGAATATTAAACACATGATTAGTGTATTAATATTAAATACTTGTTTAGTGTATAAATATTAAATACATGTTTAGTGTATAAATATTAAATACATGTTAAGTGTATAAATATTAAATACATATTTAGTGTATGAATATTAAATACATGTGTAGTGTATTAATATTAAATACATGTTTAGTGTATAAATATTAAATACATGTTTAGTGTATGAATATTAAATACATGTTTAAAGTATGAATATTAAATACATGTTTAGTGTATAAATGTTAAATACATGTTTAGTGTATGAATATTAAATATATGTTTAGTTTATTATTATTAAATACATGTTTAGTGTATGAATATTAAATACATGTTTAGTTTATGAATATTAAATACATGTTTGGTGTATAAATATTAAATACATGTTTAGTGTATAAATAATAACTACATGTTTAGTGTATGAATATTAAATACACTTTTAGTGTATGAATATTAAATACACATTTATTGTAAAAATATTAAATACATGTTTAGTGTATTAATATTAAATATATGTTTAGTTTATTAAAATTAAATACATGTTTTTGTATTAATATTAAATACATGTTTAGTGGATAAATAATAAATACATATTTAGTGTATTAATATTAAATACATGTTTAGTGTATAAATATTAAATACATGTTTAGTGTATTAATAATAAATACATGTTTAGTGTATGAATATTAAATAAATGTTTAGTGTATAAATAATAACTACATGTTTAGTGTATGAATATTAAATACATGTTTAGTGTATAAATATTAAATACATGTTTAGTGTATTAATATTAAATATATGTTTAGTTTATTCAAATTAAATACATGTTTTTGTATTAATATTAAATACTTGTTTAGTGTATAAATATTAAATACATGTTTAGTGTATAGTTATTAAATACATGTTTAAAGTATGAATATTAAATACATGTTTAGTTTATGAATATTAAATACATGTTTAGTGTATAAATATTGAATACATGTTTCGTGTATGAATATTAAATACATGTTTAGTGTATAAATATTAAATACATGTTAAGTGTATAAATATTAAATACATGTTTAGTGTATAAATGTTAAATACATGTTTAGTGTATAAATATTAAATACATGTTTAGTTTATTAATATTTAATACATGTTTTTGTATTAATATTAAATACATGTTTAGTGTATAAATATTAAATACATGTTTAATGTATTAATATTAAATACATGTTTAGTGTATAGATATAAGTGTATGAGAAACCAAACTTATGTAAAAAAAAGAAAAGAAACAAAAAAAAAGGAAAAAGAGAGAGAGAGAGAGAGAGACAGAGAGGACCGGACTTATTAAGAGGGAACGTGCGCCCTCCTGTGGAGTTTTGCCGCAACTGCACACATAAAGAAATTCATTATTTCCAAGTGTGCCTTATTTAGGAGATAATAAATACATGTTTACTGTATGAATATTAAATATATGATTAGTGTATGAATATTAAATACATGTTTGGTGTATAGATATCAAATACATGTTAAGTGTATAAATATTAAATACATATTTAGTGTATGAATATTAAATACATGGTTAGTGTATTAATATTAAATACTTGTTTAGTGTATAAATATTAAATACATGTTTAGTGTATAAATATTAAATACACGTTAAGTGTATAAATATTGAATACATATTTAGTGTATGAATATTAAATACATGTTAAGTGTATAAATATTAAATACATGTTTAGTGTATGAATATTAAATACATGTTTAAAGTATGAATATTAAATACATGTTTAAAGTATGAATATTAAATACATGTTTAGTGTATAAATGTTAAATACATGTTTAGTGTATGAATATTAAATATATGTTTAGTTTATTAATATTAAATACACGTTTAGTGTATGAATATTAAATACATGTTTAGTTTATGAATATTAAATACATGTTTAGTGTATAAATAATAACTAAATGTTTAGTGTATGAATATTAAATACATGTTTAGTGTATTAATATTAAATACATGTTTAATGTATTAATATTAAATATATGTTTAGTTTATTAAAATTAAATACATGTTTTTGTATTCATATTAAATACATGTTTAGTGTATTAATATTAAATATATGTTTAGTGTATGAATGTTAAATACATGTTTAGTGTATAAATATTAAATATATGTTTAGTTTATTGAAATTAAATACACCTTTTTGTATTAATATTAAAGACATGTTTAGTGTATAAATATTAAATACATGTTTAAAGTATGAATATTAAATACATGTTTAGTTCATGAATATTAAATACATGTTTAGTGTATTAATATTAAATACATGTTTACTTTATGAATATTAAATACATGTTTAGTGGATTAATAATAAATACATATTCAGTGTATTAATATTAAATACATGTTTAGTGTATAAATATTAAATACATGTTTAGTGTATAAATATTAAATACTGTTTAGTGTATAAATATTAAATACATGTTTAAAGTATGAATATTAAATAGATGTTTAGTTTATGAATATTAAATACATGTTTAGTGTATAAATATTAAATACATGTTTCGTGTATGAATATTAAATACATGTTTAGTGTATAAATATTAAAAACATGTTAAGTGTATAAATATTATATACATATTTAGTGTATGAATATTAAATACATGATTAGTGTATTAATATTAAATACTTGTTTAGTGTATAAATATTAAATACATATTTAGTGTATTAATATTAAATACATGTTTAGTGTATAAATAATAACTACATGTTTAGTGTATGAATATTAAATACATGTTTAGTGTATTAATATTAAATATATGTTTGGTTTATTAAAATTAAATACGTGTTTTTGTATTAATATTAAATACATGTTTAGTGTATAAATATTAAATACATGTTTAGTGTATTAATATTAAATACATGTTTACTTTATGAATATTAAATACATGTTTAGTGGATTAATAATAAATACATATTCAGTGTATTAATATTAAATACATGTTTAGTGTATAAATATTAAATACATGTTTAGTGTATTAATATTAAAAATATATTTAGTTTATTAAAATTAAATACATGTTTTGTATTAATATTAAATACATGTTTAGTGTATAAATATTGAATACATGTTTAATGTATGAATATTAAATACATGTTTAGTGTATAAATATTAAATATATGTTTAGTTTATGAATATTAAATACATGTTTAGTGTATAAATATTAAATACGTGTTTTGTGTATGAATATTAAATACATGATTAGTGTATTAATATTAAATACTTGTTTACTGTATAAATATTAAATACATGTTTAGTGTATAAATAATAACTACATGTTTAGTGTATGAATATTAAATACATGTTTGGTGTATAAATATTAAATACATGTTTAGTGTATGAATATTAAATACATGTTTAGTGTATTAACATTAAATATATATTTAGTTTATTAAAATTAGTTACATGTTTTGTATTAATATTAAATACATGTTTAGTGTATAAATATTAAATACATGTTTAGTGTATGAATATTAAATACATGTTTAGTGTATAAATATTAAATGCATGTTTAAAGTATGAATATTAAATACATGTTTAGTTTATGAATATTAAATACATGTTTAGTGTATAAATATTAAATACATGTTTAATGTATTAATATTAAATATATGTTTAGTTTATTAAAATAAAATACATGTTTTTGTATTCATATTAAATACATGTTTAGTGTATTAATATTAAATATATGTTTAGTGTATGAATGTTAAATACATGTTTAGTGTATAAATATTAAATATATGTTTAGTTTATTAAAATTAAATACACCTTTTTGTATTAATATTAAATACATGTTTAGTGTATAAATATTAAATACATGTTTAGTGTATAAATATTAAATACATGTTTAAAGTAGGAATATTAAATACATGTTTAGTTCATGAATATTAAATACATGTTTAGTGTATTAATATTAAATACATGTTTACTTTATGAATATTAAATACATGTTTAGTGGATTAATAATAAATACATATTCAGGGTTTTAATATTAAATACATGTTTAGTGTATTAATATTAAATACATGTTTAGTGTATAAATATTAAATACATGTTTAGTGTATGAATATTAAATACATGTTTAAAGTATGAATATTAATTACATGTTTGGTGTATAAATGTTAAATACATGTTTAGTGTATGAATATTAAATATATGTTTAGTTTATTAATATTAAATACATGTTTAGTGTATGAATATTAAATACATGTTTAGTTTATGAATATTACATACATGTTTGGTGTATAAATGTTAAATACATGTTTAGTGTATAAATATTAAATACATGTTTAGTGTATAAATATTAAATACATGTTAAGTGTATAAATATTAAATACATATTTAGTGTATGAATATTAAATACATGTGTAGTGTATTAATATTAAATACATGTTTAGTGTATAAATATTAAATACATGTTTAGTGTATGAATATTAAATACATTTTTAAAGTATGAATATTAAATACATGTTTAGTGTATAAATGTTAAATACATGTTTAGTGTATGAATATTAAATATATGTTTAGTTTATTAATATTAAATACATGTTTAGTGTATGAATATTAAATACATGTTTAGTTTATGAATATTAAATACATGTTTGGTGTGTAAATATTAAATACATGTTTAGTGTATAAATAATAACTACATGTTTAGTGTATGAATATTAAATACACTTTTAGTGTATGAATATTAAATACACATTTATTGTAAAAATATTAAATACATGTTTAGTGTATTAATATTAAATATATGTTTAGTTTATTAAAATTAAATACATGTTTTTGTATTAATATTGAATACATGTTTAGTGGATAAATAATAAATACATATTTAGTGTATTAATATTAAATACATGTTTAGTGTATAAATATTAAATACATGTTTAGTGTATTAATAATAAATACATGTTTAGTGTATGAATATTAAATAAATGTTTAGTGTATAAATAATAACTACACATTTAGTGTATGAATATTAAATACATGTTTAGTGTATAAATATTAAATACATGTTTAGTGTATTAATATTAAATATATGTTTAGTTTATTCAAATTAAATACATGTTTTTGTATTAATATTAAATACTTGTTTAGTGTATAAATATTAAATACATGTTTAGTGTATAGTTATTAAATACATGTTTAAAGTATGAATATTAAATACGTGTTTAGTTTATGAATATTAAATACATGTTTAGTTTATTAATATTTAATACATGTTTTTGTATTAATATTAAATACATGTTTAGTGTATAAATATTAAATACATGTTTAATGTATTAATATTAAATACATGTTTAGTGTATAGATATAAGTGTATGAGAAACCAAACTTATGTAAAAAAAAGAAAAGAAACAAAAAAAAAGGAAAAAGAGAGAGAGAGAGAGAGAGACAGAGAGGACCGGACTTATTAAGAGGGAACGTGCGCCCTCCTGTGGAGTTTTGCCGCAACTGCACACATAAAGAAATTCATTATTTCCAAGTGTGCCTTATTTAGGAGATAATAAATACATGTTTACTGTATGAATATTAAATATATGATTAGTGTATGAATATTAAATACATGTTTGGTGTATAGATATCAAATACATGTTAAGTGTATAAATATTAAATACATATTTAGTGTATGAATATTAAATACATGGTTAGTGTATTAATATTAAATACTTGTTTAGTGTATAAATATTAAATACATGTTTAGTGTATAAATATTAAATACATGTTAAGTGTATAAATATTAAATACATATTTAGTGTATGAATATTAAATACATGTTAAGTGTATAAATATTAAATACATGTTTAGTGTATGAATATTAAATACATGTTTAAAGTATGAATATTAAATACATGTTTAGTGCATGAATATTAAATATATGTCTAGTGTATGAATATTAAATACATGTTTAGTTTATGAATATTAAATACATGTTTGGTGTATAAATATTAAATACATGTTTAGTGTATAAATAATAACTACATGTTTAGTGTATGAATATTAAATACATGTTTAGTGTATTAATATTAAATACATGTTTAATGTATTAATTTTAAATATATGTTTAGTTTATTAAAATTAAATACATGTTTTTGTATTCATGTTAAATACATGTTTAGTGTATTAATATTAAATATATGTTTAGTGTATGAATGTTAAATACATGTTTAGTGTATGAATATTAAATATATGTTTAGTTTATTAAAATTAAATACACCTTTTTGTTTTAATATTAAATACATGTTTAGTGTATAAATATTAAATACATGTTTGGTGTATAAATATTAAATACATGTTTATAGTATGAATATTAAATACATGTTTAGTTCATGAATATTAAATACATGTTTAGTGTATTAATATTAAATACATGTTTACTTTATGAATATTAAATACATGTTTAGTGGATTAATAATAAATACATATTCAGTGTATTAATATTAAATACATGTTTAGTGTATAAATATTAAATACATGTTTATTGTATAAATATTAAATACATGTTTAGTGTATAAATATTAAATACATGTTTAAAGTATGAATATTAAATAGATGTTTAGTTTATGAATATTAAATACATGTTTAGTGTATAAATATTAAATACATGTTTCGTGTATGAATATTAAATACATGTTTAGTGTATAAATATTAAATACATGTTAAGTGTATAAATATTATATACATATTTAGTGTATGAATATTAAATACATGATTAGTGTATTAATATTAAATACTTGTTTAGTGTATAAATATTAAATACATATTTAGTGTATTAATATTAAATACATGTTTAGTGTTTAAATAATAACTACATGTTTAGTGTATGAATATTAAATACATGTTTAGTGTATTAATATTAAATATATGTTTGGTTTATCAAAATTAAATATGTGTTTTTGTATTAATATTAAATACATGTTTAGTGTATAAATATTAAATACATGTTTAGTGTATTAATATTAAATACATGTTTAGTGTATGAATAATAACTACATGTTTAGTGTATGAATATTAAATACATGTTTAGTGTATTAATATTAAATAAATGTTTACTTTATGAATATTAAATACATGTTTAGTGGATTAATAATAAATACATATTCAGTGTATTAATATTAAATACATGTTTATTGTATAAATATTAAATACATGTTTAGTGTATAAATATTAAATACATGTTTAGTGTATTAATATTAAAAATATATTTAGTTTATTAAAATTAAATACATGTTTTGTATTAATATTAAATACATGTTTAGTGTATAAATATTAAATACATGTTTAATGTATGAATATTAAATACATGTTTAGTGTATTAATATTAAATACATGTTTACTTTATGAATATTAAATACATGTTTAGTGGATTAATAATAAATCCATATTCAGTGTATTAATATTAAATACATGATTAGTGTATTAATATTAAATACTTGTTTAGTGTATAAATATTTATTACATGTTTAGTGTATTAATATTAAATACATGTTTAGTGTATAAATAATAACTACATGTTTAGTGTATGAATATTAAATACATGTTTAGTGTATAGATATTAAATACAGGTTTAGTGTATAGATATTAAATACATGTTAAGTGTATAAATATTAAATACATATTTAGTGTATGAATATTAAACACATGATTAGTGTATTAATATTAAATACTTGTTTAGAGTATAAATATTAAATACATGTTTAGTGTATAAATATTAAATACATGTTAAGTGTATAAATATTAAATACATATTTAGTGTATGAATATTAAATACATGTGTAGTGTATTAATATTAAATACATGTTTAGTGTATAAATATTAAATACATGTTTAGTGTATGAATATTAAATACATGTTTAAAGTATGAATATTAAATACATGTTTAGTGTATAAATGTTAAATACATGTTTAGTGTATGAATATTAAATATATGTTTAGTTTATTATTATTAAATACATGTTTAGTGTATGAATATTAAATACATGTTTAGTTTATGAATATTAAATACATGTTTGGTGTATAAATATTAAATACATGTTTAGTGTATAAATAATAACTACATGTTTAGTGTATGAATATTAAATACACTTTTAGTGTATGAATATTAAATACACATTTATTGTAAAAATATTAAATACATGTTTAGTGTATTAATATTAAATATATGTTTAGTTTATTAAAATTAAATACATGTTTTTGTATTAATATTAAATACATGTTTAGTGGATAAATAATAAATACATATTTAGTGTATTAATATTAAATACATGTTTAGTGTATAAATATTAAATACATGTTTAGTGTATTAATAATAAATACATGTTTAGTGTATGAATATTAAATAAATGTTTAGTGTATAAATAATAACTACATGTTTAGTGTATGAATATTAAATACATGTTTAGTGTATAAATATTAAATACATGTTTAGTGTATTAATATTAAATATATGTTTAGTTTATTCAAATTAAATACATGTTTTTGTATTAATATTAAATACTTGTTTAGTGTATAAATATTAAATACATGTTTAGTGTATAGTTATTAAATACATGTTTAAAGTATGAATATTAAATACATGTTTAGTTTATGAATATTAAATACATGTTTAGTGTATAAATATTGAATACATGTTTCGTGTATGAATATTAAATACATGTTTAGTGTATAAATATTAAATACATGTTAAGTGTATAAATATTAAATACATGTTTAGTGTATAAATGTTAAATACATGTTTAGTGTATAAATATTAAATACATGTTTAGTTTATTAATATTTAATACATGTTTTTGTATTAATATTAAATACATGTTTAGTGTATAAATATTAAATACATGTTTAATGTATTAATATTAAATACATGTTTAGTGTATAGATATAAGTGTATGAGAAACCAAACTTATGTAAAAAAAGAAAAGAAACAAAAAAAAAGGAAAAAGAGAGAGAGAGAGAGAGAGACAGAGAGGACCGGACTTATTAAGAGGGAACGTGCGCCCTCCTGTGGAGTTTTGCCGCAACTGCACACATAAAGAAATTCATTATTTCCAAGTGTGCCTTATTTAGGAGATAATAAATACATGTTTACTGTATGAATATTAAATATATGATTAGTGTATGAATATTAAATACATGTTTGGTGTATAGATATCAAATACATGTTAAGTGTATAAATATTAAATACATATTTAGTGTATGAATATTAAATACATGGTTAGTGTATTAATATTAAATACTTGTTTAGTGTATAAATATTAAATACATGTTTAGTTAATAAATATTAAATACACGTTAAGTGTATAAATATTGAATACATATTTAGTGTATGAATATTAAATACATGTTAAGTGTATAAATATTAAATACATGTTTAGTGTATGAATATTAAATACATGTTTAAAGTATGAATATTAAATACATGTTTAGTGTATAAATGTTAAATACATGTTTAGTGCATGAATATTAAATATATGTCTAGTGTATGAATATTAAATACATGTTTAGTGGATTAATAATAAATACATATTCAGTGTATTAATATTAAATACATGTTTAGTGTATAAATGTTAAATACATGTTTAGTGTATAAATATTAAATACATGTTTAAAGTATGAATATTAAATAGATGTTTAGTTTATGAATATTAAATACATGTTTAGTGTATAAATATTAAATACATGTTTCGTGTATGAATATTAAATACATGTTTAGTGTATAAATATTAAATACATGTTAAGTGTATAAATATTATATACATATTTAGTGTATGAATATTAAATACATGATTAGTGTATTAATATTAAATACTTGTTTAGTGTATAAATATTAAATACATATTTAGTGTATTAATATTAAATACATGTTTAGTGTATAAATAATAACTACATGTTTAGTGTATGAATATTAAATACATGTTTAGTGTATTAATATTAAATATATGTTTGGTTTATCAAAATTAAATACGTGTTTTTGTATTAATATTAAATACATGTTTAGTGTATAAATATTAAATACATGTTTAGTGTATTAATATTAAATACATGTTTAGTGTATGAATAATAACTACATGTTTAGTGTATGAATATTAAATACATGTTTAGTGTATAAATATTAAATACATGTTAAGTGTATAAATATTAAATACATGTTTAGTGTATGAATGTTAAATACATGTTTAGTGTATAAATATTAAATACATGTTTAGTGTATAAATATAAGTGTATGAGAAACCAAACTTATGTAAAAAAAAATAAAAGAAACAAAAAAAAAGGAAAAAGAGAGAGAGAGAGAGAGAGGACCGGACTTATTAAGAGGGAACGTGCGCCCTCCTGTGGAGTTTTGCTGCAACTGCACACATAAAGAAATTCATTATTTCCAAGTGTGCCTTATTTAGAGGATAATAAATACATGTTTACTGTATGAATATTAAATATATGATTAGTGTATGAATATTAAATACATGTTTAGTGTATAGATATTAAATACATGTTTAGTGTATAGATATTAAATACATGTTAAGTGTATAAATATTAAATACATATTTAGTATATGAATATTAAATACATGATTAGTGTATTAATATTAAATACTTGTTTAGTGTATAAATATTAAATACATGTTTAGTGTATAAATATTAAATACATGTTAAGTGTATAAATATTAAATATATATTTAGTGTATGAATATTAAATACATGTGTAGTGTATTAATATTAAATACATGTTTAGTGTATAAATATTAAATACATGTTTAGTGTATGAATATTAAATACATGTTTAAAGTATGAATATTAAATACATGTTTAGTGTATAAATGTTAAATACATGTTTAGTGTATGAATATTAAATATATGTTTAGTTTATTAATATTAAATACATGTTTAGTGTATGAATATTAAATACATGTTTAGTGTATTAATATTAAATACATGTTTAGTGTATGAATAATAACTACATGTTTAGTGTATGAATATTAAATACATGTTTAGTGTATTAATATTAAATAAATGTTTACTTTATGAATATTAAATACATGTTTAGTGGATTAATAATAAATACATATTCAGTGTATTAATATTAAATACATGTTTATTGTATAAATATTAAATACATGTTTAGTGTATAAATATTAAATACATGTTTAGTGTATTAATATTAAAAATATATTTAGTTTATTAAAATTAAATACATGTTTTGTATTAATATTAAATACATGTTTAGTGTATAAATATTAAATACATGTTTAATGTATGAATATTAAATACATGTTTAGTGTATTAATATTAAATACATGTTTACTTTATGAATATTAAATACATGTTTAGTGGATTAATAATAAATCCATATTCAGTGTATTAATATTAAATACATGATTAGTGTATTAATATTAAATACTTGTTTAGTGTATAAATATTTAATACATGTTTAGTGTATAAATATTAAATACATGTTAAGTGTATAAATATTAAATACATATTTAGTGTATGAATATTAAATACATGTGTAGTGTATTAATATTAAATACATGTTTAGTGTATAAATATTAAATACATGTTTAGTGTATAAATATTAAATACATGTTAAGTGTATAAATATTAAATACATATTTAGTGTATGAATATTAAATACATGTGTAGTGTATTAATATTAAATACATGTTTAGTGTATAAATATTAAATACATGTTTAGTGTATGAATATTAAATACATGTTTAAAGTATGAATATTAAATACATGTTTAGTGTATAAATGTTAAATACATGTTTAGTGTATGAATATTAAATATATGTTTAGTTTATTATTATTAAATACATGTTTAGTGTATGAATATTAAATACATGTTTAGTTTATGAATATTAAATACATGTTTGGTGTATAAATATTAAATACATGTTTAGTGTATAAATAATAACTACATGTTTAGTGTATGAATATTAAATACACTTTTAGTGTATGAATATTAAATACACATTTATTGTAAAAATATTAAATACATGTTTAGTGTATTAATATTAAATATATGTTTAGTTTATTAAAATTAAATACATGTTTTTGTATTAATATTAAATACATGTTTAGTGGATAAATAATAAATACATATTTAGTGTATTAATATTAAATACATGTTTAGTGTATAAATATTAAATACATGTTTAGTGTATTAATAATAAATACATGTTTAGTGTATGAATATTAAATAAATGTTTAGTGTATAAATAATAACTACATGTTTAGTGTATGAATATTAAATACATGTTTAGTGTATAAATATTAAATACATGTTTAGTGTATTAATATTAAATATATGTTTAGTTTATTCAAATTAAATACATGTTTTTGTATTAATATTAAATACTTGTTTAGTGTATAAATATTAAATACATGTTTAGTGTATAGTTATTAAATACATGTTTAAAGTATGAATATTAAATACATGTTTAGTTTATGAATATTAAATACATGTTTAGTGTATAAATATTGAATACATGTTTCGTGTATGAATATTAAATACATGTTTAGTGTATAAATATTAAATACATGTTAAGTGTATAAATATTAAATACATGTTTAGTGTATAAATGTTAAATACATGTTTAGTGTATAAATATTAAATACATGTTTAGTTTATTAATATTTAATACATGTTTTTGTATTAATATTAAATACATGTTTAGTGTATAAATATTAAATACATGTTTAATGTATTAATATTAAATACATGTTTAGTGTATAGATATAAGTGTATGAGAAACCAAACTTATGTAAAAAAAAGAAAAGAAACAAAAAAAAAGGAAAAAGAGAGAGAGAGAGAGAGAGACAGAGAGGACCGGACTTATTAAGAGGGAACGTGCGCCCTCCTGTGGAGTTTTGCCGCAACTGCCCACATAAAGAAATTCATTATTTCCAAGTGTGCCTTATTTAGGAGATAATAAATACATGTTTACTGTATGAATATTAAATATATGATTAGTGTATGAATATTAAATACATGTTTGGTGTATAGATATCAAATACATGTTAAGTGTATAAATATTAAATACATATTTAGTGTATGAATATTAAATACATGGTTAGTGTATTAATATTAAATACTTGTTTAGTGTATAAATATTAAATACATGTTTAGTGTATAAATATTAAATACACGTTAAGTGTATAAATATTGAATACATATTTAGTGTATGAATATTAAATACATGTTAAGTGTATAAATTTTAAATACATGTTTAGTGTATGAATATTAAATACATGTTTAAAGTATGAATATTAAATACATGTTTAAAGTATGAATATTAAATACATGTTTAGTGTATAAATGTTAAATACATGTTTAGTGTATGAATATTAAATATATGTTTAGTTTATTAATATTAAATACACGTTTAGTGTATGAATATTAAATACATGTTTAGTTTATGAATATTAAATACATGTTTAGTGTATAAATAATAACTAAATGTTTAGTGTATGAATATTAAATACATGTTTAGTGTATTAATATTAAATACATGTTTAATGTATTAATATTAAATATATGTTTAGTTTATTAAAATTAAATACATGTTTTTGTATTCATATTAAATACATGTTTAGTGTATTAATATTAAATATATGTTTAGTGTATGAATGTTAAATACATGTTTAGTGTATAAATATTAAATATATGTTTAGTTTATTGAAATTAAATACACCTTTTTGTATTAATATTAAAGACATGTTTAGTGTATAAATATTATATACATGTTTAAAGTATGAATATTAAATACATGTTTAGTTCATGAATATTAAATACATGTTTAGTGTATTAATATTAAATACATGTTTACTTTATGAATATTAAATACATGTTTAGTGGATTAATAATAAATACATATTCAGTGTATTAATATTAAATACATGTTTAGTGTATAAATATTAAATACATGTCTAGTGTATAAATATTAAATACTGTTTAGTGTATAAATATTAAATACATGTTTAAAGTATGAATATTAAATAGATGTTTAGTTTATGAATATTAAATACATGTTTAGTGTATAAATGTTAAATACATGTTTCGTGTATGAATATTAAATACATGTTTAGTGTATAAATATTAAAAACATGTTAAGTGTATAAATATTATATACATATTTAGTGTATGAATATTAAATACATGATTAGTGTATTAATATTAAATACTTGTTTAGTGTATAAATATTAAATACATATTTAGTGTATTAATATTAAATACATGTTTAGTGTATAAATAATAACTACATGTTTAGTGTATGAATATTAAATACATGTTTAGTGTATTAATATTAAATATATGTTTGGTTTATTAAAATTAAATACGTGTTTTTGTATTAATATTAAATACATGTTTAGTGTATAAATATTAAATACATGTTTAGTGTATTAATATTAAATACATGTTTACTTTATGAATATTAAATACATGTTTAGTGGATTAATAATAAATACATATTCAGTGTATTAATATTAAATACATGTTTAGTGTATAAATATTAAATATATGTTTAGTGTATTAATATTAAAAATATATTTAGTTTATTAAAATTAAATACATGTTTTGTATTAATATTAAATACATGTTTAGTGTATAAATATTGAATACATGTTTAATGTATGAATATTAAATACATGTTTAGTGTATAAATATTAAATACATGTTTAGTTTATGAATATTAAATACATGTTTAGTGTATAAATATTAAATACGTGTTTTGTGTATGAATATTAAATACATGATTAGTGTATTAATATTAAATACTTGTTTACTGTATAAATATTAAATACATGTTTAGTGTATAAATAATAACTACATGTTTAGTGTATGAATATTAAATACATGTTTGGTGTATAAATATTAAATACATGTTTAGTGTATGAATATTAAATACATGTTTAGTGTATTAACATTAAATATATATTTAGTTTATTAAAATTAGTTACATGTTTTGTATTAATATTAAATACATGTTTAGTGTATAAATATTAAATACATGTTTAGTGTATGAATATTAAATACATGTTTAGTGTATAAATATTAAATGCATGTTTAAAGTATGAATATTAAATACATGTTTAGTTTATGAATATTAAATACATGTTTAGTGTATAAATATTAAATACATGTTTAATGTATTAATATTAAATATATGTTTAGTTTATTAAAATAAAATACATGTTTTTGTATTCATATTAAATACATGTTTAGTGTATTAATATTAAATATATGTTTAGTGTATGAATGTTAAATACATGTTTAGTGTATAAATATTAAATATATGTTTAGTTTATTAAAATTAAATACACCTTTTTGTATTCATATTAAATACATGTTTAGTGTATTAATATTAAATATATGTTTAGTGTATGAATGTTAAATACATGTTTAGTGTATAAATATTAAATATATGTTTAGTTTATTAAAATTAAATACACCTTTTTGTATTAATATTAAATACATGTTTAGTGTATAAATATTAAATACATGTTTAGTGTATAAATATTAAATACATGTTTAAAGTAGGAATATTAAATACATGTTTAGTTCATGAATATTAAATACATGTTTAGTGTATTAATATTAAATACATGTTTACTTTATGAATATTAAATACATGTTTAGTGGATTAATAATAAATACATATTCAGGGTTTTAATATTAAATACATGTTTAGTGTATTAATATTAAATACATGTTTAGTGTATAAATATTAAATACATGTTTAGTGTATGAATATTAAATACATGTTTAAAGTATGAATATTAAATACATGTTTGGTGTATAAATGTTAAATACATGTTTAGTGTATGAATATTAAATATATGTTTAGTTTATTAATATTAAATACATGTTTAGTGTATGAATATTAAATACATGTTTAGTTTATGAATATTACATACATGTTTGGTGTATAAATATTAAATACATGTTTAGTGTATAAATATTAAATACATGTTTAATGTATTAATATTAAATACATGTTTAGTGTATAAATAATAACTACATGTTTAGTGTATGAATATTAAATACATGTTTAGTGTATTAATATTAAATACATACTTAGTGTATTAATATTAAATATATATTTAGTTTATTAAAATTAAATACATGTTTTGTATTAATATTAAATACATTTTTAGTGTATAAATATTAAATACATGTTTAGTGTATTAATGTTAAATACATATTTAGTGTATGAATATTAAATCCATGTTTAGTGTATAAATATTAAATACATGTTTAGTGTATTAATATTAAATACATGTTTAGTGTATTAATATTAAATACACTTTTAGTGTATAAATATTAAATACACATTTATTGTAAAAATATTAAATACATGTTTAGTGTATTGATATTAAATATATGTTTAGTTTATTAAAATTAAATACATGTTTTTGTATTAATATTAAATACTTGTTTAGTGTATAAATATTAAATACATGTTTAGTGTATAGTTATTAAATACATGTTTAAAGTATGAATATTAAATACATGTTTAGTTTATGAATATTAAATACATGTTTAGTGTTTAAATATTGAATACATGTTTCGTGTATGAATATTAAATACATGTTTAGTGTATTAATATTAAATACATGTTAAGTGTATAAATATTAAATACATGTTTAGTGTATAAATGTTAAATACATGTTTAGTGTATAAATATTAAATACATGTTTAGTTTATTAAAATTTAATACATGTTTTTGTATTAATATTAAATACATGTTTAGTGTATAAATATTAAATACATGTTTAATGTATCAATATTAAATACATGTTTAGTGTATAAATATAAGTGTATGAGAAACCAAACTTATGTAAAAAAAAATAAAAGAAACAAAAAAAAAGGAAAAAGGGAGAGAGAGAGAGAGAGGACCGGACTTATTAAGAGGGAACGTGCGCCCTCCTGTGGACTTCTGCCGCAACTGCACGCATAAAGAAATTCATTATTTCCAAGTGTGCCTTATTTAGAGGATAATAAATACTGTATGAATATTAAATATATGATTAGTGTATGAATATTAAATACATGTTTAGTGTATAGATATTAAATACATGTTTAGTGTATAGATATTAAATACATGTTAAGTGTATAAATATTAAATACATATTTAGTGTATGAATATTAAATACATGATTAGTGTATTAATATTAAATACTTGTTTAGTGTATAAATATTAAATACATGTTTAGTTTATGAATATTAAATACATGTTTGGTGTATAAATATTAAATACATGTTTAGTGTATAAATAATAACTACATGTTTAGTGTATGAATATTAAATACATGTTTAGTGTTTTAATATTAAATACATGTTTAATGTATTAATATTAAATATATGTTTAGTTTATTAAAATTAAATACATGTTTTTGTATTCATATTAAATACATGTTTAGTGTATTAATATTAAATATATGTTTAGTGTATGAATGTTAAATACATGTTTAGTGTATGAATATTAAATACATGTTTAAAGTATGAATATTAAATACATGTTTAGTTCATGAATATTAAATACATGTTTAGTGTATTAATATTAAATACACGTTTACTTTATGAATATTAAATACATGTTTAGTGGATTAATAATAAATACATATTCAGTGTATTAATATTAAATACATGTTTAGTGTATTAATATTAAATACATGTTTAGTGGATTAATAATAAATACATATTCAGTGTATTAATATTAAATACATGTTTAGTGTATAAATATTAAATATATGTTTAGTTTATAAATATTAAATACATGTTTAGTGTATAAATATTAAATACATGTTTAAAGTTTGAATATTAAATAGATGTTTAGTTTATGAATATTAAATACATGTTTAGTGTATAAATATTAAATACATGTTTCGTGTATGAATATTAAATACATGATTAGTGTATTAATAATAAATACATATTCAGTGTATTAATATTAAATACATGTTTACTTTATGAATATTAAATACATGTTTAGTGGATTAATAATAAATACATATTCAGTGTATTAATATTAAATACATGTTTCGTGTATAAATATTAAATACATGTTTAGTGTATAAATATTAAATACATGTTTAGTGTATTAATATTAAAAATATATTTAGTTTATTAAAATTAAATACATGTTTTGTATTAATATTAAATACATGTTTAGTGTATAAATATTTAATACATGTTTAATGTATGAATATTAAATACATGTTTAGTGTATAAATATTAAATACATGTTTAAAGTATGAATATTAAATACATGTTTAGTTTATGAATATTAAATACATGTTTAGTGTATAAATATTAAATACATGTTTAAAGTATGAATATTAAATACATGATTAGTGTATTAATATTAAATACTTGTTTAGTGTATAAATATTAAATACATGTTTAGTGTATAAATAATAACTACATGTTTAGTGTATGAATATTAAATACATGTTTGGTGTATAAATATTAAATACATGTTTAGTGTATGAATATTAAATACATGTGTAGTGTATTAACATTAAATATATATTTAGTTTATTAAAATTAGTTACATGTTTTGTATTAATATTAAATACATGTTTAGTGTATAAATATTAAATACATGTTTAGTGTATGAATATTAAATACATGTTTAGTGTATAAATATTAAATACATGTTTAGTTTATGAATATTAAATACATGTTTAGTGTATAAATATTAAATACATATTTAGTGTATGAATATTAAATACATGATTAGTGTATTAATATTAAATACTTGTTTAGTGTATAAATATTAAATACATGTTTGGTTTATGAATATTAAATACATGTTTGGTGTATAAATATTAAATACATGTTTAGTGTATAAATAATAACTACATGTTTAGTGTATGAATATTAAATACATGTTTAGTGTTTTAATATTAAATACATGTTTAATGTATTAATATTAAATATATGTTTAGTTTATTAAAATTAAATACATGTTTTTGTATTCATATTAAATACATGTTTAGTGTATTAATATTAAATATATGTTTAGTGTATGAATGTTAAATACATGTTTAGTGTATAAATATTAAATATATGTTTAGTTTATTAAAATTAAATACATGTTTTTGTATTAATATTAAATACATGTTTAGTGTATAAATATTAAATACATGTTTAGTGTATGAATATTAAATACATGTTTAAAGTATGAATATTAAATACATGTTTAGTTCATGAATATTAAATACATGTTTAGTGTATTAATATTAAATACACGTTTACTTTATGAATATTAAATACATGTTTAGTGGATTAATAATAAATACATATTCAGTGTATTAATATTAAATACATGTTTAGTGTATTAATATTAAATACATGTTTAGTGGATTAATAATAAATACATATTCAGTGTATTAATATTAAATACATGTTTAGTGTATAAATATTAAATATATGTTTAGTTTATAAATATTAAATACATGTTTAGTGTATAAATATTAAATACATGTTTAAAGTTTGAATATTAAATAGATGTTTAGTTTATGAATATTAAATACATGTTTAGTGTATAAATATTAAATACATGTTTCGTGTATGAATATTAAATACATGATTAGTGTATTAATAATAAATACATATTCAGTGTATTAATATTAAATACATGTTTACTTTATGAATATTAAATACATGTTTAGTGGATTAATAATAAATACATATTCAGTGTATTAATATTAAATACATGTTTCGTGTATAAATATTAAATACATGTTTAGTGTATAAATATTAAATACATGTTTAGTGTATTAATATTAAAAATATATTTAGTTTATTAAAATTAAATACATGTTTTGTATTAATATTAAATACATGTTTAGTGTATAAATATTGAATACATGTTTAATGTATGAATATTAAATACATGTTTAGTGTATAAATATTAAATACATGTTTAAAGTATGAATATTAAATACATGTTTAGTTTATGAATATTAAATACATGTTTAGTGTATAAATATTAAATACATGTTTAAAGTATGAATATTAAATACATGATTAGTGTATTAATATTAAATACTTGTTTAGTGTATAAATATTAAATACATGTTTAGTGTATAAATAATAACTACATGTTTAGTGTATGAATATTAAATACATGTTTGGTGTATAAATATTAAATACATGTTTAGTGTATGAATATTAAATACATGTGTAGTGTATTAACATTAAATATATATTTAGTTTATTAAAATTAGTTACATGTTTTGTATTAATATTAAATACATGTTTAATGTATGAATATTAAATACATGTTTAGTGTATGAATATTAAATACATGTTTAGTGTATAAATATTAAATACATGTTTAGTTTATGAATATTAAATACATGTTTAGTGTATAAATATTAAATACGTGTTTTGTGTATGAATATTAAATACATGATTAGTGTATTAATATTAAATACTTGTTTACTGTATAAATATTAAATACATGTTTAGTGTATAAATAATAACTACATGTTTAGTGTATGAATATTAAATACATGTTTGGTGTATAAATATTAAATACATGTTTAGTGTATGAATATTAAATACATGTTTAGTGTATTAACATTAAATATATATTTAGTTTATTAAAATTAGTTACATGTTTTGTATTAATATTAAATACATGTTTAGTGTATAAATATTAAATACATGTTTAGTGTATGAATATTAAATACATGTTTAGTGTATAAATATTAAATGCATGTTTAAAGTATGAATATTAAATACATGTTTAGTTTATGAATATTAAATACATGTTTAGTGTATAAATATTAAATACATGTTTAATGTATTAATATTAAATATATGTTTAGTTTATTAAAATAAAATACATGTTTTTGTATTCATATTAAATACATGTTTAGTGTATTAATATTAAATATATGTTTAGTGTATGAATGTTAAATACATGTTTAGTGTATAAATATTAAATATATGTTTAGTTTATTAAAATTAAATACACCTTTTTGTATTCATATTAAATACATGTTTAGTGTATTAATATTAAATATATGTTTAGTGTATGAATGTTAAATACATGTTTAGTGTATAAATATTAAATATATGTTTAGTTTATTAAAATTAAATACACCTTTTTGTATTAATATTAAATACATGTTTAGTGTATAAATATTAAATACATGTTTAGTGTATGAATATTAAATACATGTTTAAAGTAGGAATATTAAATACATGTTTAGTTCATGAATATTAAATACATGTTTAGTGTATTAATATTAAATACATGTTTACTTTATGAATATTAAATACATGTTTAGTGGATTAATAATAAATACATATTCAGGGGTTTAATATTAAATACATGTTTAGTGTATAAATATTAAATACATGTTTAGTGTATAAATATTAAATACATGTTCAGTGTATAAATATAAGTGTATGAGAAACCAAACTTATGTAAAAAAAAATAAAAGAAACAAAAAAAAAGGAAAAAGAGAGAGAGAGAGAGACGGAGAGGACCGGACTTATTAAGAGGGAACGTGCGCCCTCCTGTGGAGTTTTGCCGCAACTGCACGAATAAAGAAATTCATTATTTCCAAGTGTGCCTTATTTAGAGGATAATAAATACATGTTTACTGTATGAATATTAAATATATGATTAGTGTATGGTTACATATACGTTTAGTATATGATTATTAAATACATGTTCAGTGTATTAATATTAAATACATGTTTAGTGTATGAATATTAAATACATGTTTAGTGTATAAATATCAAATACATGTTTAGTGTATGAATATTAAATACATGTTTAAAGTATGAATATTAAATACATGTTTAGTTTATCAATATTAAATATATGTTTAGTGTATAAATATTAAAGACATGTTTCGTGTATGCATATTAAATACATGTTTAGTGTATGAATATTGAATACATATTTAGTGTATGAATATTAAATACATGATTAGTGTATTAATATTAAATACTTGTTTAGTGTATAAATATTAAATACATGTTTAGTGTATAAATATTAAATACATGTTTAGTGTATAAATGTTAAATACATGTTTAGTGTATGAATATTAAATATATGTTTAGTTTATTAATATTAAATACATGTTTAGTGTATGAATATTAAATACATGTTTAGTTTATGAATATTACATACATGTTTGGTGTATAAATATTAAATACATGTTTAGTGTATAAATATTAAATACATGTTTAATGTATTAATATTAAATACATGTTTAGTGTATAAATAATAACTACATGTTTAGTGTATGAATATTAAATACATGTTTAGTGTATTAATATTAAATACATGTTTAGTGTATTAATATTAAATATATATTTAGTTTATTAAAATTAAATACATGTTTTGTATTAATATTAAATACATGTTTAGTGTATAAATATTAAATACATGTTTAGTGTATAAATATTAAATACATGTTTAGTGTATGAATATTAAATACATGTTTAGTGTTTAAATATTAAATACATGTTTAGTGTATTAATATTAAATACATGTTTAGTGTATTAATATTAAATACACTTTTAGTGTATGAATATTAAATACACATTTATTGTAAAAATATTAAATACATGTTTAGTGTATTAATATTAAATATATGTTTAGTTTATTAAAATTAAATACATGTTTTTGTATTAATATTAAATACATGTTTAGTGGATAAAAAATAAATACATATTTAGTGTATTAATATTAAATACATGTTTAGTGTATAAATATTAAATACATGTTTAGTGTATGAATATTAAATAAATGTTTAGTGTATAAATATTAAATACATGTTTAATGTATTAATATTAAATATATGTTTAGTTTATTAAAATTAAATACATGTTTTTGTATTCATATTAAATACATGTTTAGTGTATTAATATTAAATATATGTTTAGTGTATGAATGTTAAATACATGTTTAGTGTATAGTTATTAAATACATGTTTAAAGTATGAATATTAAAATACATGTTTAGTTTATGAATATTAAATACATGTTTAGTGTATAAATATTGAATACATGTTTCGTGTATGAATATTAAATACATGTTTAGTGTATAAATATTAAATACATGTCAAGTGTATAAATATTAAATACATGTTTAGTGTATAAATGTTAAATACATGTTTAGTGTATAAATAATAAATACATGTTTAGTTTATTAAAATTTAATACATGTTTTTGTATTAATATTAAATACATGTTTAGTGTATAAATATTAAATACATGTTTAATGTATTAATATTAAATACATGTTTAGTGTATAAATATAAGTGTATGAGAAACCAAACTTATGTAAAAAAAAATAAAAGAAACAAAAAAAAAGGAAAAAGAGAGAGAGAGAGAGAGACAGAGAGGACCGGACTTATTAAGAGGGAACGTGCGCCCTCCTGTGGAGTTTTGCCGCAACTGCACACATAAAGAAATTCATTATTTCCAAGTGTGCCTTATTTAGAGGATAATAAATACATGTTTAAAGTATGAATATTAAATACATGTTTAGTGTATAAATGTTAAATACATGTTTAGTGTGTGAATATTAAATATATGTTTAGTGTATGAATATTAAATACATGTTTAGTTTATGAATATTAAATACATGTTTAGTGTATAAATATTAACTACATGTTTAATGTATTAATATTAAATACATGTTTAGTGTATAAATAATAACTACATGTTTAGTGTATGAATATTAAATACATGTTTAGTGTATTAATATTAAATACATGTTTAGTGTATTAATATTAAATATATATTTAGTTTATTAAAATTAAATACATGTTTTGTATTAATATTAAATACATGTTTTGTGTAAAAATATTAAATACATGTTTAGTGTATTAATATTAAATACATGTTTAGTGTATGAATATTAAATACATGTTTAGTGTATAAATATTAAATACATGTTTAGTGTATTAATATTAAATACATGTTTAGTGTATTAATATTAAATACACTTTTAGTGTATAAATATTAAATACACATTTATTGTAAAAATATTAAATACATGTTTAGTGTATTAATATTAAATATATGTTTAGTTTATTAAAATTAAATACATGTTTTTGTATTAATATTAAATACATGTTTAGTGGATAAATAATAAATACATATTTAGTGTATTAATATTAAATACATGTTTAGTGTATAAATATTAAATACATGTTTAGTGTATTAATATTAAATACATGTTGAGTGTATGAATATTAAATAAATGTTTAGTGTATAAATAATAACTACATGTTTATTGTATGAATATTAAATACATGTTTAGTGTATAAATATTAAATACATGTTTAGTGTTTTAATATCAAATATATGTTTAGTTTATTAAAATTAAATACATGTTTTTGTATTAATATTAAATACTTGTTTAGTGTATAAATATTAAATACATGTTTAGTGTATAGTTATTAAATACATGTTTAAAGTATGAATATTAAATACATGTTTATTGTATGAATATTAAATACATGTTTAGTGTATAAATATTAAATACATATTTAGTGTATGAATATTAAATACATGTTTAGTGTATGAATATTAAATATATGTTTAGTTTATTAATATTAAATACATGTTTAGTGTATGAATATTAAATACATGTTTAGTTTATGAATATTAAATACATGTTTGGTGTATACATATTAAATACATGTTTAGTGTATAAATAATAACTACATGTTTAGTGTATGAATATTAAATACATGTTTAGTGTATTAATATTAAATACATGTTTAATGTATTAATATTAAATATATGCTTAGTTTATTAAAATTAAATACATGTTTTTGTATTCATATTAAATACATGTTTAGTGTATTAATATTAAATATATGTTTAGTGTATGAATGTTAAATACATGTTTAGTGTATAAATATTAAATATATGTTTAGTTTATTAAAATTAAATACACCTTTTGTATTAATATTAAATACATGTTTAGTGTATAAATATTAAATACATGTTTAGTGTATAAATATTAAATACATGTTTATTGTATGAATATTAAATACATGTTTAGTTCATGAATATTAAATACATGTTTAGTGTATTAATATTAAATACATGTTTACTTTATGAATATTAAATACATGTTTAGTGGATTAATAATAAATACATATTCAGTGTATTAATATTAAATACATGTTTAGTGTATAAATGTTAAATACATGTTTAGTGTATAAATATTAAATACATGTTTAAAGTATGAATATTAAATAGATGTTTAGTTTATGAATATTAAATACATGTTTAGTGTATAAATATTAAATACATGTTTCGTGTATGAATATTAAATACATGTTTAGTGTATAAATATTAAATACATGTTAAGTGTATAAATATTATATACATATTTAGTGTATGAATATTAAATACATGATTAGTGTATTAATATTAAATACTTGTTTAGTGTATAAATATTAAATACATATTTAGTGTATTAATATTAAATACATGTTTAGTGTATAAATAATAACTACATGTTTAGTGTATGAATATTAAATACATGTTTAGTGTATTAATATTAAATATATGTTTGGTTTATCAAAATTAAATACGTGTTTTTGTATTAATATTAAATACATGTTTAGTGTATAAATATTAAATACATGTTTAGTGTATTAATATTAAATACATGTTTAGTGTATTAATATTAAATACATGTTCACTTTATGAATATTAAATACATGTTTAGTGGATTAATAATAAATACATATTCAGTGTATTAATATTAAATACATGTTTAGTGTATAAATGTTAAATACATGTTTAGTGTATAAATATTAAATACATGTTTAAAGTATGAATATTAAATAGATGTTTAGTTTATGAATATTAAATACATGTTTAGTGTATAAATATTAAATACATGTTTACTTTATGAATATTAAATACATGTTTAGTGGATTAATAATAAATACATATTCAGTGTATTAATATTAAATACATGTTTAGTGTATAAATGTTAAATACATGTTTAGTGTATAAATATTAAATACATGTTTAAAGTATGAATATTAAATAGATGTTTAGTTTATGAATATTAAATACATGTTTAGTGTATAAATATTAAATACATGTTTCGTGTATGAATATTAAATACATGTTTAGTGTATAAATATTAAATACATGTTAAGTGTATAAATATTATATACATATTTAGTGTATGAATATTAAATACATGATTAGTGTATTAATATTAAATACTTGTTTAGTGTATAAATATTAAATACATATTTAGTGTATTAATATTAAATACATGTTTAGTGTATAAATAATAACTACATGTTTAGTGTATGAATATTAAATACATGTTTAGTGTATTAATATTAAATATATGTTTGGTTTATCAAAATTAAATACGTGTTTTTGTATTAATATTAAATACATGTTTAGTGTATAAATATTAAATACATGTTTAGTGTATTAATATTAAATACATGTTTAGTGTATGAATAATAACTACATGTTTAGTGTATGAATATTAAATACATGTTTAGTGTATAAATATTAAATACATGTTAAGTGTATAAATATTAAATACATGTTTAGTGTATGAATGTTAAATACATGTTTAGTGTATAAATATTAAATACATGTTTAGTTTATTAAAATTTAATACATGTTTTTGTATTAATATTAAATACATGTTTAGTGTATAAATATTAAATACATGTTTAATGTATTAATATTAAATACATGTTTAGTGTATAAATATAAGTGTATGAGAAACCAAACTTATGTAAAAAAAAATAAAAGAAACAAAAAAAAAGGAAAAAGAGAGAGAGCGAGAGAGAGGACCGGACTTATTAAGAGGGAACGTGCGCCCTCCTGTGGAGTTTTGCCGCAACTGCACACATAAAGAAATTCATTATTTCCAAGTGTGCCTTATTTAGAGGATAATAAATACATGTTTACTGTATGAATATTAAATATATGATTAGTGTATGAATATTAAATACATGTTTAGTGTATAGATATTAAATACATGTTTAGTGTATAGATATTAAATACATGTTAAGTGTATAAATATTAAATACATATTTAGTATATGAATATTAAATACATGATTAGTGTATTAATATTAAATACTTGTTTAGTGTATAAATATTAAATACATGTTTAGTGTATAAATATTAAATACATGTTAAGTGTATAAATATTAAATACATATTTAGTGTATGAATATTAAATACATGTGTAGTGTATTAATATTAAATACATGTTTAGTGTATAAATATTAAATACATGTTTAGTGTATGAATATTAAATACATGTTTAGTGTATAAATATTAAATACATGTTTAGTGTGTTAATATCAAATATATGTTTAGTTTATTAAAATTAAATACATGTTTTTGTATTAATATTAAATACTTGTTTAGTGTATAAATATTAAATACATGTTCAGTGTATAGTTATTAAATACATGTTTAAAGTATGAATATTAAATACATGTTTAGTTTATGAATATTAAATACATGTTTAGTGTATAAATATTGAATACATGTTTCGTGTATGAATATTAAATACATGTTTAGGGTATAAATATTAAATACATGTTAAGTGTATAAATATTAAATACATGTTTAGTGTATAAATGTTAAATACATGTTTAGTGTATACATATTAAATACATGTTTAGTTTATTAAAATTTAATACATGTTTTTGTATTAATATTAAATACATGTTTAGTGTATAAATATTAAATACATGTTTAATGTATTAATATTAAATACATGTTTAGTGTATAAATATAAGTGTATGAGAAACCAAACTTATGTAAAAAAAAATAAAAGAAACAAAAAAAAAGGAAAAAGAGAGAGAGAGAGAGAGACAGAGAGGACCGGATTTATTAAGAGGGAACGTGCGCCCTCCTGTGGAGTTTTGCCGCAACTGCACACATAAAGAAATTCATTATTTCCAAGTGTGCCTTATTTAGAGGATAATAAATACATGTTTACTGTATGAATATTAAATATATGATTAGTGTATGAATATTAAATACATGTTTAGTGTATAGATATTAAATACAGGTTTAGTGTATAGATATTAAATACATGTTAAGTGTATAAATATTAAATACATATTTAGTGTATGAATATTAAACACATGATTAGTGTATTAATATTAAATACTTGTTTAGTGTATAAATATTAAATACATGTTTAGTGTATAAATATTAAATACATGTTAAGTGTATAAATATTAAATACATATTTAGTGTATGAATATTAAATACATGTGTAGTGTATTAATATTAAATACATGTTTAGTGTATAAATATTAAATACATGTTTAGTGTATGAATATTAAATACATGTTTAAAGTATGAATATTAAATACATGTTTAGTGTATAAATGTTAAATACATGTTTAGTGTATGAATATTAAATATATGTTTAGTTTATTAAAATTTAATACATGTTTTTGTATTAATATTAAATACATGTTTAGTGTATAAATATTAAATACATGTTTAATGTATTAATATTAAATACATGTTTAGTGTATAAATATAAGTGTATGAGAAACCAAACTTATGTAAAAAAAAATAAAAGAAACAAAAAAAAAGGAAAAAGAGAGAGAGAGAGAGAGACAGAGAGGACCGGACTTATTAAGAGGGAACGTGCGCCCTCCTGTGGAGTTTTGCCGCAACTGCACACATAAAGAAATTCATTATTTCCAAGTGTGCCTTATTTAGAGGA
The DNA here is from genome assembly GCF_033978795.1 of Nerophis ophidion. Taxonomy (NCBI): domain Eukaryota; kingdom Metazoa; phylum Chordata; class Actinopteri; order Syngnathiformes; family Syngnathidae; genus Nerophis; species Nerophis ophidion. Next base: position 302,113 of record NW_026906973.1, on the reverse strand, counting down.
TAATAAATACATGTTTAAAGTATGAATATTAAATACATGTTTAGTGTATAAATGTTAAATACATGTTTAGTGTGTGAATATTAAATATATGTTTAGTGTATGAATATTAAATACATGTTTAGTTTATGAATATTAAATACATGTTTAGTGTATAAATATTAACTACATGTTTAATGTATTAATATTAAATACATGTTTAGTGTATAAATAATAACTACATGTTTAGTGTATGAATATTAAATACATGTTTAGTGTATTAATATTAAATACATGTTTAGTGTATTAATATTAAATATATATTTAGTTTATTAAAATTAAATACATGTTTTTATTAATATTAAATACATGTTTTGTGTATAAATATTAAATACATGTTTAGTGTATAAATATTAAATACATGTTTAGTGTATTAATATTAAATACATGTTTAGTGTATTAATATTAAATACACTTTTAGTGTATAAATATTAAATACACATTTATTGTAAAAATATTAAATACATGTTTAGTGTATTAATATTAAATATATGTTTAGTTTATTAAAATTAAATACATGTTTTTGTATTAATATTAAATACATGTTTAGTGGATAAATAATAAATACATATTTAGTGTATTAATATTAAATACATGTTTAGTGTATAAATATTAAATACATGTTTAGTGTATTAATATTAAATACATGTTGAGTGTATGAATATTAAATAAATGTTTAGTGTATAAATAATAACTACATGTTTATTGTATGAATATTAAATACATGTTTAGTGTATAAATATTAAATACATGTTTAGTGTTTTAATATCAAATATATGTTTAGTTTATTAAAATTAAATACATGTTTTTGTATTAATATTAAATACTTGTTTAGTGTATAAATATTAAATACATGTTTAGTGTATAGTTATTAAATACATGTTTAAAGTATGAATATTAAATACATGTTTATTGTATGAATATTAAATACATGTTTAGTGTATAAATATTAAATACATATTTAGTGTATGAATATTAAATACATGTTTAGTGTATGAATATTAAATATATGTTTAGTTTATTAATATTAAATACATGTTTAGTGTATGAATATTAAATACATGTTTAGTTTATGAATATTAAATACATGTTTGGTGTATACATATTAAATACATGTTTAGTGTATAAATAATAACTACATGTTTAGTGTATGAATATTAAATACATGTTTAGTGTATTAATATTAAATACATGTTTAATGTATTAATATTAAATATATGCTTAGTTTATTAAAATTAAATACATGTTTTTGTATTCATATTAAATACATGTTTAGTGTATTAATATTAAATATATGTTTAGTGTATGAATGTTAAATACATGTTTAGTGTATAAATATTAAATATATGTTTAGTTTATTAAAATTAAATACACCTTTTTGTATTAATATTAAATACATGTTTAGTGTATAAATATTAAATACATGTTTAGTGTATAAATATTAAATACATGTTTATTGTATGAATATTAAATACATGTTTAGTTCATGAATATTAAATACATGTTTAGTGTATTAATATTAAATACATGTTTACTTTATGAATATTAAATACATGTTTAGTGGATTAATAATAAATACATATTCAGTGTATTAATATTAAATACATGTTTAGTGTATAAATGTTAAATACATGTTTAGTGTATAAATATTAAATACATGTTTAAAGTATGAATATTAAATAGATGTTTAGTTTATGAATATTAAATACATGTTTAGTGTATAAATATTAAATACATGTTTAGTGTATAAATATTAAATACATGTTTAGTTCATGAATATTAAATACATGTTTAGTGTATTAATATTAAATACATGTTTACTTTATGAATATTAAATACATGTTTAGTGGATTAATAATAAATACATATTCAGTGTATTAATATTAAATACATGTTTAGTGTATAAATGTTAAATACATGTTTAGTGTATAAATATTAAATACATGTTTCGTGTATGAATATTAAATACATGTTTAGTGTATAAATATTAAATACATGTTAAGTGTATAAATATTATATACATATTTAGTGTATGAATATTAAATACATGATTAGTGTATTAATATTAAATACATGTTTAGTGTATAAATATTAAATACATGTTTCGTGTATGAATATTAAATACATGTTTAGTGTATAAATATTAAATACATGTTAAGTGTATAAATATTATATACATATTTAGTGTATGAATATTAAATACATGATTAGTGTATTAATATTAAATACTTGTTTAGTGTATAAATATTAAATACATATTTAGTGTATTAATATTAAATACATGTTTAGTGTATAAATAATAACTACATGTTTAGTGTATGAATATTAAATACATGTTTAGTGTATTAATATTAAATATATGTTTGGTTTATCAAAATTAAATACGTGTTTTTGTATTAATATTAAATACATGTTTAGTGTATAAATATTAAATACATGTTTAGTGTATTAATATTAAATACATGTTTAGTGTATGAATAATAACTACATGTTTAGTGTATGAATATTAAATACATGTTTAGTGTATAAATATTAAATACATGTTAAGTGTATAAATATTAAATACATGTTTAGTGTATGAATGTTAAATACATGTTTAGTGTATAAATATTAAATACATGTTTAGTTTATTAAAATTTAATACATGTTTTTGTATTAATATTAAATACATGTTTAGTGTATAAATATTAAATACATGTTTAATGTATTAATATTAAATACATGTTTAGTGTATAAATATAAGTGTATGAGAAACCAAACTTATGTAAAAAAAAATAAAAGAAACAAAAAAAAAGGAAAAAGAGAGAGAGCGAGAGAGAGGACCGGACTTATTAAGAGGGAACGTGCGCCCTCCTGTGGAGTTTTGCCGCAACTGCACACATAAAGAAATTCATTATTTCCAAGTGTGCCTTATTTAGAGGATAATAAATACATGTTTACTGTATGAATATTAAATATATGATTAGTGTATGAATATTAAATACATGTTTAGTGTATAGATATTAAATACATGTTTAGTGTATAGATATTAAATACATGTTAAGTGTATAAATATTAAATACATATTTAGTATATGAATATTAAATACATGATTAGTGTATTAATATTAAATACTTGTTTAGTGTATAAATATTAAATACATGTTTAGTGTATAAATATTAAATACATGTTAAGTGTATAAATATTAAATACATATTTAGTGTATGAATATTAAATACATGTGTAGTGTATTAATATTAAATACATGTTTAGTGTATAAATATTAAATACATGTTTAGTGTATGAATATTAAATACATGTTTAGTGTATAAATATTAAATACATGTTTAGTGTGTTAATATCAAATATATGTTTAGTTTATTAAAATTAAATACATGTTTTTGTATTAATATTAAATACTTGTTTAGTGTATAAATATTAAATACATGTTCAGTGTATAGTTATTAAATACATGTTTAAAGTATGAATATTAAATACATGTTTAGTTTATGAATATTAAATACATGTTTAGTGTATAAATATTGAATACATGTTTCGTGTATGAATATTAAATACATGTTTAGTGTATAAATATTAAATACATGTTAAGTGTATAAATATTAAATACATGTTTAGTGTATAAATGTTAAATACATGTTTAGTGTATACATATTAAATACATGTTTAGTTTATTAAAATTTAATACATGTTTTTGTATTAATATTAAATACATGTTTAGTGTATAAATATTAAATACATGTTTAATGTATTAATATTAAATACATGTTTAGTGTATAAATATAAGTGTATGAGAAACCAAACTTATGTAAAAAAAAATAAAAGAAACAAAAAAAAAGGAAAAAGAGAGAGAGAGAGAGAGACAGAGAGGACCGGATTTATTAAGAGGGAACGTGCGCCCTCCGGTGGAGTTTTGCCGCAACTGCACACATAAAGAAATTCATTATTTCCAAGTGTGCCTTATTTAGAGGATAATAAATACATGTTTACTGTATGAATATTAAATATATGATTAGTGTATGAATATTAAATACATGTTTAGTGTATAGATATTAAATACAGGTTTAGTGTATAGATATTAAATACATGTTAAGTGTATAAATATTAAATACATATTTAGTGTATGAATATTAAACACATGATTAGTGTATTAATATTAAATACTTGTTTAGTGTATAAATATTAAATACATGTTTAGTGTATAAATATTAAATACATGTTAAGTGTATAAATATTAAATACATATTTAGTGTATGAATATTAAATACATGTGTAGTGTATTAATATTAAATACATGTTTAGTGTATAAATATTAAATACATGTTTAGTGTATGAATATTAAATACATGTTTAAAGTATGAATATTAAATACATGTTTAGTGTATAAATGTTAAATACATGTTTAGTGTATGAATATTAAATATATGTTTAGTTTATTAATATTAAATACATGTTTAGTGTATGAATATTAAATACATGTTTAGTGTATTAATATTAAATACTTGTTTAGTGTATAAATATTAAATACATGTTTAGTGTATAAATATTAAATACATGTTAAGTGTATAAATATTAAATACATATTTAGTGTATGAATATTAAATACATGTGTAGTGTATTAATATTAAATACATGTTTAGTGTATAAATATTAAATACATGTTTAGTGTATGAATATTAAATACATGTTTAAAGTATGAATATTAAATACATGTTTAGTGTATAAATGTTAAATACATGTTTAGTGTATGAATATTAAATATATGTTTAGTTTATTAATATTAAATACATGTTTAGTGTATGAATATTAAATACATGTTTAGTTTATGAATATTAAATACTTGTTTGGTGTATAAATATTAAATACACGTTTAGTGTATAAATAATAACTACATGTTAAGTGTATAAATATTAAATACATATTTAGTGTATGAATATTAAATACATGTGTAGTGTATTAATATTAAATACATGTTTAGTGTATAAATATTAAATACATGTTTAGTGTATGAATATTAAATACATGTTTAAAGTATGAATATTAAATACAAGTTTAGTGTATAAATGTTAAATACATGTTTAGTGTATGAATATTAAATATATGTTTAGTTTATTAATATTAAATACATGTTTAGTGTATGAATATTAAATACATGTTTAGTTTATGAATATTAAATACTTGTTTGGTGTATAAATATTAAATACACGTTTAGTGTATAAATAATAACTACATGTTTAGTGTATGAATATTAAATACACTTTTAGTGTATGAATATTAAATACACATTTATTGTAAAAATATTAAATACATGTTTAGTGTATTAATATTAAATATATGTTTAGTTTATTAAAATTAAATACATGTTTTTGTATTAATATTAAATACATGTTTAGTGGATAAATAATAAATACATATTTAGTGTATTAATATTAAATACATGTTTAGTGTATAAATATTAAATACATGTTTAGTGTATTAATAATAAATACATGTTTAGTGTATGAATATTAAATAAATGTTTAGTGTATAAATAATAACTACATATTTAGTGTATGAATATTAAATACATGTTTAGTGTATAAATATTAAATACATGTTTAGTGTATTAATATTAAATATATGTTTAGTTTATTCAAATTAAATACATGTTTTTGTATTAATATTAAATACTTGTTTAGTGTATAAATATTAAATACATGTTTAGTGTATAGTTATTAAATACATGTTTAAAGTATGAATATTAAATACGTGTTTAGTTTAGGAATATTAAATACATGTTTAGTGTATAAATATTGAATACATGTTTCGTGTATGAATATTAAATACATGTTTAGTGTATAAATATTAAATACATGTTAAGTGTATAAATATTAAATACATGTTTAGTGTATAAATGTTAAATACATGTTTAGTGTATAAATATTAAATACATGTTTAGTTTATTAAAATTTAATACATGTTTTTGTATTAATATTAAATACATGTTGTGTATAAATATTAAATACATGTTTAATGTATTAATATTAAATACATTTTTAGTGTATAAATATAAGTGTATGAGAAACCAAACTTATGTAAAAAAAAATAAAAGAAACAAAAAAAAAGGAAAAAGAGAGAGAGAGAGAGAGAGAGACAGAGAGGACCGGACTTATTAAGAGGGAACGTGCGCCCTCCTGTGGAGTTTCGCCGCAACTGCACACATAAAGAAATTCATTATTTCCAAGTGTGCCTTATTTAGAGGATAATAAATACATGTTTACTGTATGAATATTAAATATATGATTAGTGTATGAATATTAAATACTTGTTTAGTGTATAGATATTAAATACATGTTTAGTGTATAGATATTAAATACATGTTAAGTGTATAAATATTAAATACATATTTAGTGTATGAATATTAAATACATGATTAGTGTATTAATATTAAATACTTGTTTAGTGTATAAATATTGAATACATGTTCAGTGTATAAATATTAAATACATGTTAAGTGTATAAATATTAAATACATATTTAGTGTATGAATATTAAATACATGTTTAGTGTATTAATATTAAATACATGTTTAGTGTTTAAATAATAACTACATGTTTAGTGTATGAATATTAAATACATGTTTAGTGTATTAATATTAAATATATGTTTGGTTTATCAAAATTAAATATGTGTTTTTGTATTAATATTAAATACATGTTTAGTGTATAAATATTAAATACATGTTTAGTGTATTAATATTAAATACATGTTTAGTGTATGAATAATAACTACATGTTTAGTGTATGAATATTAAATACATGTTTAGTGTATTAATATTAAATAAATGTTTACTTTATGAATATTAAATACATGTTTAGTGGATTAATAATAAATACATATTCAGTGTATTAATATTAAATACATGTTTATTGTATAAATATTAAATACATGTTTAGTGTATAAATATTAAATACATGTTTAGTGTATTAATATTAAAAATATATTTAGTTTATTAAAATTAAATACATGTTTTGTATTAATATTAAATACATGTTTAGTGTATAAATATTAAATACATGTTTAATGTATGAATATTAAATACATGTTTAGTGTATTAATATTAAATACATGTTTACTTTATGAATATTAAATACATGTTTAGTGGATTAATAATAAATCCATATTCAGTGTATTAATATTAAATACATGATTAGTGTATTAATATTAAATACTTGTTTAGTGTATAAATATTTATTACATGTTTAGTGTATTAATATTAAATACATGTTTAGTGTATAAATAATAACTACATGTTTAGTGTATGAATATTAAATACATGTTTAGTGTATAGATATTAAATACAGGTTTAGTGTATAGATATTAAATACATGTTAAGTGTATAAATATTAAATACATATTTAGTGTATGAATATTAAACACATGATTAGTGTATTAATATTAAATACTTGTTTAGAGTATAAATATTAAATACATGTTTAGTGTATAAATATTAAATACATGTTAAGTGTATAAATATTAAATACATATTTAGTGTATGAATATTAAATACATGTGTAGTGTATTAATATTAAATACATGTTTAGTGTATAAATATTAAATACATGTTTAGTGTATGAATATTAAATACATGTTTAAAGTATGAATATTAAATACATGTTTAGTGTATAAATGTTAAATACATGTTTAGTGTATGAATATTAAATATATGTTTAGTTTATTATTATTAAATACATGTTTAGTGTATGAATATTAAATACATGTTTAGTTTATGAATATTAAATACATGTTTGGTGTATAAATATTAAATACATGTTTAGTGTATAAATAATAACTACATGTTTAGTGTATGAATATTAAATACACTTTTAGTGTATGAATATTAAATACACATTTATTGTAAAAATATTAAATACATGTTTAGTGTATTAATATTAAATATATGTTTAGTTTATTAAAATTAAATACATGTTTTTGTATTAATATTAAATACATGTTTAGTGGATAAATAATAAATACATATTTAGTGTATTAATATTAAATACATGTTTAGTGTATAAATATTAAATACATGTTTAGTGTATTAATAATAAATACATGTTTAGTGTATGAATATTAAATAAATGTTTAGTGTATAAATAATAACTACATGTTTAGTGTATGAATATTAAATACATGTTTAGTGTATAAATATTAAATACATGTTTAGTGTATTAATATTAAATATATGTTTAGTTTATTCAAATTAAATACATGTTTTTGTATTAATATTAAATACTTGTTTAGTGTATAAATATTAAATACATGTTTAGTGTATAGTTATTAAATACATGTTTAAAGTATGAATATTAAATACATGTTTAGTTTATGAATATTAAATACATGTTTAGTGTATAAATATTGAATACATGTTTCGTGTATGAATATTAAATACATGTTTAGTGTATAAATATTAAATACATGTTAAGTGTATAAATATTAAATACATGTTTAGTGTATAAATGTTAAATACATGTTTAGTGTATAAATATTAAATACATGTTTAGTTTATTAATATTTAATACATGTTTTTGTATTAATATTAAATACATGTTTAGTGTATAAATATTAAATACATGTTTAATGTATTAATATTAAATACATGTTTAGTGTATAGATATAAGTGTATGAGAAACCAAACTTATGTAAAAAAAGAAAAGAAACAAAAAAAAAGGAAAAAGAGAGAGAGAGAGAGAGAGACAGAGAGGACCGGACTTATTAAGAGGGAACGTGCGCCCTCCTGTGGAGTTTTGCCGCAACTGCACACATAAAGAAATTCATTATTTCCAAGTGTGCCTTATTTAGGAGATAATAAATACATGTTTACTGTATGAATATTAAATATATGATTAGTGTATGAATATTAAATACATGTTTGGTGTATAGATATCAAATACATGTTAAGTGTATAAATATTAAATACATATTTAGTGTATGAATATTAAATACATGGTTAGTGTATTAATATTAAATACTTGTTTAGTGTATAAATATTAAATACATGTTTAGTTAATAAATATTAAATACACGTTAAGTGTATAAATATTGAATACATATTTAGTGTATGAATATTAAATACATGTTAAGTGTATAAATATTAAATACATGTTTAGTGTATGAATATTAAATACATGTTTAAAGTATGAATATTAAATACATGTTTAGTGTATAAATGTTAAATACATGTTTAGTGCATGAATATTAAATATATGTCTAGTGTATGAATATTAAATACATGTTTAGTGGATTAATAATAAATACATATTCAGTGTATTAATATTAAATACATGTTTAGTGTATAAATGTTAAATACATGTTTAGTGTATAAATATTAAATACATGTTTAAAGTATGAATATTAAATAGATGTTTAGTTTATGAATATTAAATACATGTTTAGTGTATAAATATTAAATACATGTTTCGTGTATGAATATTAAATACATGTTTAGTGTATAAATATTAAATACATGTTAAGTGTATAAATATTATATACATATTTAGTGTATGAATATTAAATACATGATTAGTGTATTAATATTAAATACTTGTTTAGTGTATAAATATTAAATACATATTTAGTGTATTAATATTAAATACATGTTTAGTGTATAAATAATAACTACATGTTTAGTGTATGAATATTAAATACATGTTTAGTGTATTAATATTAAATATATGTTTGGTTTATCAAAATTAAATACGTGTTTTTGTATTAATATTAAATACATGTTTAGTGTATAAATATTAAATACATGTTTAGTGTATTAATATTAAATACATGTTTAGTGTATGAATAATAACTACATGTTTAGTGTATGAATATTAAATACATGTTTAGTGTATAAATATTAAATACATGTTAAGTGTATAAATATTAAATACATGTTTAGTGTATGAATGTTAAATACATGTTTAGTGTATAAATATTAAATACATGTTTAGTGTATAAATATAAGTGTATGAGAAACCAAACTTATGTAAAAAAAAATAAAAGAAACAAAAAAAAAGGAAAAAGAGAGAGAGAGAGAGAGAGGACCGGACTTATTAAGAGGGAACGTGCGCCCTCCTGTGGAGTTTTGCTGCAACTGCACACATAAAGAAATTCATTATTTCCAAGTGTGCCTTATTTAGAGGATAATAAATACATGTTTACTGTATGAATATTAAATATATGATTAGTGTATGAATATTAAATACATGTTTAGTGTATAGATATTAAATACATGTTTAGTGTATAGATATTAAATACATGTTAAGTGTATAAATATTAAATACATATTTAGTATATGAATATTAAATACATGATTAGTGTATTAATATTAAATACTTGTTTAGTGTATAAATATTAAATACATGTTTAGTGTATAAATATTAAATACATGTTAAGTGTATAAATATTAAATATATATTTAGTGTATGAATATTAAATACATGTGTAGTGTATTAATATTAAATACATGTTTAGTGTATAAATATTAAATACATGTTTAGTGTATGAATATTAAATACATGTTTAAAGTATGAATATTAAATACATGTTTAGTGTATAAATGTTAAATACATGTTTAGTGTATGAATATTAAATATATGTTTAGTTTATTAATATTAAATACATGTTTAGTGTATGAATATTAAATACATGTTTAGTGTATTAATATTAAATACATGTTTAGTGTATGAATAATAACTACATGTTTAGTGTATGAATATTAAATACATGTTTAGTGTATTAATATTAAATAAATGTTTACTTTATGAATATTAAATACATGTTTAGTGGATTAATAATAAATACATATTCAGTGTATTAATATTAAATACATGTTTATTGTATAAATATTAAATACATGTTTAGTGTATAAATATTAAATACATGTTTAGTGTATTAATATTAAAAATATATTTAGTTTATTAAAATTAAATACATGTTTTGTATTAATATTAAATACATGTTTAGTGTATAAATATTAAATACATGTTTAATGTATGAATATTAAATACATGTTTAGTGTATTAATATTAAATACATGTTTACTTTATGAATATTAAATACATGTTTAGTGGATTAATAATAAATCCATATTCAGTGTATTAATATTAAATACATGATTAGTGTATTAATATTAAATACTTGTTTAGTGTATAAATATTTAATACATGTTTAGTGTATAAATATTAAATACATGTTAAGTGTATAAATATTAAATACATATTTAGTGTATGAATATTAAATACATGTGTAGTGTATTAATATTAAATACATGTTTAGTGTATAAATATTAAATACATGTTTAGTGTATAAATATTAAATACATGTTAAGTGTATAAATATTAAATACATATTTAGTGTATGAATATTAAATACATGTGTAGTGTATTAATATTAAATACATGTTTAGTGTATAAATATTAAATACATGTTTAGTGTATGAATATTAAATACATGTTTAAAGTATGAATATTAAATACATGTTTAGTGTATAAATGTTAAATACATGTTTAGTGTATGAATATTAAATATATGTTTAGTTTATTATTATTAAATACATGTTTAGTGTATGAATATTAAATACATGTTTAGTTTATGAATATTAAATACATGTTTGGTGTATAAATATTAAATACATGTTTAGTGTATAAATAATAACTACATGTTTAGTGTATGAATATTAAATACACTTTTAGTGTATGAATATTAAATACACATTTATTGTAAAAATATTAAATACATGTTTAGTGTATTAATATTAAATATATGTTTAGTTTATTAAAATTAAATACATGTTTTTGTATTAATATTAAATACATGTTTAGTGGATAAATAATAAATACATATTTAGTGTATTAATATTAAATACATGTTTAGTGTATAAATATTAAATACATGTTTAGTGTATTAATAATAAATACATGTTTAGTGTATGAATATTAAATAAATGTTTAGTGTATAAATAATAACTACATGTTTAGTGTATGAATATTAAATACATGTTTAGTGTATAAATATTAAATACATGTTTAGTGTATTAATATTAAATATATGTTTAGTTTATTCAAATTAAATACATGTTTTTGTATTAATATTAAATACTTGTTTAGTGTATAAATATTAAATACATGTTTAGTGTATAGTTATTAAATACATGTTTAAAGTATGAATATTAAATACATGTTTAGTTTATGAATATTAAATACATGTTTAGTGTATAAATATTGAATACATGTTTCGTGTATGAATATTAAATACATGTTTAGTGTATAAATATTAAATACATGTTAAGTGTATAAATATTAAATACATGTTTAGTGTATAAATGTTAAATACATGTTTAGTGTATAAATATTAAATACATGTTTAGTTTATTAATATTTAATACATGTTTTTGTATTAATATTAAATACATGTTTAGTGTATAAATATTAAATACATGTTTAATGTATTAATATTAAATACATGTTTAGTGTATAGATATAAGTGTATGAGAAACCAAACTTATGTAAAAAAAAGAAAAGAAACAAAAAAAAAGGAAAAAGAGAGAGAGAGAGAGAGAGACAGAGAGGACCGGACTTATTAAGAGGGAACGTGCGCCCTCCTGTGGAGTTTTGCCGCAACTGCCCACATAAAGAAATTCATTATTTCCAAGTGTGCCTTATTTAGGAGATAATAAATACATGTTTACTGTATGAATATTAAATATATGATTAGTGTATGAATATTAAATACATGTTTGGTGTATAGATATCAAATACATGTTAAGTGTATAAATATTAAATACATATTTAGTGTATGAATATTAAATACATGGTTAGTGTATTAATATTAAATACTTGTTTAGTGTATAAATATTAAATACATGTTTAGTGTATAAATATTAAATACACGTTAAGTGTATAAATATTGAATACATATTTAGTGTATGAATATTAAATACATGTTAAGTGTATAAATTTTAAATACATGTTTAGTGTATGAATATTAAATACATGTTTAAAGTATGAATATTAAATACATGTTTAAAGTATGAATATTAAATACATGTTTAGTGTATAAATGTTAAATACATGTTTAGTGTATGAATATTAAATATATGTTTAGTTTATTAATATTAAATACACGTTTAGTGTATGAATATTAAATACATGTTTAGTTTATGAATATTAAATACATGTTTAGTGTATAAATAATAACTAAATGTTTAGTGTATGAATATTAAATACATGTTTAGTGTATTAATATTAAATACATGTTTAATGTATTAATATTAAATATATGTTTAGTTTATTAAAATTAAATACATGTTTTTGTATTCATATTAAATACATGTTTAGTGTATTAATATTAAATATATGTTTAGTGTATGAATGTTAAATACATGTTTAGTGTATAAATATTAAATATATGTTTAGTTTATTGAAATTAAATACACCTTTTTGTATTAATATTAAAGACATGTTTAGTGTATAAATATTATATACATGTTTAAAGTATGAATATTAAATACATGTTTAGTTCATGAATATTAAATACATGTTTAGTGTATTAATATTAAATACATGTTTACTTTATGAATATTAAATACATGTTTAGTGGATTAATAATAAATACATATTCAGTGTATTAATATTAAATACATGTTTAGTGTATAAATATTAAATACATGTCTAGTGTATAAATATTAAATACTGTTTAGTGTATAAATATTAAATACATGTTTAAAGTATGAATATTAAATAGATGTTTAGTTTATGAATATTAAATACATGTTTAGTGTATAAATGTTAAATACATGTTTCGTGTATGAATATTAAATACATGTTTAGTGTATAAATATTAAAAACATGTTAAGTGTATAAATATTATATACATATTTAGTGTATGAATATTAAATACATGATTAGTGTATTAATATTAAATACTTGTTTAGTGTATAAATATTAAATACATATTTAGTGTATTAATATTAAATACATGTTTAGTGTATAAATAATAACTACATGTTTAGTGTATGAATATTAAATACATGTTTAGTGTATTAATATTAAATATATGTTTGGTTTATTAAAATTAAATACGTGTTTTTGTATTAATATTAAATACATGTTTAGTGTATAAATATTAAATACATGTTTAGTGTATTAATATTAAATACATGTTTACTTTATGAATATTAAATACATGTTTAGTGGATTAATAATAAATACATATTCAGTGTATTAATATTAAATACATGTTTAGTGTATAAATATTAAATATATGTTTAGTGTATTAATATTAAAAATATATTTAGTTTATTAAAATTAAATACATGTTTTGTATTAATATTAAATACATGTTTAGTGTATAAATATTGAATACATGTTTAATGTATGAATATTAAATACATGTTTAGTGTATAAATATTAAATACATGTTTAGTTTATGAATATTAAATACATGTTTAGTGTATAAATATTAAATACGTGTTTTGTGTATGAATATTAAATACATGATTAGTGTATTAATATTAAATACTTGTTTACTGTATAAATATTAAATACATGTTTAGTGTATAAATAATAACTACATGTTTAGTGTATGAATATTAAATACATGTTTGGTGTATAAATATTAAATACATGTTTAGTGTATGAATATTAAATACATGTTTAGTGTATTAACATTAAATATATATTTAGTTTATTAAAATTAGTTACATGTTTTGTATTAATATTAAATACATGTTTAGTGTATAAATATTAAATACATGTTTAGTGTATGAATATTAAATACATGTTTAGTGTATAAATATTAAATGCATGTTTAAAGTATGAATATTAAATACATGTTTAGTTTATGAATATTAAATACATGTTTAGTGTATAAATATTAAATACATGTTTAATGTATTAATATTAAATATATGTTTAGTTTATTAAAATAAAATACATGTTTTTGTATTCATATTAAATACATGTTTAGTGTATTAATATTAAATATATGTTTAGTGTATGAATGTTAAATACATGTTTAGTGTATAAATATTAAATATATGTTTAGTTTATTAAAATTAAATACACCTTTTTGTATTCATATTAAATACATGTTTAGTGTATTAATATTAAATATATGTTTAGTGTATGAATGTTAAATACATGTTTAGTGTATAAATATTAAATATATGTTTAGTTTATTAAAATTAAATACACCTTTTTGTATTAATATTAAATACATGTTTAGTGTATAAATATTAAATACATGTTTAGTGTATAAATATTAAATACATGTTTAAAGTAGGAATATTAAATACATGTTTAGTTCATGAATATTAAATACATGTTTAGTGTATTAATATTAAATACATGTTTACTTTATGAATATTAAATACATGTTTAGTGGATTAATAATAAATACATATTCAGGGTTTTAATATTAAATACATGTTTAGTGTATTAATATTAAATACATGTTTAGTGTATAAATATTAAATACATGTTTAGTGTATGAATATTAAATACATGTTTAAAGTATGAATATTAAATACATGTTTGGTGTATAAATGTTAAATACATGTTTAGTGTATGAATATTAAATATATGTTTAGTTTATTAATATTAAATACATGTTTAGTGTATGAATATTAAATACATGTTTAGTTTATGAATATTACATACATGTTTGGTGTATAAATATTAAATACATGTTTAGTGTATAAATATTAAATACATGTTTAATGTATTAATATTAAATACATGTTTAGTGTATAAATAATAACTACATGTTTAGTGTATGAATATTAAATACATGTTTAGTGTATTAATATTAAATACATACTTAGTGTATTAATATTAAATATATATTTAGTTTATTAAAATTAAATACATGTTTTGTATTAATATTAAATACATTTTTAGTGTATAAATATTAAATACATGTTTAGTGTATTAATGTTAAATACATATTTAGTGTATGAATATTAAATCCATGTTTAGTGTATAAATATTAAATACATGTTTAGTGTATTAATATTAAATACATGTTTAGTGTATTAATATTAAATACACTTTTAGTGTATAAATATTAAATACACATTTATTGTAAAAATATTAAATACATGTTTAGTGTATTGATATTAAATATATGTTTAGTTTATTAAAATTAAATACATGTTTTTGTATTAATATTAAATACTTGTTTAGTGTATAAATATTAAATACATGTTTAGTGTATAGTTATTAAATACATGTTTAAAGTATGAATATTAAATACATGTTTAGTTTATGAATATTAAATACATGTTTAGTGTTTAAATATTGAATACATGTTTCGTGTATGAATATTAAATACATGTTTAGTGTATTAATATTAAATACATGTTAAGTGTATAAATATTAAATACATGTTTAGTGTATAAATGTTAAATACATGTTTAGTGTATAAATATTAAATACATGTTTAGTTTATTAAAATTTAATACATGTTTTTGTATTAATATTAAATACATGTTTAGTGTATAAATATTAAATACATGTTTAATGTATCAATATTAAATACATGTTTAGTGTATAAATATAAGTGTATGAGAAACCAAACTTATGTAAAAAAAAATAAAAGAAACAAAAAAAAAGGAAAAAGGGAGAGAGAGAGAGAGAGGACCGGACTTATTAAGAGGGAACGTGCGCCCTCCTGTGGACTTCTGCCGCAACTGCACGCATAAAGAAATTCATTATTTCCAAGTGTGCCTTATTTAGAGGATAATAAATACTGTATGAATATTAAATATATGATTAGTGTATGAATATTAAATACATGTTTAGTGTATAGATATTAAATACATGTTTAGTGTATAGATATTAAATACATGTTAAGTGTATAAATATTAAATACATATTTAGTGTATGAATATTAAATACATGATTAGTGTATTAATATTAAATACTTGTTTAGTGTATAAATATTAAATACATGTTTAGTTTATGAATATTAAATACATGTTTGGTGTATAAATATTAAATACATGTTTAGTGTATAAATAATAACTACATGTTTAGTGTATGAATATTAAATACATGTTTAGTGTTTTAATATTAAATACATGTTTAATGTATTAATATTAAATATATGTTTAGTTTATTAAAATTAAATACATGTTTTTGTATTCATATTAAATACATGTTTAGTGTATTAATATTAAATATATGTTTAGTGTATGAATGTTAAATACATGTTTAGTGTATGAATATTAAATACATGTTTAAAGTATGAATATTAAATACATGTTTAGTTCATGAATATTAAATACATGTTTAGTGTATTAATATTAAATACACGTTTACTTTATGAATATTAAATACATGTTTAGTGGATTAATAATAAATACATATTCAGTGTATTAATATTAAATACATGTTTAGTGTATTAATATTAAATACATGTTTAGTGGATTAATAATAAATACATATTCAGTGTATTAATATTAAATACATGTTTAGTGTATAAATATTAAATATATGTTTAGTTTATAAATATTAAATACATGTTTAGTGTATAAATATTAAATACATGTTTAAAGTTTGAATATTAAATAGATGTTTAGTTTATGAATATTAAATACATGTTTAGTGTATAAATATTAAATACATGTTTCGTGTATGAATATTAAATACATGATTAGTGTATTAATAATAAATACATATTCAGTGTATTAATATTAAATACATGTTTACTTTATGAATATTAAATACATGTTTAGTGGATTAATAATAAATACATATTCAGTGTATTAATATTAAATACATGTTTCGTGTATAAATATTAAATACATGTTTAGTGTATAAATATTAAATACATGTTTAGTGTATTAATATTAAAAATATATTTAGTTTATTAAAATTAAATACATGTTTTGTATTAATATTAAATACATGTTTAGTGTATAAATATTTAATACATGTTTAATGTATGAATATTAAATACATGTTTAGTGTATAAATATTAAATACATGTTTAAAGTATGAATATTAAATACATGTTTAGTTTATGAATATTAAATACATGTTTAGTGTATAAATATTAAATACATGTTTAAAGTATGAATATTAAATACATGATTAGTGTATTAATATTAAATACTTGTTTAGTGTATAAATATTAAATACATGTTTAGTGTATAAATAATAACTACATGTTTAGTGTATGAATATTAAATACATGTTTGGTGTATAAATATTAAATACATGTTTAGTGTATGAATATTAAATACATGTGTAGTGTATTAACATTAAATATATATTTAGTTTATTAAAATTAGTTACATGTTTTGTATTAATATTAAATACATGTTTAGTGTATAAATATTAAATACATGTTTAGTGTATGAATATTAAATACATGTTTAGTGTATAAATATTAAATACATGTTTAGTTTATGAATATTAAATACATGTTTAGTGTATAAATATTAAATACATATTTAGTGTATGAATATTAAATACATGATTAGTGTATTAATATTAAATACTTGTTTAGTGTATAAATATTAAATACATGTTTGGTTTATGAATATTAAATACATGTTTGGTGTATAAATATTAAATACATGTTTAGTGTATAAATAATAACTACATGTTTAGTGTATGAATATTAAATACATGTTTAGTGTTTTAATATTAAATACATGTTTAATGTATTAATATTAAATATATGTTTAGTTTATTAAAATTAAATACATGTTTTTGTATTCATATTAAATACATGTTTAGTGTATTAATATTAAATATATGTTTAGTGTATGAATGTTAAATACATGTTTAGTGTATAAATATTAAATATATGTTTAGTTTATTAAAATTAAATACATGTTTTTGTATTAATATTAAATACATGTTTAGTGTATAAATATTAAATACATGTTTAGTGTATGAATATTAAATACATGTTTAAAGTATGAATATTAAATACATGTTTAGTTCATGAATATTAAATACATGTTTAGTGTATTAATATTAAATACACGTTTACTTTATGAATATTAAATACATGTTTAGTGGATTAATAATAAATACATATTCAGTGTATTAATATTAAATACATGTTTAGTGTATTAATATTAAATACATGTTTAGTGGATTAATAATAAATACATATTCAGTGTATTAATATTAAATACATGTTTAGTGTATAAATATTAAATATATGTTTAGTTTATAAATATTAAATACATGTTTAGTGTATAAATATTAAATACATGTTTAAAGTTTGAATATTAAATAGATGTTTAGTTTATGAATATTAAATACATGTTTAGTGTATAAATATTAAATACATGTTTCGTGTATGAATATTAAATACATGATTAGTGTATTAATAATAAATACATATTCAGTGTATTAATATTAAATACATGTTTACTTTATGAATATTAAATACATGTTTAGTGGATTAATAATAAATACATATTCAGTGTATTAATATTAAATACATGTTTCGTGTATAAATATTAAATACATGTTTAGTGTATAAATATTAAATACATGTTTAGTGTATTAATATTAAAAATATATTTAGTTTATTAAAATTAAATACATGTTTTGTATTAATATTAAATACATGTTTAGTGTATAAATATTGAATACATGTTTAATGTATGAATATTAAATACATGTTTAGTGTATAAATATTAAATACATGTTTAAAGTATGAATATTAAATACATGTTTAGTTTATGAATATTAAATACATGTTTAGTGTATAAATATTAAATACATGTTTAAAGTATGAATATTAAATACATGATTAGTGTATTAATATTAAATACTTGTTTAGTGTATAAATATTAAATACATGTTTAGTGTATAAATAATAACTACATGTTTAGTGTATGAATATTAAATACATGTTTGGTGTATAAATATTAAATACATGTTTAGTGTATGAATATTAAATACATGTGTAGTGTATTAACATTAAATATATATTTAGTTTATTAAAATTAGTTACATGTTTTGTATTAATATTAAATACATGTTTAATGTATGAATATTAAATACATGTTTAGTGTATGAATATTAAATACATGTTTAGTGTATAAATATTAAATACATGTTTAGTTTATGAATATTAAATACATGTTTAGTGTATAAATATTAAATACGTGTTTTGTGTATGAATATTAAATACATGATTAGTGTATTAATATTAAATACTTGTTTACTGTATAAATATTAAATACATGTTTAGTGTATAAATAATAACTACATGTTTAGTGTATGAATATTAAATACATGTTTGGTGTATAAATATTAAATACATGTTTAGTGTATGAATATTAAATACATGTTTAGTGTATTAACATTAAATATATATTTAGTTTATTAAAATTAGTTACATGTTTTGTATTAATATTAAATACATGTTTAGTGTATAAATATTAAATACATGTTTAGTGTATGAATATTAAATACATGTTTAGTGTATAAATATTAAATGCATGTTTAAAGTATGAATATTAAATACATGTTTAGTTTATGAATATTAAATACATGTTTAGTGTATAAATATTAAATACATGTTTAATGTATTAATATTAAATATATGTTTAGTTTATTAAAATAAAATACATGTTTTTGTATTCATATTAAATACATGTTTAGTGTATTAATATTAAATATATGTTTAGTGTATGAATGTTAAATACATGTTTAGTGTATAAATATTAAATATATGTTTAGTTTATTAAAATTAAATACACCTTTTTGTATTCATATTAAATACATGTTTAGTGTATTAATATTAAATATATGTTTAGTGTATGAATGTTAAATACATGTTTAGTGTATAAATATTAAATATATGTTTAGTTTATTAAAATTAAATACACCTTTTTGTATTAATATTAAATACATGTTTAGTGTATAAATATTAAATACATGTTTAGTGTATGAATATTAAATACATGTTTAAAGTAGGAATATTAAATACATGTTTAGTTCATGAATATTAAATACATGTTTAGTGTATTAATATTAAATACATGTTTACTTTATGAATATTAAATACATGTTTAGTGGATTAATAATAAATACATATTCAGGGGTTTAATATTAAATACATGTTTAGTGTATAAATATTAAATACATGTTTAGTGTATAAATATTAAATACATGTTCAGTGTATAAATATAAGTGTATGAGAAACCAAACTTATGTAAAAAAAAATAAAAGAAACAAAAAAAAAGGAAAAAGAGAGAGAGAGAGAGACGGAGAGGACCGGACTTATTAAGAGGGAACGTGCGCCCTCCTGTGGAGTTTTGCCGCAACTGCACGAATAAAGAAATTCATTATTTCCAAGTGTGCCTTATTTAGAGGATAATAAATACATGTTTACTGTATGAATATTAAATATATGATTAGTGTATGGTTACATATACGTTTAGTATATGATTATTAAATACATGTTCAGTGTATTAATATTAAATACATGTTTAGTGTATGAATATTAAATACATGTTTAGTGTATAAATATCAAATACATGTTTAGTGTATGAATATTAAATACATGTTTAAAGTATGAATATTAAATACATGTTTAGTTTATCAATATTAAATATATGTTTAGTGTATAAATATTAAAGACATGTTTCGTGTATGCATATTAAATACATGTTTAGTGTATGAATATTGAATACATATTTAGTGTATGAATATTAAATACATGATTAGTGTATTAATATTAAATACTTGTTTAGTGTATAAATATTAAATACATGTTTAGTGTATAAATATTAAATACATGTTTAGTGTATAAATGTTAAATACATGTTTAGTGTATGAATATTAAATATATGTTTAGTTTATTAATATTAAATACATGTTTAGTGTATGAATATTAAATACATGTTTAGTTTATGAATATTACATACATGTTTGGTGTATAAATATTAAATACATGTTTAGTGTATAAATATTAAATACATGTTTAATGTATTAATATTAAATACATGTTTAGTGTATAAATAATAACTACATGTTTAGTGTATGAATATTAAATACATGTTTAGTGTATTAATATTAAATACATGTTTAGTGTATTAATATTAAATATATATTTAGTTTATTAAAATTAAATACATGTTTTGTATTAATATTAAATACATGTTTAGTGTATAAATATTAAATACATGTTTAGTGTATAAATATTAAATACATGTTTAGTGTATGAATATTAAATACATGTTTAGTGTTTAAATATTAAATACATGTTTAGTGTATTAATATTAAATACATGTTTAGTGTATTAATATTAAATACACTTTTAGTGTATGAATATTAAATACACATTTATTGTAAAAATATTAAATACATGTTTAGTGTATTAATATTAAATATATGTTTAGTTTATTAAAATTAAATACATGTTTTTGTATTAATATTAAATACATGTTTAGTGGATAAAAAATAAATACATATTTAGTGTATTAATATTAAATACATGTTTAGTGTATAAATATTAAATACATGTTTAGTGTATGAATATTAAATAAATGTTTAGTGTATAAATATTAAATACATGTTTAATGTATTAATATTAAATATATGTTTAGTTTATTAAAATTAAATACATGTTTTTGTATTCATATTAAATACATGTTTAGTGTATTAATATTAAATATATGTTTAGTGTATGAATGTTAAATACATGTTTAGTGTATAGTTATTAAATACATGTTTAAAGTATGAATATTAAAATACATGTTTAGTTTATGAATATTAAATACATGTTTAGTGTATAAATATTGAATACATGTTTCGTGTATGAATATTAAATACATGTTTAGTGTATAAATATTAAATACATGTCAAGTGTATAAATATTAAATACATGTTTAGTGTATAAATGTTAAATACATGTTTAGTGTATAAATAATAAATACATGTTTAGTTTATTAAAATTTAATACATGTTTTTGTATTAATATTAAATACATGTTTAGTGTATAAATATTAAATACATGTTTAATGTATTAATATTAAATACATGTTTAGTGTATAAATATAAGTGTATGAGAAACCAAACTTATGTAAAAAAAAATAAAAGAAACAAAAAAAAAGGAAAAAGAGAGAGAGAGAGAGAGACAGAGAGGACCGGACTTATTAAGAGGGAACGTGCGCCCTCCTGTGGAGTTTTGCCGCAACTGCACACATAAAGAAATTCATTATTTCCAAGTGTGCCTTATTTAGAGGATAATAAATACATGTTTAAAGTATGAATATTAAATACATGTTTAGTGTATAAATGTTAAATACATGTTTAGTGTGTGAATATTAAATATATGTTTAGTGTATGAATATTAAATACATGTTTAGTTTATGAATATTAAATACATGTTTAGTGTATAAATATTAACTACATGTTTAATGTATTAATATTAAATACATGTTTAGTGTATAAATAATAACTACATGTTTAGTGTATGAATATTAAATACATGTTTAGTGTATTAATATTAAATACATGTTTAGTGTATTAATATTAAATATATATTTAGTTTATTAAAATTAAATACATGTTTTGTATTAATATTAAATACATGTTTTGTGTAAAAATATTAAATACATGTTTAGTGTATTAATATTAAATACATGTTTAGTGTATGAATATTAAATACATGTTTAGTGTATAAATATTAAATACATGTTTAGTGTATTAATATTAAATACATGTTTAGTGTATTAATATTAAATACACTTTTAGTGTATAAATATTAAATACACATTTATTGTAAAAATATTAAATACATGTTTAGTGTATTAATATTAAATATATGTTTAGTTTATTAAAATTAAATACATGTTTTTGTATTAATATTAAATACATGTTTAGTGGATAAATAATAAATACATATTTAGTGTATTAATATTAAATACATGTTTAGTGTATAAATATTAAATACATGTTTAGTGTATTAATATTAAATACATGTTGAGTGTATGAATATTAAATAAATGTTTAGTGTATAAATAATAACTACATGTTTATTGTATGAATATTAAATACATGTTTAGTGTATAAATATTAAATACATGTTTAGTGTTTTAATATCAAATATATGTTTAGTTTATTAAAATTAAATACATGTTTTTGTATTAATATTAAATACTTGTTTAGTGTATAAATATTAAATACATGTTTAGTGTATAGTTATTAAATACATGTTTAAAGTATGAATATTAAATACATGTTTATTGTATGAATATTAAATACATGTTTAGTGTATAAATATTAAATACATATTTAGTGTATGAATATTAAATACATGTTTAGTGTATGAATATTAAATATATGTTTAGTTTATTAATATTAAATACATGTTTAGTGTATGAATATTAAATACATGTTTAGTTTATGAATATTAAATACATGTTTGGTGTATACATATTAAATACATGTTTAGTGTATAAATAATAACTACATGTTTAGTGTATGAATATTAAATACATGTTTAGTGTATTAATATTAAATACATGTTTAATGTATTAATATTAAATATATGCTTAGTTTATTAAAATTAAATACATGTTTTTGTATTCATATTAAATACATGTTTAGTGTATTAATATTAAATATATGTTTAGTGTATGAATGTTAAATACATGTTTAGTGTATAAATATTAAATATATGTTTAGTTTATTAAAATTAAATACACCTTTTGTATTAATATTAAATACATGTTTAGTGTATAAATATTAAATACATGTTTAGTGTATAAATATTAAATACATGTTTATTGTATGAATATTAAATACATGTTTAGTTCATGAATATTAAATACATGTTTAGTGTATTAATATTAAATACATGTTTACTTTATGAATATTAAATACATGTTTAGTGGATTAATAATAAATACATATTCAGTGTATTAATATTAAATACATGTTTAGTGTATAAATGTTAAATACATGTTTAGTGTATAAATATTAAATACATGTTTAAAGTATGAATATTAAATAGATGTTTAGTTTATGAATATTAAATACATGTTTAGTGTATAAATATTAAATACATGTTTCGTGTATGAATATTAAATACATGTTTAGTGTATAAATATTAAATACATGTTAAGTGTATAAATATTATATACATATTTAGTGTATGAATATTAAATACATGATTAGTGTATTAATATTAAATACTTGTTTAGTGTATAAATATTAAATACATATTTAGTGTATTAATATTAAATACATGTTTAGTGTATAAATAATAACTACATGTTTAGTGTATGAATATTAAATACATGTTTAGTGTATTAATATTAAATATATGTTTGGTTTATCAAAATTAAATACGTGTTTTTGTATTAATATTAAATACATGTTTAGTGTATAAATATTAAATACATGTTTAGTGTATTAATATTAAATACATGTTTAGTGTATTAATATTAAATACATGTTCACTTTATGAATATTAAATACATGTTTAGTGGATTAATAATAAATACATATTCAGTGTATTAATATTAAATACATGTTTAGTGTATAAATGTTAAATACATGTTTAGTGTATAAATATTAAATACATGTTTAAAGTATGAATATTAAATAGATGTTTAGTTTATGAATATTAAATACATGTTTAGTGTATAAATATTAAATACATGTTTACTTTATGAATATTAAATACATGTTTAGTGGATTAATAATAAATACATATTCAGTGTATTAATATTAAATACATGTTTAGTGTATAAATGTTAAATACATGTTTAGTGTATAAATATTAAATACATGTTTAAAGTATGAATATTAAATAGATGTTTAGTTTATGAATATTAAATACATGTTTAGTGTATAAATATTAAATACATGTTTCGTGTATGAATATTAAATACATGTTTAGTGTATAAATATTAAATACATGTTAAGTGTATAAATATTATATACATATTTAGTGTATGAATATTAAATACATGATTAGTGTATTAATATTAAATACTTGTTTAGTGTATAAATATTAAATACATATTTAGTGTATTAATATTAAATACATGTTTAGTGTATAAATAATAACTACATGTTTAGTGTATGAATATTAAATACATGTTTAGTGTATTAATATTAAATATATGTTTGGTTTATCAAAATTAAATACGTGTTTTTGTATTAATATTAAATACATGTTTAGTGTATAAATATTAAATACATGTTTAGTGTATTAATATTAAATACATGTTTAGTGTATGAATAATAACTACATGTTTAGTGTATGAATATTAAATACATGTTTAGTGTATAAATATTAAATACATGTTAAGTGTATAAATATTAAATACATGTTTAGTGTATGAATGTTAAATACATGTTTAGTGTATAAATATTAAATACATGTTTAGTTTATTAAAATTTAATACATGTTTTTGTATTAATATTAAATACATGTTTAGTGTATAAATATTAAATACATGTTTAATGTATTAATATTAAATACATGTTTAGTGTATAAATATAAGTGTATGAGAAACCAAACTTATGTAAAAAAAAATAAAAGAAACAAAAAAAAAGGAAAAAGAGAGAGAGCGAGAGAGAGGACCGGACTTATTAAGAGGGAACGTGCGCCCTCCTGTGGAGTTTTGCCGCAACTGCACACATAAAGAAATTCATTATTTCCAAGTGTGCCTTATTTAGAGGATAATAAATACATGTTTACTGTATGAATATTAAATATATGATTAGTGTATGAATATTAAATACATGTTTAGTGTATAGATATTAAATACATGTTTAGTGTATAGATATTAAATACATGTTAAGTGTATAAATATTAAATACATATTTAGTATATGAATATTAAATACATGATTAGTGTATTAATATTAAATACTTGTTTAGTGTATAAATATTAAATACATGTTTAGTGTATAAATATTAAATACATGTTAAGTGTATAAATATTAAATACATATTTAGTGTATGAATATTAAATACATGTGTAGTGTATTAATATTAAATACATGTTTAGTGTATAAATATTAAATACATGTTTAGTGTATGAATATTAAATACATGTTTAGTGTATAAATATTAAATACATGTTTAGTGTGTTAATATCAAATATATGTTTAGTTTATTAAAATTAAATACATGTTTTTGTATTAATATTAAATACTTGTTTAGTGTATAAATATTAAATACATGTTCAGTGTATAGTTATTAAATACATGTTTAAAGTATGAATATTAAATACATGTTTAGTTTATGAATATTAAATACATGTTTAGTGTATAAATATTGAATACATGTTTCGTGTATGAATATTAAATACATGTTTAGGGTATAAATATTAAATACATGTTAAGTGTATAAATATTAAATACATGTTTAGTGTATAAATGTTAAATACATGTTTAGTGTATACATATTAAATACATGTTTAGTTTATTAAAATTTAATACATGTTTTTGTATTAATATTAAATACATGTTTAGTGTATAAATATTAAATACATGTTTAATGTATTAATATTAAATACATGTTTAGTGTATAAATATAAGTGTATGAGAAACCAAACTTATGTAAAAAAAAATAAAAGAAACAAAAAAAAAGGAAAAAGAGAGAGAGAGAGAGAGACAGAGAGGACCGGATTTATTAAGAGGGAACGTGCGCCCTCCTGTGGAGTTTTGCCGCAACTGCACACATAAAGAAATTCATTATTTCCAAGTGTGCCTTATTTAGAGGATAATAAATACATGTTTACTGTATGAATATTAAATATATGATTAGTGTATGAATATTAAATACATGTTTAGTGTATAGATATTAAATACAGGTTTAGTGTATAGATATTAAATACATGTTAAGTGTATAAATATTAAATACATATTTAGTGTATGAATATTAAACACATGATTAGTGTATTAATATTAAATACTTGTTTAGTGTATAAATATTAAATACATGTTTAGTGTATAAATATTAAATACATGTTAAGTGTATAAATATTAAATACATATTTAGTGTATGAATATTAAATACATGTGTAGTGTATTAATATTAAATACATGTTTAGTGTATAAATATTAAATACATGTTTAGTGTATGAATATTAAATACATGTTTAAAGTATGAATATTAAATACATGTTTAGTGTATAAATGTTAAATACATGTTTAGTGTATGAATATTAAATATATGTTTAGTTTATTAAAATTTAATACATGTTTTTGTATTAATATTAAATACATGTTTAGTGTATAAATATTAAATACATGTTTAATGTATTAATATTAAATACATGTTTAGTGTATAAATATAAGTGTATGAGAAACCAAACTTATGTAAAAAAAAATAAAAGAAACAAAAAAAAAGGAAAAAGAGAGAGAGAGAGAGAGACAGAGAGGACCGGACTTATTAAGAGGGAACGTGCGCCCTCCTGTGGAGTTTTGCCGCAACTGCACACATAAAGAAATTCATTATTTCCAAGTGTGCCTTATTTAGAGGATAATAAATACATGTTTAAAGTATGAATATTAAATACATGTTTAGTGTATAAATGTTAAATACATGTTTAGTGTGTGAATATTAAATATATGTTTAGTGTATGAATATTAAATACATGTTTAGTTTATGAATATTAAATACATGTTTAGTGTATAAATATTAACTACATGTTTAATGTATTAATATTAAATACATGTTTAGTGTATAAATAATAACTACATGTTTAGTGTATGAATATTAAATACATGTTTAGTGTATTAATATTAAATACATGTTTAGTGTATTAATATTAAATATATATTTAGTTTATTAAAATTAAATACATGTTTTTATTAATATTAAATACATGTTTTGTGTATAAATATTAAATACATGTTTAGTGTATAAATATTAAATACATGTTTAGTGTATTAATATTAAATACATGTTTAGTGTATTAATATTAAATACACTTTTAGTGTATAAATATTAAATACACATTTATTGTAAAAATATTAAATACATGTTTAGTGTATTAATATTAAATATATGTTTAGTTTATTAAAATTAAATACATGTTTTTGTATTAATATTAAATACATGTTTAGTGGATAAATAATAAATACATATTTAGTGTATTAATATTAAATACATGTTTAGTGTATAAATATTAAATACATGTTTAGTGTATTAATATTAAATACATGTTGAGTGTATGAATATTAAATACATGTTTAGTGTATAAATAATAACTACATGTTTATTGTATGAATATTAAATACATGTTTAGTGTATAAATATTAAATACATGTTTAGTGTTTTAATATCAAATATATGTTTAGTTTATTAAAATTAAATACATGTTTTTGTATTAATATTAAATACTTGTTTAGTGTATAAATATTAAATACATGTTTAGTGTATAGTTATTAAATACATGTTTAAAGTATGAATATTAAATACATGTTTATTGTATGAATATTAAATACATGTTTAGTGTATAAATATTAAATACATATTTAGTGTATGAATATTAAATACATGTTTAGTGTATGAATATTAAATATATGTTTAGTTTATTAATATTAAATACATGTTTAGTGTATGAATATTAAATACATGTTTAGTTTATGAATATTAAATACATGTTTGGTGTATACATATTAAATACATGTTTAGTGTATAAATAATAACTACATGTTTAGTGTATGAATATTAAATACATGTTTAGTGTATTAATATTAAATACATGTTTAATGTATTAATATTAAATATATGCTTAGTTTATTAAAATTAAATACATGTTTTTGTATTCATATTAAATACATGTTTAGTGTATTAATATTAAATATATGTTTAGTGTATGAATGTTAAATACATGTTTAGTGTATAAATATTAAATATATGTTTAGTTTATTAAAATTAAATACACCTTTTTGTATTAATATTAAATACATGTTTAGTGTATAAATATTAAATACATGTTTAGTGTATAAATATTAAATACATGTTTATTGTATGAATATTAAATACATGTTTAGTTCATGAATATTAAATACATGTTTAGTGTATTAATATTAAATACATGTTTACTTTATGAATATTAAATACATGTTTAGTGGATTAATAATAAATACATATTCAGTGTATTAATATTAAATACATGTTTAGTGTATAAATGTTAAATACATGTTTAGTGTATAAATATTAAATACATGTTTAAAGTATGAATATTAAATAGATGTTTAGTTTATGAATATTAAATACATGTTTAGTGTATAAATATTAAATACATGTTTAGTGTATAAATATTAAATACATGTTTAGTTCATGAATATTAAATACATGTTTAGTGTATTAATATTAAATACATGTTTACTTTATGAATATTAAATACATGTTTAGTGGATTAATAATAAATACATATTCAGTGTATTAATATTAAATACATGTTTAGTGTATAAATGTTAAATACATGTTTAGTGTATAAATATTAAATACATGTTTCGTGTATGAATATTAAATACATGTTTAGTGTATAAATATTAAATACATGTTAAGTGTATAAATATTATATACATATTTAGTGTATGAATATTAAATACATGATTAGTGTATTAATATTAAATACATGTTTAGTGTATAAATATTAAATACATGTTTCGTGTATGAATATTAAATACATGTTTAGTGTATAAATATTAAATACATGTTAAGTGTATAAATATTATATACATATTTAGTGTATGAATATTAAATACATGATTAGTGTATTAATATTAAATACTTGTTTAGTGTATAAATATTAAATACATATTTAGTGTATTAATATTAAATACATGTTTAGTGTATAAATAATAACTACATGTTTAGTGTATGAATATTAAATACATGTTTAGTGTATTAATATTAAATATATGTTTGGTTTATCAAAATTAAATACGTGTTTTTGTATTAATATTAAATACATGTTTAGTGTATAAATATTAAATACATGTTTAGTGTATTAATATTAAATACATGTTTAGTGTATGAATAATAACTACATGTTTAGTGTATGAATATTAAATACATGTTTAGTGTATAAATATTAAATACATGTTAAGTGTATAAATATTAAATACATGTTTAGTGTATGAATGTTAAATACATGTTTAGTGTATAAATATTAAATACATGTTTAGTTTATTAAAATTTAATACATGTTTTTGTATTAATATTAAATACATGTTTAGTGTATAAATATTAAATACATGTTTAATGTATTAATATTAAATACATGTTTAGTGTATAAATATAAGTGTATGAGAAACCAAACTTATGTAAAAAAAAATAAAAGAAACAAAAAAAAAGGAAAAAGAGAGAGAGCGAGAGAGAGGACCGGACTTATTAAGAGGGAACGTGCGCCCTCCTGTGGAGTTTTGCCGCAACTGCACACATAAAGAAATTCATTATTTCCAAGTGTGCCTTATTTAGAGGATAATAAATACATGTTTACTGTATGAATATTAAATATATGATTAGTGTATGAATATTAAATACATGTTTAGTGTATAGATATTAAATACATGTTTAGTGTATAGATATTAAATACATGTTAAGTGTATAAATATTAAATACATATTTAGTATATGAATATTAAATACATGATTAGTGTATTAATATTAAATACTTGTTTAGTGTATAAATATTAAATACATGTTTAGTGTATAAATATTAAATACATGTTAAGTGTATAAATATTAAATACATATTTAGTGTATGAATATTAAATACATGTGTAGTGTATTAATATTAAATACATGTTTAGTGTATAAATATTAAATACATGTTTAGTGTATGAATATTAAATACATGTTTAGTGTATAAATATTAAATACATGTTTAGTGTGTTAATATCAAATATATGTTTAGTTTATTAAAATTAAATACATGTTTTTGTATTAATATTAAATACTTGTTTAGTGTATAAATATTAAATACATGTTCAGTGTATAGTTATTAAATACATGTTTAAAGTATGAATATTAAATACATGTTTAGTTTATGAATATTAAATACATGTTTAGTGTATAAATATTGAATACATGTTTCGTGTATGAATATTAAATACATGTTTAGTGTATAAATATTAAATACATGTTAAGTGTATAAATATTAAATACATGTTTAGTGTATAAATGTTAAATACATGTTTAGTGTATACATATTAAATACATGTTTAGTTTATTAAAATTTAATACATGTTTTTGTATTAATATTAAATACATGTTTAGTGTATAAATATTAAATACATGTTTAATGTATTAATATTAAATACATGTTTAGTGTATAAATATAAGTGTATGAGAAACCAAACTTATGTAAAAAAAAATAAAAGAAACAAAAAAAAAGGAAAAAGAGAGAGAGAGAGAGAGACAGAGAGGACCGGATTTATTAAGAGGGAACGTGCGCCCTCCGGTGGAGTTTTGCCGCAACTGCACACATAAAGAAATTCATTATTTCCAAGTGTGCCTTATTTAGAGGATAATAAATACATGTTTACTGTATGAATATTAAATATATGATTAGTGTATGAATATTAAATACATGTTTAGTGTATAGATATTAAATACAGGTTTAGTGTATAGATATTAAATACATGTTAAGTGTATAAATATTAAATACATATTTAGTGTATGAATATTAAACACATGATTAGTGTATTAATATTAAATACTTGTTTAGTGTATAAATATTAAATACATGTTTAGTGTATAAATATTAAATACATGTTAAGTGTATAAATATTAAATACATATTTAGTGTATGAATATTAAATACATGTGTAGTGTATTAATATTAAATACATGTTTAGTGTATAAATATTAAATACATGTTTAGTGTATGAATATTAAATACATGTTTAAAGTATGAATATTAAATACATGTTTAGTGTATAAATGTTAAATACATGTTTAGTGTATGAATATTAAATATATGTTTAGTTTATTAATATTAAATACATGTTTAGTGTATGAATATTAAATACATGTTTAGTGTATTAATATTAAATACTTGTTTAGTGTATAAATATTAAATACATGTTTAGTGTATAAATATTAAATACATGTTAAGTGTATAAATATTAAATACATATTTAGTGTATGAATATTAAATACATGTGTAGTGTATTAATATTAAATACATGTTTAGTGTATAAATATTAAATACATGTTTAGTGTATGAATATTAAATACATGTTTAAAGTATGAATATTAAATACATGTTTAGTGTATAAATGTTAAATACATGTTTAGTGTATGAATATTAAATATATGTTTAGTTTATTAATATTAAATACATGTTTAGTGTATGAATATTAAATACATGTTTAGTTTATGAATATTAAATACTTGTTTGGTGTATAAATATTAAATACACGTTTAGTGTATAAATAATAACTACATGTTAAGTGTATAAATATTAAATACATATTTAGTGTATGAATATTAAATACATGTGTAGTGTATTAATATTAAATACATGTTTAGTGTATAAATATTAAATACATGTTTAGTGTATGAATATTAAATACATGTTTAAAGTATGAATATTAAATACAAGTTTAGTGTATAAATGTTAAATACATGTTTAGTGTATGAATATTAAATATATGTTTAGTTTATTAATATTAAATACATGTTTAGTGTATGAATATTAAATACATGTTTAGTTTATGAATATTAAATACTTGTTTGGTGTATAAATATTAAATACACGTTTAGTGTATAAATAATAACTACATGTTTAGTGTATGAATATTAAATACACTTTTAGTGTATGAATATTAAATACACATTTATTGTAAAAATATTAAATACATGTTTAGTGTATTAATATTAAATATATGTTTAGTTTATTAAAATTAAATACATGTTTTTGTATTAATATTAAATACATGTTTAGTGGATAAATAATAAATACATATTTAGTGTATTAATATTAAATACATGTTTAG
This sequence comes from Nerophis ophidion, assembly GCF_033978795.1. Classification (NCBI taxonomy): domain Eukaryota; kingdom Metazoa; phylum Chordata; class Actinopteri; order Syngnathiformes; family Syngnathidae; genus Nerophis; species Nerophis ophidion. The sequence continues at coordinate 268,087 of NW_026906973.1, read as the reverse complement.
TGTATAAATATTAAATACATGTTTAGTGTATTAATAATAAATACATGTTTAGTGTATGAATATTAAATAAATGTTTAGTGTATAAATAATAACTACATATTTAGTGTATGAATATTAAATACATGTTTAGTGTATAAATATTAAATACATGTTTAGTGTATTAATATTAAATATATGTTTAGTTTATTCAAATTAAATACATGTTTTTGTATTAATATTAAATACTTGTTTAGTGTATAAATATTAAATACATGTTTAGTGTATAGTTATTAAATACATGTTTAAAGTATGAATATTAAATACGTGTTTAGTTTAGGAATATTAAATACATGTTTAGTGTATAAATATTGAATACATGTTTCGTGTATGAATATTAAATACATGTTTAGTGTATAAATATTAAATACATGTTAAGTGTATAAATATTAAATACATGTTTAGTGTATAAATGTTAAATACATGTTTAGTGTATAAATATTAAATACATGTTTAGTTTATTAAAATTTAATACATGTTTTTGTATTAATATTAAATACATGTTGTGTATAAATATTAAATACATGTTTAATGTATTAATATTAAATACATTTTTAGTGTATAAATATAAGTGTATGAGAAACCAAACTTATGTAAAAAAAAATAAAAGAAACAAAAAAAAAGGAAAAAGAGAGAGAGAGAGAGAGAGAGACAGAGAGGACCGGACTTATTAAGAGGGAACGTGCGCCCTCCTGTGGAGTTTCGCCGCAACTGCACACATAAAGAAATTCATTATTTCCAAGTGTGCCTTATTTAGAGGATAATAAATACATGTTTACTGTATGAATATTAAATATATGATTAGTGTATGAATATTAAATACTTGTTTAGTGTATAGATATTAAATACATGTTTAGTGTATAGATATTAAATACATGTTAAGTGTATAAATATTAAATACATATTTAGTGTATGAATATTAAATACATGATTAGTGTATTAATATTAAATACTTGTTTAGTGTATAAATATTGAATACATGTTCAGTGTATAAATATTAAATACATGTTAAGTGTATAAATATTAAATACATATTTAGTGTATGAATATTAAATACATGTTTAGTGTATTAATATTAAATACATGTTTAGTGTATAAATATTAAATACATGTTTAGTGTATGAATATTGAATACATGTTTAAAGTATGAATGTTAAATACATGTTTAGTGTATAAATGTTAAATACATGTTTAGTGTATGAATATTAAATATATGTTTAGTTTATTAATATTAAATACATGTTTGGTGTATAAATATTAAATACATGTTTAGTGTATAAATAATAACTAAATGTTTAGTTTATGAATATTAAATACACTTTTAGTGTATGAATATTAAATACACATTTATTGTAAAAATATTAAATACATGTTTAGTTTATTAAAATTTAATACATGTTTTTGTATTAATATTAAATACATGTTTAGTGTATTAATATTAAATACACTTTTAGTGTATAAATATTAAATACACATTTATTGTAAAAATGTTAAATACATGTTTAGTGTATTAATATTAAATATATGTTTAGTTTATTAAAATTAAATACATGTTTTTGTATTAATAATAAATACATGTTTAGTGGATAAATAATAAATACGTATTTAGTGTATTAATATTAAATACATGTTTAGTGTATTAATATTAAATACATGTTTAGTGTATAAATATTAAATAAATGTTTAGTGTATAAATAATAAATACATGTTTAGTGTATAAATATTAAATACATGTTTAGTGTATTAATATTAAATATATGTTTAGTTTATTAAAATTAAATACATGTTTTTGTATTAATATTAAATACTTGTTTAGTGTATAAATATTAAATACATGTTTCGTGTATGAATATTAAATACATGTTTAGTGTATAAATATTAAATACATGTTAAGTGTATAAATATTAAATACATGTTTAGTGTATAAATGTTAAATACATGTTTAGTGTATAAATATTAAATACATGTTTAGTTTATTAATATTTAATACATGTTTTTGTATTAATATTAAATACATGTTTAGTGTATAAATATTAAATACATGTTTAATGTATTAATATTAAATACATGTTTAGTGTATAAATATAAGTGTATGAGAAACCAAACTTATGTAAAAAAAAATAAAAAAAACAAAAAAAAGGAAAAAGAGAGAGAGAGAGAGAGACAGAGAGGACCGGACTTATTAAGAGGGAACGTGCGCCCTCCTGTGGAGTTTTGCCGCAACTGCACACATAAAGAAATTCATTATTTCCAAGTGTGTCTTATTTAGAGGATAATAAATACATGTTTACTGTATGAATATTAAATATATGATTAGTGTATGAATATTAAATACATGTTTGGTGTATAGATATTAAATACATGTTAAGTGTATAAATATTAAATACATATTTAGTGTATGAATATTAAATACATGATTAGTGTATTAATATTAAATACTTGTTTAGTGTATAAATATTAAATACATGTTTAGTGTATAAATGTTAAATACATGTTTAGTGTATGAATATTAAATATATGTTTAGTTTATTAATATTAAATACATGTTTAGTGTATGAATATTAAATACATGTTTAGTTTATGAATATTAAATACATGTTTGGTGTATAAATATTAAATACATGTTTAGTGTATTAATAATAACTACATGTTTAGTGTATGAATATTAAATACATGTTTAGTGTATTAATATTAAATACATGTTTAATGTATTAATATTAAATATATGTTTAGTTTATTAAAATTAAATACATGCTTTTGTATTCATATTAAATACATGTTTAGTGTATTAATATTAAATATATGTTTAGTGTATAAATATTAAATACATGTTTATAGTATGAATATTAAATACATGTTTAGTTCATGAATATTAAATACATGTTTAGTGTATTAATATTAAATCCATGTATACTTTATGAATATTAAATACATGTTTAGTGGATTAATAATAAATAAATGTTTAGTGTATAAATATTAAATACATGTTTGGTGTATAAATATTAAATTCATGTTTAGTGTATTAATATTAAATATATATTTAGTTTATTAAAATTAAATACATGTTTTGTATTAATATTAAATACATGTTTAGTGTATAAATATTAAATACATGTTTAGTGTATGAATATTAAATACATGTTTGGTGTATAAATATTAAATACATGTTTAGTGTATAAATATTAAATACATGTTTAGTGTATGAATATTAAATATATGTTTAGTTTATTAATATTAAATACATGTTTAGTGTATGAATATTAAATACATGTTTAGTTTATGAATATTAAATACATGTTTGGTGTATACATATTAAATACATGTTTAGTGTATAAATAATAACTACATGTTTAGTGTATGAATATTAAATACATGTTTAGTGTATTAATATTAAATACATGTTTAATGTATTAATATTAAATATATGCTTAGTTTATTAAAATTAAATACATGTTTTTGTATTCATATTAAATACATGTTTAGTGTATTAATATTAAATATATGTTTAGTGTATGAATGTTAAATACATGTTTAGTGTATAAATATTAAATATATGTTTAGTTTATTAAAATTAAATACACCTTTTGTATTAATATTAAATACATGTTTAGTGTATAAATATTAAATACATGTTTAGTGTATAAATATTAAATACATGTTTATTGTATGAATATTAAATACATGTTTAGTTCATGAATATTAAATACATGTTTAGTGTATTAATATTAAATACATGTTTACTTTATGAATATTAAATACATGTTTAGTGGATTAATAATAAATACATATTCAGTGTATTAATATTAAATACATGTTTAGTGTATAAATGTTAAATACATGTTTAGTGTATAAATATTAAATACATGTTTAAAGTATGAATATTAAATAGATGTTTAGTTTATGAATATTAAATACATGTTTAGTGTATAAATATTAAATACATGTTTCGTGTATGAATATTAAATACATGTTTAGTGTATAAATATTAAATACATGTTAAGTGTATAAATATTATATACATATTTAGTGTATGAATATTAAATACATGATTAGTGTATTAATATTAAATACTTGTTTAGTGTATAAATATTAAATACATATTTAGTGTATTAATATTAAATACATGTTTAGTGTATAAATAATAACTACATGTTTAGTGTATGAATATTAAATACATGTTTAGTGTATTAATATTAAATATATGTTTGGTTTATCAAAATTAAATACGTGTTTTTGTATTAATATTAAATACATGTTTAGTGTATAAATATTAAATACATGTTTAGTGTATTAATATTAAATACATGTTTAGTGTATTAATATTAAATACATGTTCACTTTATGAATATTAAATACATGTTTAGTGGATTAATAATAAATACATATTCAGTGTATTAATATTAAATACATGTTTAGTGTATAAATGTTAAATACATGTTTAGTGTATAAATATTAAATACATGTTTAAAGTATGAATATTAAATAGATGTTTAGTTTATGAATATTAAATACATGTTTAGTGTATAAATATTAAATACATGTTTACTTTATGAATATTAAATACATGTTTAGTGGATTAATAATAAATACATATTCAGTGTATTAATATTAAATACATGTTTAGTGTATAAATGTTAAATACATGTTTAGTGTATAAATATTAAATACATGTTTAAAGTATGAATATTAAATAGATGTTTAGTTTATGAATATTAAATACATGTTTAGTGTATAAATATTAAATACATGTTTCGTGTATGAATATTAAATACATGTTTAGTGTATAAATATTAAATACATGTTAAGTGTATAAATATTATATACATATTTAGTGTATGAATATTAAATACATGATTAGTGTATTAATATTAAATACTTGTTTAGTGTATAAATATTAAATACATATTTAGTGTATTAATATTAAATACATGTTTAGTGTATAAATAATAACTACATGTTTAGTGTATGAATATTAAATACATGTTTAGTGTATTAATATTAAATATATGTTTGGTTTATCAAAATTAAATACGTGTTTTTGTATTAATATTAAATTTATGTTTAGTGTATAAATATTAAATACATGTTTAGTGTATTAATATTAAATACATGTTTAGTGTATGAATAATAACTACATGTTTAGTGTATGAATATTAAATACATGTTTAGTGTATAAATATTAAATACATGTTAAGTGTATAAATATTAAATACATGTTTAGTGTATGAATGTTAAATACATGTTTAGTGTATAAATATTAAATACATGTTTAGTTTATTAAAATTTAATACATGTTTTTGTATTAATATTAAATACATGTTTAGTGTATAAATATTAAATACATGTTTAATGTATTAATATTAAATACATGTTTAGTGTATAAATATAAGTGTATGAGAAACCAAACTTATGTAAAAAAAAATAAAAGAAACAAAAAAAAAGGAAAAAGAGAGAGAGCGAGAGAGAGGACCGGACTTATTAAGAGGGAACGTGCGCCCTCCTGTGGAGTTTTGCCGCAACTGCACACATAAAGAAATTCATTATTTCCAAGTGTGCCTTATTTAGAGGATAATAAATACATGTTTACTGTATGAATATTAAATATATGATTAGTGTATGAATATTAAATACATGTTTAGTGTATAGATATTAAATACATGTTTAGTGTATAGATATTAAATACATGTTAAGTGTATAAATATTAAATACATATTTAGTATATGAATATTAAATACATGATTAGTGTATTAATATTAAATACTTGTTTAGTGTATAAATATTAAATACATGTTTAGTGTATAAATATTAAATACATGTTAAGTGTATAAATATTAAATACATATTTAGTGTATGAATATTAAATACATGTGTAGTGTATTAATATTAAATACATGTTTAGTGTATAAATATTAAATACATGTTTAGTGTATGAATATTAAATACATGTTTAGTGTATAAATATTAAATACATGTTTAGTGTGTTAATATCAAATATATGTTTAGTTTATTAAAATTAAATACATGTTTTTGTATTAATATTAAATACTTGTTTAGTGTATAAATATTAAATACATGTTCAGTGTATAGTTATTAAATACATGTTTAAAGTATGAATATTAAATACATGTTTAGTTTATGAATATTAAATACATGTTTAGTGTATAAATATTGAATACATGTTTCGTGTATGAATATTAAATACATGTTTAGGGTATAAATATTAAATACATGTTAAGTGTATAAATATTAAATACATGTTTAGTGTATAAATGTTAAATACATGTTTAGTGTATACATATTAAATACATGTTTAGTTTATTAAAATTTAATACATGTTTTTGTATTAATATTAAATACATGTTTAGTGTATAAATATTAAATACATGTTTAATGTATTAATATTAAATACATGTTTAGTGTATAAATATAAGTGTATGAGAAACCAAACTTATGTAAAAAAAAATAAAAGAAACAAAAAAAAAGGAAAAAGAGAGAGAGAGAGAGAGACAGAGAGGACCGGATTTATTAAGAGGGAACGTGCGCCCTCCTGTGGAGTTTTGCCGCAACTGCACACATAAAGAAATTCATTATTTCCAAGTGTGCCTTATTTAGAGGATAATAAATACATGTTTACTGTATGAATATTAAATATATGATTAGTGTATGAATATTAAATACATGTTTAGTGTATAGATATTAAATACAGGTTTAGTGTATAGATATTAAATACATGTTAAGTGTATAAATATTAAATACATATTTAGTGTATGAATATTAAACACATGATTAGTGTATTAATATTAAATACTTGTTTAGTGTATAAATATTAAATACATGTATAGTGTATAAATATTAAATACATGTTAAGTGTATAAATATTAAATACATATTTAGTGTATGAATATTAAATACATGTGTAGTGTATTAATATTAAATACATGTTTAGTGTATAAATATTAAATACATGTTTAGTGTATGAATATTAAATACATGTTTAAAGTATGAATATTAAATACATGTTTAGTGTATAAATGTTAAATACATGTTTAGTGTATGAATATTAAATATATGTTTAGTTTATTAAAATTTAATACATGTTTTTGTATTAATATTAAATACATGTTTAGTGTATAAATATTAAATACATGTTTAATGTATTAATATTAAATACATGTTTAGTGTATAAATATAAGTGTATGAGAAACCAAACTTATGTAAAAAAAAATAAAAGAAACAAAAAAAAAGGAAAAAGAGAGAGAGAGAGAGAGACAGAGAGGACCGGACTTATTAAGAGGGAACGTGCGCCCTCCTGTGGAGTTTTGCCGCAACTGCACACATAAAGAAATTCATTATTTCCAAGTGTGCCTTATTTAGAGGATAATAAATACATGTTTAAAGTATGAATATTAAATACATGTTTAGTGTATAAATGTTAAATACATGTTTAGTGTGTGAATATTAAATATATGTTTAGTGTATGAATATTAAATACATGTTTAGTTTATGAATATTAAATACATGTTTAGTGTATAAATATTAACTACATGTTTAATGTATTAATATTAAATACATGTTTAGTGTATAAATAATAACTACATGTTTAGTGTATGAATATTAAATACATGTTTAGTGTATTAATATTAAATACATGTTTAGTGTATTAATATTAAATATATATTTAGTTTATTAAAATTAAATACATGTTTTTATTAATATTAAATACATGTTTTGTGTATAAATATTAAATACATGTTTAGTGTATTAATATTAAATACATGTTTAGTGTATGAATATTAAATACATGTTTAGTGTATAAATATTAAATACATGTTTAGTGTATTAATATTAAATACATGTTTAGTGTATTAATATTAAATACACTTTTAGTGTATAAATATTAAATACACATTTATTGTAAAAATATTAAATACATGTTTAGTGTATTAATATTAAATATATGTTTAGTTTATTAAAATTAAATACATGTTTTTGTATTAATATTAAATACATGTTTAGTGGATAAATAATAAATACATATTTAGTGTATTAATATTAAATACATGTTTAGTGTATAAATATTAAATACATGTTTAGTGTATTAATATTAAATACATGTTGAGTGTATGAATATTAAATAAATGTTTAGTGTATAAATAATAACTACATGTTTATTGTATGAATATTAAATACATGTTTAGTGTATAAATATTAAATACATGTTTAGTGTTTTAATATCAAATATATGTTTAGTTTATTAAAATTAAATACATGTTTTTGTATTAATATTAAATACTTGTTTAGTGTATAAATATTAAATACATGTTTAGTGTATAGTTATTAAATACATGTTTAAAGTATGAATATTAAATACATGTTTATTGTATGAATATTAAATACATGTTTAGTGTATAAATATTAAATACATATTTAGTGTATGAATATTAAATACATGTTTAGTGTATGAATATTAAATATATGTTTAGTTTATTAATATTAAATACATGTTTAGTGTATGAATATTAAATACATGTTTAGTTTATGAATATTAAATACATGTTTGGTGTATACATATTAAATACATGTTTAGTGTATAAATAATAACTACATGTTTAGTGTATGAATATTAAATACATGTTTAGTGTATTAATATTAAATACATGTTTAATGTATTAATATTAAATATATGCTTAGTTTATTAAAATTAAATACATGTTTTTGTATTCATATTAAATACATGTTTAGTGTATTAATATTAAATATATGTTTAGTGTATGAATGTTAAATACATGTTTAGTGTATAAATATTAAATATATGTTTAGTTTATTAAAATTAAATACACCTTTTTGTATTAATATTAAATACATGTTTAGTGTATAAATATTAAATACATGTTTAGTGTATAAATATTAAATACATGTTTATTGTATGAATATTAAATACATGTTTAGTTCATGAATATTAAATACATGTTTAGTGTATTAATATTAAATACATGTTTACTTTATGAATATTAAATACATGTTTAGTGGATTAATAATAAATACATATTCAGTGTATTAATATTAAATACATGTTTAGTGTATAAATGTTAAATACATGTTTAGTGTATAAATATTAAATACATGTTTAAAGTATGAATATTAAATAGATGTTTAGTTTATGAATATTAAATACATGTTTAGTGTATAAATATTAAATACATGTTTAGTGTATAAATATTAAATACATGTTTAGTTCATGAATATTAAATACATGTTTAGTGTATTAATATTAAATACATGTTTACTTTATGAATATTAAATACATGTTTAGTGGATTAATAATAAATACATATTCAGTGTATTAATATTAAATACATGTTTAGTGTATAAATGTTAAATACATGTTTAGTGTATAAATATTAAATACATGTTTCGTGTATGAATATTAAATACATGTTTAGTGTATAAATATTAAATACATGTTAAGTGTATAAATATTATATACATATTTAGTGTATGAATATTAAATACATGATTAGTGTATTAATATTAAATACATGTTTAGTGTATAAATATTAAATACATGTTTCGTGTATGAATATTAAATACATGTTTAGTGTATAAATATTAAATACATGTTAAGTGTATAAATATTATATACATATTTAGTGTATGAATATTAAATACATGATTAGTGTATTAATATTAAATACTTGTTTAGTGTATAAATATTAAATACATATTTAGTGTATTAATATTAAATACATGTTTAGTGTATAAATAATAACTACATGTTTAGTGTATGAATATTAAATACATGTTTAGTGTATTAATATTAAATATATGTTTGGTTTATCAAAATTAAATACGTGTTTTTGTATTAATATTAAATACATGTTTAGTGTATAAATATTAAATACATGTTTAGTGTATTAATATTAAATACATGTTTAGTGTATGAATAATAACTACATGTTTAGTGTATGAATATTAAATACATGTTTAGTGTATAAATATTAAATACATGTTAAGTGTATAAATATTAAATACATGTTTAGTGTATGAATGTTAAATACATGTTTAGTGTATAAATATTAAATACATGTTTAGTTTATTAAAATTTAATACATGTTTTTGTATTAATATTAAATACATGTTTAGTGTATAAATATTAAATACATGTTTAATGTATTAATATTAAATACATGTTTAGTGTATAAATATAAGTGTATGAGAAACCAAACTTATGTAAAAAAAAATAAAAGAAACAAAAAAAAAGGAAAAAGAGAGAGAGCGAGAGAGAGGACCGGACTTATTAAGAGGGAACGTGCGCCCTCCTGTGGAGTTTTGCCGCAACTGCACACATAAAGAAATTCATTATTTCCAAGTGTGCCTTATTTAGAGGATAATAAATACATGTTTACTGTATGAATATTAAATATATGATTAGTGTATGAATATTAAATACATGTTTAGTGTATAGATATTAAATACATGTTTAGTGTATAGATATTAAATACATGTTAAGTGTATAAATATTAAATACATATTTAGTATATGAATATTAAATACATGATTAGTGTATTAATATTAAATACTTGTTTAGTGTATAAATATTAAATACATGTTTAGTGTATAAATATTAAATACATGTTAAGTGTATAAATATTAAATACATATTTAGTGTATGAATATTAAATACATGTGTAGTGTATTAATATTAAATACATGTTTAGTGTATAAATATTAAATACATGTTTAGTGTATGAATATTAAATACATGTTTAGTGTATAAATATTAAATACATGTTTAGTGTGTTAATATCAAATATATGTTTAGTTTATTAAAATTAAATACATGTTTTTGTATTAATATTAAATACTTGTTTAGTGTATAAATATTAAATACATGTTCAGTGTATAGTTATTAAATACATGTTTAAAGTATGAATATTAAATACATGTTTAGTTTATGAATATTAAATACATGTTTAGTGTATAAATATTGAATACATGTTTCGTGTATGAATATTAAATACATGTTTAGTGTATAAATATTAAATACATGTTAAGTGTATAAATATTAAATACATGTTTAGTGTATAAATGTTAAATACATGTTTAGTGTATACATATTAAATACATGTTTAGTTTATTAAAATTTAATACATGTTTTTGTATTAATATTAAATACATGTTTAGTGTATAAATATTAAATACATGTTTAATGTATTAATATTAAATACATGTTTAGTGTATAAATATAAGTGTATGAGAAACCAAACTTATGTAAAAAAAAATAAAAGAAACAAAAAAAAAGGAAAAAGAGAGAGAGAGAGAGAGACAGAGAGGACCGGATTTATTAAGAGGGAACGTGCGCCCTCCGGTGGAGTTTTGCCGCAACTGCACACATAAAGAAATTCATTATTTCCAAGTGTGCCTTATTTAGAGGATAATAAATACATGTTTACTGTATGAATATTAAATATATGATTAGTGTATGAATATTAAATACATGTTTAGTGTATAGATATTAAATACAGGTTTAGTGTATAGATATTAAATACATGTTAAGTGTATAAATATTAAATACATATTTAGTGTATGAATATTAAACACATGATTAGTGTATTAATATTAAATACTTGTTTAGTGTATAAATATTAAATACATGTTTAGTGTATAAATATTAAATACATGTTAAGTGTATAAATATTAAATACATATTTAGTGTATGAATATTAAATACATGTGTAGTGTATTAATATTAAATACATGTTTAGTGTATAAATATTAAATACATGTTTAGTGTATGAATATTAAATACATGTTTAAAGTATGAATATTAAATACATGTTTAGTGTATAAATGTTAAATACATGTTTAGTGTATGAATATTAAATATATGTTTAGTTTATTAATATTAAATACATGTTTAGTGTATGAATATTAAATACATGTTTAGTGTATTAATATTAAATACTTGTTTAGTGTATAAATATTAAATACATGTTTAGTGTATAAATATTAAATACATGTTAAGTGTATAAATATTAAATACATATTTAGTGTATGAATATTAAATACATGTGTAGTGTATTAATATTAAATACATGTTTAGTGTATAAATATTAAATACATGTTTAGTGTATGAATATTAAATACATGTTTAAAGTATGAATATTAAATACATGTTTAGTGTATAAATGTTAAATACATGTTTAGTGTATGAATATTAAATATATGTTTAGTTTATTAATATTAAATACATGTTTAGTGTATGAATATTAAATACATGTTTAGTTTATGAATATTAAATACTTGTTTGGTGTATAAATATTAAATACACGTTTAGTGTATAAATAATAACTACATGTTAAGTGTATAAATATTAAATACATATTTAGTGTATGAATATTAAATACATGTGTAGTGTATTAATATTAAATACATGTTTAGTGTATAAATATTAAATACATGTTTAGTGTATGAATATTAAATACATGTTTAAAGTATGAATATTAAATACATGTTTAGTGTATAAATGTTAAATACATGTTTAGTGTATGAATATTAAATATATGTTTAGTTTATTAATATTAAATACATGTTTAGTGTATGAATATTAAATACATGTTTAGTTTATGAATATTAAATACTTGTTTGGTGTATAAATATTAAATACACGTTTAGTGTATAAATAATAACTACATGTTTAGTGTATGAATATTAAATACACTTTTAGTGTATGAATATTAAATACACATTTATTGTAAAAATATTAAATACATGTTTAGTGTATTAATATATTAAATATATGTTTAGTTTATTAAAATTAAATACATGTTTTTGTATTAATATTAAATACATGTTTAGTGGATAAATAATAAATACATATTTAGTGTATTAATATTAAATACATGTTTAGTGTATAAATATTAAATACATGTTTAGTGTATTAATAATAAATACATGTTTAGTGTATGAATATTAAATACATGTTTAGTGTATAAATAATAACTACATATTTAGTGTATGAATATTAAATACATGTTTAGTGTATAAATATTAAATACATGTTTAGTGTATTAATATTAAATATATGTTTAGTTTATTCAAATTAAATACATGTTTTTGTATTAATATTAAATACTTGTTTAGTGTATAAATATTAAATACATGTTTAGTGTATAGTTATTAAATACATGTTTAAAGTATGAATATTAAATACGTGTTTAGTTTATGAATATTAAATACATGTTTAGTGTATAAATATTGAATACATGTTTCGTGTATGAATATTAAATACATGTTTAGTGTATAAATATTAAATACATGTTAAGTGTATAAATATTAAATACATGTTTAGTGTATAAATGTTAAATACATGTTTAGTGTATAAATATTAAATACATGTTTAGTTTATTAAAATTTAATACATGTTTTTGTATTAATATTAAATACATGTTGTGTATAAATATTAAATACATGTTTAATGTATTAATATTAAATACATTTTTAGTGTATAAATATAAGTGTATGAGAAACCAAACTTATGTAAAAAAAAATAAAAGAAACAAAAAAAAAGGAAAAAGAGAGAGAGAGAGAGAGAGAGACAGAGAGGACCGGACTTATTAAGAGGGAACGTGCGCCCTCCTGTGGAGTTTTGCCGCAACTGCACACATAAAGAAATTCATTATTTCCAAGTGTGCCTTATTTAGAGGATAATAAATACATGTTTACTGTATGAATATTAAATATATGATTAGTGTATGAATATTAAATACTTGTTTAGTGTATAGATATTAAATACATGTTTAGTGTATAGATATTAAATACATGTTAAGTGTATAAATATTAAATACATATTTAGTGTATGAATATTAAATACATGATTAGTGTATTAATATTAAATACTTGTTTAGTGTATAAATATTGAATACATGTTCAGTGTATAAATATTAAATACATGTTAAGTGTATAAATATTAAATACATATTTAGTGTATGAATATTAAATACATGTTTAGTGTATTAATATTAAATACATGTTTAGTGTATAAATATTAAATACATGTTTAGTGTATGAATATTGAATACATGTTTAAAGTATGAATGTTAAATACATGTTTAGTGTATAAATGTTAAATACATGTTTAGTGTATGAATATTAAATATATGTTTAGTTTATTAATATTAAATACATGTTTGGTGTATAAATATTAAATACATGTTTAGTGTATAAATAATAACTAAATGTTTAGTTTATGAATATTAAATACACTTTTAGTGTATGAATATTAAATACACATTTATTGTAAAAATATTAAATACATGTTTAGTTTATTAAAATTTAATACATGTTTTTGTATTAATATTAAATACATGTTTAGTGTATTAATATTAAATACACTTTTAGTGTATAAATATTAAATACACATTTATTGTAAAAATGTTAAATACATGTTTAGTGTATTAATATTAAATATATGTTTAGTTTATTAAAATTAAATACATGTTTTTGTATTAATAATAAATACATGTTTAGTGGATAAATAATAAATACGTATTTAGTGTATTAATATTAAATACATGTTTAGTGTATTAATATTAAATACATGTTTAGTGTATAAATATTAAATAAATGTTTAGTGTATAAATAATAAATACATGTTTAGTGTATAAATATTAAATACATGTTTAGTGTATTAATATTAAATATATGTTTAGTTTATTAAAATTAAATACATGTTTTTGTATTAATATTAAATACTTGTTTAGTGTATAAATATTAAATACATGTTTCGTGTATGAATATTAAATACATGTTTAGTGTATAAATATTAAATACATGTTAAGTGTATAAATATTAAATACATGTTTAGTGTATAAATGTTAAATACATGTTTAGTGTATAAATATTAAATACATGTTTAGTTTATTAATATTTAATACATGTTTTTGTATTAATATTAAATACATGTTTAGTGTATAAATATTAAATACATGTTTAATGTATTAATATTAAATACATGTTTAGTGTATAAATATAAGTGTATGAGAAACCAAACTTATGTAAAAAAAAATAAAAAAACCAAAAAAAAGGAAAAAGAGAGAGAGAGAGAGAGACAGAGAGGACCGGACTTATTAAGAGGGAACGTGCGCCCTCCTGTGGAGTTTTGCCGCAACTGCACACATAAAGAAATTCATTATTTCCAAGTGTGTCTTATTTAGAGGATAATAAATACATGTTTACTGTATGAATATTAAATATATGATTAGTGTATGAATATTAAATACATGTTTGGTGTATAGATATTAAATACATGTTAAGTGTATAAATATTAAATACATATTTAGTGTATGAATATTAAATACATGATTAGTGTATTAATATTAAATACTTGTTTAGTGTATAAATATTAAATACATGTTTAGTGTATAAATGTTAAATACATGTTTAGTGTATGAATATTAAATATATGTTTAGTTTATTAATATTAAATACATGTTTAGTGTATGAATATTAAATACATGTTTAGTTTATGAATATTAAATACATGTTTGGTGTATAAATATTAAATACATGTTTAGTGTATTAATAATAACTACATGTTTAGTGTATGAATATTAAATACATGTTTAGTGTATTAATATTAAATACATGTTTAATGTATTAATATTAAATATATGTTTAGTTTATTAAAATTAAATACATGTTTTTGTATTCATATTAAATACATGTTTAGTGTATTAATATTAAATATATGTTTAGTGTATAAATATTAAATACATGTTTATAGTATGAATATTAAATACATGTTTAGTTCATGAATATTAAATACATGTTTAGTGTATTAATATTAAATACATGTATACTTTATGAATATTAAATACATGTTTAGTGGATTAATAATAAATAAATGTTTAGTGTATAAATATTAAATACATGTTTGGTGTATAAATATTAAATTCATGTTTAGTGTATTAATATTAAATATATATTTAGTTTATTAAAATTAAATACATGTTTTGTATTAATATTAAATACATGTTTAGTGTATAAATATTAAATACATGTTTAGTGTATGAATATTAAATACATGTTTGGTGTATAAATATTAAATACATGTTTAGTGTATAAATATTAAATACATGTTAAGTGTATAAATATTAAATACATATTTAGTGTATGAATATTAAATACATGTTTAGTGTATTAATATTAAATACATGTTTAGTGTATAAATATTAAATACATGTTTAGTGTATGAATATTAAATACATGTTTAAAGTATGAATATTAAATAAATGTTTAGTGTATAAATGTTAAATACATGTTTAGTGTATGAATATTAAATATATGTTTAGTTTATTAATATTAAATACATGTTTAGTGTATAAATATTAAATAAATGTTTAATGTATTAATATTAAATACATGTTTAGTGTATAAATAATAACTACATGTTTAGTGTATGAATATTAAATACATGTTAAGTGTATTAATATTAAATACATGTTTAGTGTATTAATATTAAATATATATTTAATTTATTAAAATTAAATACATGTTTTGTATTAATATTAAATACATGTTTAGTGTATAAATATTAAATACATGTTTAGTGTATTAATATTAAATACATGTTTAGTGTATGAATATTAAATACATGTTTAGTGTATAAATATTAAATACATGTTTAGTGTATTAATATTAAATACATGTTTAGTGTATTAATATTAAATACACTTTTAGTGTATAAATATTAAATATATATTTAGTGTATTAATATTAAATACATGTTTAGTGTATAAATATTAAATACATGTTTAGTGTATTAATATTAAATACATGTTTAGTGTATGAATATTAAATACATGTTTAGTGTATAAATATTAAATACATGTTTAGTGTATTAATATTAAATATATGTTTAGTTTATTAAAATTAAATACATGTTTTTGTATTAATATTAAATACTTGTTTAGTGTATAAATATTAAATACATGTTTAGTGTATAGTTATTAAATACATGTTTAAAGTATGAATATTAAATACATGTTTAGTTTATGAATATTAAATACATGTTTAGTGTTTAAATATTGAATACATGTTTCGTGTATGAATATTAAATACATGTTTAGTGTATAAATATTAAATACATGTTAAGTGTATAAATATTAAATACATGTTTAGTGTATAAATGTTAAATACATGTTTAGTGTATAAATATTAAATACATGTTTAGTTTATTAAAATTTAATACATGTTTTTGTATTAATATTAAATACATGTTTAGTGTATAAATATTAAATACATGTTTAATGTATTAATATTAAATACATGTTTAGTGTATAAATATAAGTGTATGAGAAACCAAACTTAGGGAGAGAGAGAGAGAGAGGACCGGACTTATTAAGAGGGAACGTGCGCCCTCCTGTGGACTTCTGCCGCAACTGCACGCATAAAGAAATTCATTATTTCCAAGTGTGCCTTATTTAGAGGATAATAAATACTGTATGAATATTAAATATATGATTAGTGTATGAATATTAAATACATGTTTAGTGTATAGATATTAAATACATGTTTAGTGTATAGATATTAAATACATGTTAAGTGTATAAATATTAAATACATATTTAGTGTATGAATATTAAATACATGATTAGTGTATTAATATTAAATACTTGTTTAGTGTATAAATATTAAATACATGTTTAGTTTATGAATATTAAATACATGTTTGGTGTATAAATATTAAATACATGTTTAGTGTATAAATAATAACTACATGTTTAGTGTATGAATATTAAATACATGTTTAGTGTATTAATATTAAATACATGTTTAATGTATTAATATTAAATATATGTTTAGTTTATTAAAATTAAATACATGTTTTTGTATTCATATTAAATACATGTTTAGTGTATTAATATTAAATATATGTTTAGTGTATGAATGTTAAATACATGTTTAGTGTATAAATATTAAATATATGTTTAGTTTATTAAAATTAAATACACCTTTTTGTATTTATATTAAATACATGTTTAGTGTATAAATATTAAATACATGTTTAGTGTATGAATATTAAATACATGTTTACTTTATGAATATTAAATACATGTTTAGTGGATTAATAATAAATACATATTCAGTGTATTAATATTAAATACATGTTTAGTGTATTAATATTAAATACATGTTTAGTGGATTAATAATAAATACATATTCAGTGTATTAATATTAAATACATGTTTAGTGTATAAATATTAAATATATGTTTAGTTTATAAATATTAAATACATGTTTAGTGTATAAATATTAAATACATGTTTAAAGTTTGAATATTAAATAGATGTTTAGTTTATGAATATTAAATACATGTTTAGTGTATAAATATTAAATACATGTTTCGTGTATGAATATTAAATACATGATTAGTGTATTAATAATAAATACATATTCAGTGTATTAATATTAAATACATGTTTACTTTATGAATATTAAATACATGTTTAGTGGATTAATAATAAATACATATTCAGTGTATTAATATTAAATACATGTTTCGTGTATAAATATTAAATACATGTTTAGTGTATAAATATTAAATACATGTTTAGTGTATTAATATTAAAAATATATTTAGTTTATTAAAATTAAATACATGTTTTGTATTAATATTAAATACATGTTTAGTGTATAAATATTGAATACATGTTTAATGTATGAATATTAAATACATGTTTAGTGTATGAATATTAAATACATGTTTAAAGTATGAATATTAAATACATGTTTAGTTTATGAATATTAAATACATGTTTAGTGTATAAATATTAAATACATGTTTAAAGTATGAATATTAAATACATGATTAGTGTATTAATATTAAATACTTGTTTAGTGTATAAATATTAAATACATGTTTAGTGTATAAATAATAACTACATGTTTAGTGTATGAATATTAAATACATGTTTGGTGTATAAATATTAAATACATGTTTAGTGTATGAATATTAAATACATGTGTAGTGTATTAACATTAAATATATATTTAGTTTATTAAAATTAGTTACATGTTTTGTATTAATATTAAATACATGTTTAGTGTATAAATATTAAATACATGTTTAGTGTATGAATATTAAATACATGTTTAGTGTATAAATATTAAATGCATGTTTAAAGTATGAATATTAAATACATATTTAGTTTATGAATATTAAATACATGTTTAGTGTATAAATATTAAATACATGTTTAATGTATTAATATTAAATATATGTTTAGTTTATTAAAATAAAATACATGTTTTTGTATTCATATTAAATACATGTTTAGTGTATTAATATTAAATATATGTTTAGTGTATGAATGTTAAATACATGTTTAGTGTATAAATATTAAATATATGTTTAGTTTATTAAAATTAAATACACCTTTTTGTATTCATATTAAATACATGTTTAATGTATCAATATTAAATATATGTTTAGTGTATGAATGTTAAATACATGTTTAGTGTATAAATATTAAATATATGTTTAGTTTATTAAAATTAAATACACCTTTTTGTATTAATATTAAATACATGTTTAGTGTATAAATATTAAATACATGTTTAGTGTATAAATATTAAATACATGTTTAAAGTAGGAATATTAAATACATGTTTAGTTCATGAATATTAAATACATGTTTAGTGTATTAATATTAAATACATGTTTACTTTATGAATATTAAATACATGTTTAGTGGATTAATAATAAATACATATTCAGGGGTTTAATATTAAATACATGTTTAGTGTATAAATATTAAATACATGTTTAGTGTATAAATATTAAATACATGTTCAGTGTATAAATATAAGTGTATGAGAAACCAAACTTATGTAAAAAAAAATAAAAGAAACAAAAAAAAAGGAAAAAGAGAGAGAGAGAGAGACGGAGAGGACCGGACTTATTAAGAGGGAACGTGCGCCCTCCTGTGGAGTTTTGCCGCAACTGCACGAATAAAGAAATTCATTATTTCCAAGTGTGCCTTATTTAGAGGATAATAAATACATGTTTACTGTATGAATATTAAATATATGATTAGTGTATGGTTACATATACGTTTAGTATATGATTATTAAATACATGTTCAGTGTATTAATATTAAATACATGTTTAGTGTATGAATATTAAATACATGTTTAGTGTATAAATATCAAATACATGTTTAGTGTATGAATATTAAATACATGTTTAAAGTATGAATATTAAATACATGTTTAGTTTATCAATATTAAATATATGTTTAGTGTATAAATATTAAAGACATGTTTCGTGTATGCATATTAAATACATGTTTAGTGTATGAATATTGAATACATATTTAGTGTATGAATATTAAATACATGATTAGTGTATTAATATTAAATACTTGTTTAGTGTATAAATATTAAATACATGTTTAGTGTATAAATATTAAATACATGTTTAGTGTATAAATGTTAAATACATGTTTAGTGTATGAATATTAAATATATGTTTAGTTTATTAATATTAAATACATGTTTAGTGTATGAATATTAAATACATGTTTAGTTTATGAATATTACATACATGTTTGGTGTATAAATATTAAATACATGTTTAGTGTATAAATATTAAATACATGTTTAATGTATTAATATTAAATACATGTTTAGTGTATAAATAATAACTACATGTTTAGTGTATGAATATTAAATACATGTTTAGTGTATTAATATTAAATACATGTTTAGTGTATTAATATTAGATATATATTTAGTTTATTAAAATTAAATACATGTTTTGTATTAATATTAAATACATGTTTAGTGTATAAATATTAAATACATGTTTAGTGTATAAATATTAAATACATGTTTAGTGTATGAATATTAAATACATGTTTAGTGTTTAAATATTAAATACATGTTTAGTGTATTAATATTAAATACATGTTTAGTGTATTAATATTAAATACACTTTTAGTGTATGAATATTAAATACACATTTATTGTAAAAATATTAAATACATGTTTAGTGTATTAATATTAAATATATGTTTAGTTTATTAAAATTAAATACATGTTTTTGTATTAATATTAAATACATGTTTAGTGGATAAAAAATAAATACATATTTAGTGTATTAATATTAAATACATGTTTAGTGTATAAATATTAAATACATGTTTAGTGTATGAATATTAAATAAATGTTTAGTGTATAAATATTAAATACATGTTTAATGTATTAATATTAAATATATGTTTAGTTTATTAAAATGAAATACATGTTTTTGTATTCATATTAAATACATGTTTAGTGTATTAATATTAAATATATGTTTAGTGTATGAATGTTAAATACATGTTTAGTGTATAGTTATTAAATACATGTTTAAAGTATGAATATTAAAATACATGTTTAGTTTATGAATATTAAATACATGTTTAGTGTATAAATATTAAATACATGTTAAGTGTATAAATATTAAATACATGTTTAGTGTATAAATGTTAAATACATGTTTAGTGTATAAATAATAAATACATGTTTAGTTTATTAAAATTTAATACATGTTTTTGTATTAATATTAAATACATGTTTAGTGTATAAATATTAAATACATGTTTAATGTATTAATATTAAATACATGTTTAGTGTATAAATATAAGTGTATGAGAAACCAAACTTATGTAAAAAAAAAATAAAAGAAACAAAAAAAAAGGAAAAAGAGAGAGAGAGAGAGAGACAGAGAGGACCGGACTTATTAAGAGGGAACGTGCGCCCTCCTGTGGAGTTTTGCCGCAACTGCACACATAAAGAAATTCATTATTTCCAAGTGTGCCTTATTTAGAGGATAATAAATACATGTTTAAAGTATGAATATTAAATACATGTTTAGTGTATAAATGTTAAATACATGTTTAGTGTGTGAATATTAAATATATGTTTAGTGTATGAATATTAAATACATGTTTAGTTTATGAATATTAAATACATGTTTAGTGTATAAATATTAACTACATGTTTAATGTATTAATATTAAATACATGTTTAGTGTATAAATAATAACTACATGTTTAGTGTATGAATATTAAATACATGTTTAGTGTATTAATATTAAATACATGTTTAGTGTATTAATATTAAATATATATTTAGTTTATTAAAATTAAATACATGTTTTGTATTAATATTAAATACATGTTTTGTGTAAAAATATTAAATACATGTTTAGTGTATTAATATTAAATACATGTTTAGTGTATGAATATTAAATACATGTTTAGTGTATAAATATTAAATACATGTTTAGTGTATTAATATTAAATACATGTTTAGTGTATTAATATTAAATACACTTTTAGTGTATAAATATTAAATACACATTTATTGTAAAAATATTAAATACATGTTTAGTGTATTAATATTAAATATATGTTTAGTTTATTAAAATTAAATACATGTTTTTGTATTAATATTAAATACATGTTTAGTGGATAAATAATAAATACATATTTAGTTTATTAATATTAAATACATGTTTAGTGTATAAATATTAAATACATGTTTAGTGTATTAATATTAAATACATGTTGAGTGTATGAATATTAAATAAATGTTTAGTGTATAAATAATAACTACATGTTTATTGTATGAATATTAAATACATGTTTAGTGTATAAATATTAAATACATGTTTAGTGTTTTAATATCAAATATATGTTTAGTTTATTAAAATTAAATACATGTTTTTGTATTAATATTAAATACTTGTTTAGTGTATAAATATTAAATACATGTTTAGTGTATAGTTATTAAATACATGTTTAAAGTATGAATATTAAATACATGTTTATTGTATGAATATTAAATACATGTTTAGTGTATAAATATTAAATACATATTTAGTGTATGAATATTAAATACATGTTTAGTGTATGAATATTAAATATATGTTTAGTTTATTAATATTAAATACATGTTTAGTGTATGAATATTAAATACATGTTTAGTTTATGAATATTAAATACATGTTTGGTGTATACATATTAAATACATGTTTAGTGTATAAATAATAACTACATGTTTAGTGTATGAATATTAAATACATGTTTAGTGTATTAATATTAAATACATGTTTAATGTATTAATATTAAATATATGCTTAGTTTATTAAAATTAAATACATGTTTTTGTATTCATATTAAATACATGTTTAGTGTATTAATATTAAATATATGTTTAGTGTATGAATGTTAAATACATGTTTAGTGTATAAATATTAAATATATGTTTAGTTTATTAAAATTAAATACACCTTTTGTATTAATATTAAATACATGTTTAGTGTATAAATATTAAATACATGTTTAGTGTATGAATATTAAATACATGTTTAGTTCATGAATATTAAATACATGTTTAGTGTATTAATATTAAATACATGTTTACTTTATGAATATTAAATACATGTTTAGTGGATTAATAATAAATACATATTCAGTGTATTAATATTAAATACATGTTTAGTGTATAAATGTTAAATACATGTTTAGTGTATAAATATTAAATACATGTTTAAAGTATGAATATTAAATAGATGTTTAGTTTATGAATATTAAATACATGTTTAGTGTATAAATATTAAATACATGTTTCGTGTATGAATATTAAATACATGTTTAGTGTATAAATATTAAATACATGTTAAGTGTATAAATATTATATACATATTTAGTGTATGAATATTAAATACATGATTAGTGTATTAATATTAAATACTTGTTTAGTGTATAAATATTAAATACATATTTAGTGTATTAATATTAAATACATGTTTAGTGTATAAATAATAACTACATGTTTAGTGTATGAATATTAAATACATGTTTAGTGTATTAATATTAAATATATGTTTGGTTTATCAAAATTAAATACGTGTTTTTGTATTAATATTAAATACATGTTTAGTGTATAAATATTAAATACATGTTTAGTGTATTAATATTAAATACATGTTTAGTGTATTAATATTAAATACATGTTTACTTTATGAATATTAAATACATGTTTAGTGGATTAATAATAAATACATATTCAGTGTATTAATATTAAATACATGTTTAGTGTATAAATGTTAAATACATGTTTAGTGTATAAATATTAAATACATGTTTAAAGTATGAATATTAAATAGATGTTTAGTTTATGAATATTAAATACATGTTTAGTGTATAAATATTAAATACATGTTTACTTTATGAATATTAAATACATGTTTAGTGGATTAATAATAAATACATATTCAGTGTATTAATATTAAATACATGTTTAGTGTATAAATGTTAAATACATGTTTAGTGTATAAATATTAAATACATGTTTAAAGTATGAATATTAAATAGATGTTTAGTTTATGAATATTAAATACATGTTTAGTGTATAAATATTAAATACATGTTTCGTGTATGAATATTAAATACATGTTTAGTGTATAAATATTAAATACATGTTAAGTGTATAAATATTATATACATATTTAGTGTATGAATATTAAATACATGATTAGTGTATTAATATTAAATACTTGTTTAGTGTATAAATATTAAATACATATTTAGTGTATTAATATTAAATACATGTTTAGTGTATAAATAATAACTACATGTTTAGTGTATGAATATTAAATACATGTTTAGTGTATTAATATTAAATATATGTTTGGTTTATCAAAATTAAATACGTGTTTTTGTATTAATATTAAATACATGTCTAGTGTATAAATATTAAATACATGTTTAGTGTATTAATATTAAATACATGTTTAGTGTATGAATAATAACTACATGTTTAGTGTATGAATATTAAATACATGTTTAGTGTATAAATATTAAATACATGTTAAGTGTATAAATATTAAATACATGTTTAGTGTATGAATGTTAAATACATGTTTAGTGTATAAATATTAAATACATGTTTAGTTTATTAAAATTTAATACATGTTTTTGTATTAATATTAAATACATGTTTAGTGTATAAATATTAAATACATGTTTAATGTATTAATATTAAATACATGTTTAGTGTATAAATATAAGTGTATGAGAAACCAAACTTATGTAAAAAAAAATAAAAGAAACAAAAAAAAAGGAAAAAGAGAGAGAGCGAGAGAGAGGACCGGACTTATTAAGAGGGAACGTGCGCCCTCCTGTGGAGTTTTGCCGCAACTGCACACATAAAGAAATTCATTATTTCCAAGTGTGCCTTATTTAGAGGATAATAAATACATGTTTACTGTATGAATATTAAATATATGATTAGTGTATGAATATTAAATACATGTTTAGTGTATAGATATTAAATACATGTTTAGTGTATAGATATTAAATACATGTTAAGTGTATAAATATTAAATACATATTTAGTATATGAATATTAAATACATGATTAGTGTATTAATATTAAATACTTGTTTAGTGTATAAATATTAAATACATGTTTAGTGTATAAATATTAAATACATGTTAAGTGTATAAATATTAAATACATATTTAGTGTATGAATATTAAATACATGTGTAGTGTATTAATATTAAATACATGTTTAGTGTATAAATATTAAATACATGTTTAGTGTATGAATATTAAATACATGTTTAGTGTATAAATATTAAATACATGTTTAGTGTGTTAATATCAAATATATGTTTAGTTTATTAAAATTAAATACATGTTTTTGTATTAATATTAAATACTTGTTTAGTGTATAAATATTAAATACATGTTCAGTGTATAGTTATTAAATACATGTTTAAAGTATGAATATTAAATACATGTTTAGTTTATGAATATTAAATACATGTTTAGTGTATAAATATTGAATACATGTTTCGTGTATGAATATTAAATACATGTTTAGTGTATAAATGTTAAATACATGTTTAGTGTATACATATTAAATACATGTTTAGTTTATTAAAATTTAATACATGTTTTTGTATTAATATTAAATACATGTTTAGTGTATAAATATTAAATACATGTTTAATGTATTAATATTAAATACATGTTTAGTGTATAAATATAAGTGTATGAGAAACCAAACTTATGTAAAAAAAAATAAAAGAAACAAAAAAAAAGGAAAAAGAGAGAGAGAGAGAGAGACAGAGAGGACCGGATTTATTAAGAGGGAACGTGCGCCCTCCTGTGGAGTTTTGCCGCAACTGCACACATAAAGAAATTCATTATTTCCAAGTGTGCCTTATTTAGAGGATAATAAATACATGTTTACTGTATGAATATTAAATATATGATTAGTGTATGAATATTAAATACATGTTTAGTGTATAGATATTAAATACAGGTTTAGTGTATAGATATTAAATACATGTTAAGTGTATAAATATTAAATACATATTTAGTGTATGAATATTAAACACATGATTAGTGTATTAATATTAAATACTTGTTTAGTGTATAAATATTAAATACATGTTTAGTGTATAAATATTAAATACATGTTAAGTGTATAAATATTAAATACATATTTAGTGTATGAATATTAAATACATGTGTAGTGTATTAATATTAAATACATGTTTAGTGTATAAATATTAAATACATGTTTAGTGTATGAATATTAAATACATGTTTAAAGTATGAATATTAAATACATGTTTAGTGTATAAATGTTAAATACATGTTTAGTGTATGAATATTAAATATATGTTTAGTTTATTAATATTAAATACATGTTTAGTGTATGAATATTAAATACATGTTTAGTGTATTAATATTAAATACTTGTTTAGTGTATAAATATTAAATACATGTTTAGTGTATAAATATTAAATACATGTTAAGTTTATAAATATTAAATACATATTTAGTGTATGAATATTAAATACATGTGTAGTGTATTAATATTAAATACATGTTTAGTGTATAAATATTAAATACATGTTTAGTGTATGAATATTAAATACATGTTTAAAGTATGAATATTAAATACATGTTTAGTGTATAAATGTTAAATACATGTTTAGTGTATGAATATTAAATATATGTTTAGTTTATTAATATTAAATACATGTTTAGTGTATGAATATTAAATACATGTTTAGTTTATGAATATTAAATACTTGTTTGGTGTATAAATATTAAATACACGTTTAGTGTATAAATAATAACTACATGTTTAGTGTATGAATATTAAATACACTTTTAGTGTATGAATATTAAATACACATTTATTGTAAAAATATTAAATACATGTTTAGTGTATTAATATTAAATATATGTTTAGTTTATTAAAATTAAATACATGTTTTTGTATTAATATTAAATACATGTTTAGTGGATAAATAATAAATACATATTTAGTGTATTAATATTAAATACATGTTTAGTGTATAAATATTAAATACATGTTTAGTGTATTAATAATAAATACATGTTTAGTGTATGAATATTAAATAAATGTTTAGTGTATAAATAATAACTACATATTTAGTGTATGAATATTAAATACATGTTTAGTGTATAAATATTAAATACATGTTTAGTGTATTAATATTAAATATATGTTTAGTTTATTCAAATTAAATACATGTTTTTGTATTAATATTAAATACTTGTTTAGTGTATAAATATTAAATACATGTTTAGTGTATAGTTATTAAATACATGTTTAAAGTATGAATATTAAATACGTGTTTAGTTTATGAATATTAAATACATGTTTAGTGTATAAATATTGAATACATGTTTCGTGTATGAATATTAAATACATGTTTAGTGTATAAATATTAAATACATGTTAAGTGTATAAATATTAAATACATGTTTAGTGTATAAATGTTAAATACATGTTTAGTGTATAAATATTAAATACATGTTTAGTTTATTAAAATTTAATACATGTTTTTGTATTAATATTAAATACATGTTGTGTATAAATATTAAATACATGTTTAATGTATTAATATTAAATACATTTTTAGTGTATAAATATAAGTGTATGAGAAACCAAACTTATGTAAAAAAAAATAAAAGAAACAAAAAAAAAGGAAAAAGAGAGAGAGAGAGAGAGAGAGACAGAGAGGACCGGACTTATTAAGAGGGAACGTGCGCCCTCCTGTGGAGTTTTGCCGCAACTGCACACATAAAGAAATTCATTATTTCCAAGTGTGCCTTATTTAGAGGATAATAAATACATGTTTACTGTATGAATATTAAATATATGATTAGTGTATGAATATTAAATACTTGTTTAGTGTATAGATATTAAATACATGTTTAGTGTATAGATATTAAATACATGTTAAGTGTATAAATATTAAATACATATTTAGTGTATGAATATTAAATACATGATTAGTGTATTAATATTAAATACTTGTTTAGTGTATAAATATTGAATACATGTTCAGTGTATAAATATTAAATACATGTTAAGTGTATAAATATTAAATACATATTTAGTGTATGAATATTAAATACATGTTTAGTGTATTAATATTAAATACATGTTTAGTGTATAAATATTAAATACATGTTTAGTGTATGAATATTGAATACATGTTTAAAGTATGAATGTTAAATACATGTTTAGTGTATAAATGTTAAATACATGTTTAGTGTATGAATATTAAATATATGTTTAGTTTATTAATATTAAATACATGTTTGGTGTATAAATATTAAATACATGTTTAGTGTATAAATAATAACTAAATGTTTAGTTTATGAATATTAAATACACTTTTAGTGTATGAATATTAAATACACATTTATTGTAAAAATATTAAATACATGTTTAGTTTATTAAAATTTAATACATGTTTTTGTATTAATATTAAATACATGTTTAGTGTATTAATATTAAATACACTTTTAGTGTATAAATATTAAATACACATTTATTGTAAAAATGTTAAATACATGTTTAGTGTATTAATATTAAATATATGTTTAGTTTATTAAAATTAAATACATGTTTTTGTATTAATAATAAATACATGTTTAGTGGATAAATAATAAATACGTATTTAGTGTATTAATATTAAATACATGTTTAGTGTATTAATATTAAATACATGTTTAGTGTATAAATATTAAATAAATGTTTAGTGTATAAATAATAAATACATGTTTAGTGTATAAATATTAAATACATGTTTAGTGTATTAATATTAAATATATGTTTAGTTTATTAAAATTAAATACATGTTTTTGTATTAATATTAAATACTTGTTTAGTGTATAAATATTAAATACATGTTTCGTGTATGAATATTAAATACATGTTTAGTGTATAAATATTAAATACATGTTAAGTGTATAAATATTAAATACATGTTTAGTGTATAAATGTTAAATACATGTTTAGTGTATAAATATTAAATACATGTTTAGTTTATTAATATTTAATACATGTTTTTGTATTAATATTAAATACATGTTTAGTGTATAAATATTAAATACATGATTAATGTATTAATATTAAATACATGTTTAGTGTATAAATATAAGTGTATGAGAAACCAAACTTATGTAAAAAAAAATAAAAAAACCAAAAAAAAGGAAAAAGAGAGAGAGAGAGAGAGACAGAGAGGACCGGACTTATTAAGAGGGAACGTGCGCCCTCCTGTGGAGTTTTGCCGCAACTGCACACATAAAGAAATTCATTATTTCCAAGTGTGTCTTATTTAGAGGATAATAAATACATGTTTACTGTATGAATATTAAATATATGATTAGTGTATGAATATTAAATACATGTTTGGTGTATAGATATTAAATACATGTTAAGTGTATAAATATTAAATACATATTTAGTGTATGAATATTAAATACATGATTAGTGTATTAATATTAAATACTTGTTTAGTGTATAAATATTAAATACATGTTTAGTGTATAAATGTTAAATACATGTTTAGTGTATGAATATTAAATATATGTTTAGTTTATTAATATTAAATACATGTTTAGTGTATGAATATTAAATACATGTTTAGTTTATGAATATTAAATACATGTTTGGTGTATAAATATTAAATACATGTTTAGTGCATTAATAATAACTACATGTTTAGTGTATGAATATTAAATACATGTTTAGTGTATTAATATTAAATACATGTTTAATGTATTAATATTAAATATATGTTTAGTTTATTAAAATTAAATACATGTTTTTGTATTCATATTAAATACATGTTTAGTGTATTAATATTAAATATATGTTTAGTGTATAAATATTAAATACATGTTTATAGTATGAATATTAAATACATGTTTAGTTCATGAATATTAAATACATGTTTAGTGTATTAATATTAAATACATGTATACTTTATGAATATTAAATACATGTTTAGTGGATTAATAATAAATAAATGTTTAGTGTATAAATATTAAATACATGTTTGGTGTATAAATATTAAATTCATGTTTAGTGTATTAATATTAAATATATATTTAGTTTATTAAAATTAAATACATGTTTTGTATTAATATTAAATACATGTTTAGTGTATAAATATTAAATACATGTTTAGTGTATGAATATTAAATACATGTTTGGTGTATAAATATTAAATACATGTTTAGTGTATAAATATTAAATACATGTTAAGTGTATAAATATTAAATACATATTTAGTGTATGAATATTAAATACATGTTTAGTGTATTAATATTAAATACATGTTTAGTGTATAAATATTAAATACATGTTTAGTGTATGAATATTAAATACATGTTTAAAGTATGAATATTAAATAAATGTTTAGTGTATAAATGTTAAATACATGTTTAGTGTATGAATATTAAATATATGTTTAGTTTATTAATATTAAATACATGTTTAGTGTATAAATATTAAATAAATGTTTAATGTATTAATATTAAATACATGTTTAGTGTATAAATAATAACTACATGTTTAGTGTATGAATATTAAATACATGTTAAGTGTATTAATATTAAATACATGTTTAGTGTATTAATATTAAATATATATTTAATTTATTAAAATTAAATACATGTTTTGTATTAATATTAAATACATGTTTAGTGTATAAATATTAAATACATGTTTAGTGTATTAATATTAAATACATGTTTAGTGTATGAATATTAAATACATGTTTAGTGTATAAATATTAAATACATGTTTAGTGTATTAATATTAAATACATGTTTAGTGTATTAATATTAAATACACTTTTAGTGTATAAATATTAAATATATATTTAGTGTATTAATATTAAATACATGTTTAGTGTATAAATATTAAATACATGTTTAGTGTATTAATATTAAATACATGTTTAGTGTATGAATATTAAATACATGTTTAGTGTATAAATATTAAATACATGTTTAGTGTATTAATATTAAATATATGTTTAGTTTATTAAAATTAAATACATGTTTTTGTATTAATATTAAATACTTGTTTAGTGTATAAATATTAAATACATGTTTAGTGTATAGTTATTAAATACATGTTTAAAGTATGAATATTAAATACATGTTTAGTTTATGAATATTAAATACATGTTTAGTGTTTAAATATTGAATACATGTTTCGTGTATGAATATTAAATACATGTTTAGTGTATAAATATTAAATACATGTTAAGTGTATAAATATTAAATACATGTTTAGTGTATAAATGTTAAATACATGTTTAGTGTATAAATATTAAATACATGTTTAGTTTATTAAAATTTAATACATGTTTTTGTATTAATATTAAATACATGTTTAGTGTATAAATATTAAATACATGTTTAATGTATTAATATTAAATACATGTTTAGTGTATAAATATAAGTGTATGAGAAACCAAACTTAGGGAGAGAGAGAGAGAGAGGACCGGACTTATTAAGAGGGAACGTGCGCCCTCCTGTGGACTTCTGCCGCAACTGCACGCATAAAGAAATTCATTATTTCCAAGTGTGCCTTATTTAGAGGATAATAAATACTGTATGAATATTAAATATATGATTAGTGTATGAATATTAAATACATGTTTAGTGTATAGATATTAAATACATGTTTAGTGTATAGATATTAAATACATGTTAAGTGTATAAATATTAAATACATATTTAGTGTATGAATATTAAATACATGATTAGTGTGTTAATATTAAATACTTGTTTAGTGTATAAATATTAAATACATGTTTAGTTTATGAATATTAAATACATGTTTGGTGTATAAATATTAAATACATGTTTAGTGTATAAATAATAACTACATGTTTAGTGTATGAATATTAAATACATGTTTAGTGTATTAATATTAAATACATGTTTAATGTATTAATATTAAATATATGTTTAGTTTATTAAAATTAAATACATGTTTTTGTATTCATATTAAATACATGTTTAGTGTATTAATATTAAATATATGTTTAGTGTATGAATGTTAAATACATGTTTAGTGTATAAATATTAAATATATGTTTAGTTTATTAAAATTAAATACACCTTTTTGTATTAATATTAAATACATGTTTAGTGTATAAATATTAAATACATGTTTAGTGTATGAATATTAAATACATGTTTACTTTATGAATATTAAATACATGTTTAGTTCATGAATATTAAATACATGTTTAGTGTATTAATATTAAATACATGTATACTTTATGAATATTAAATACATGTTTAGTGGATTAATAATAAATACATATTCAGTGTATTAATATTAAATACATGTTTAGTGTATAAATATTAAATACATGTTTAGTGTATAAATATTAAATACATGTTTAGTGTATAAATATTAAATACATGTTTAAAGTATGAATATTAAATAGATGTTTAGTTTATGAATATTAAATACATGTTTAGTGTATAAATATTAAATACATGTTTCGTGTATGAATATTAAATACATGTTTAGTTTATAAATATTAAATACATGTTAAGTGTATAAATATTATATACATATTTAGTGTATGAATATTAAATACATGATTAGTGTATTAATATTAAATACTTGTTTAGTGTATGAATATTAAATACATATTTAGTGTATTAATATTAAATACATGTTTAGTGTATAAATAATAACTACATGTTTAGTGTATGAATATTAAATACATGTTTAGTGTATTAATATTAAATATATGTTTGGTTTATTAAAATTAAATACGTGTTTTTGTATTAATATTAAATACATGTTTAGTGTATAAATATTAAATACATGTTTAGTGTATTAATATTAAATACATGTTTAGTGTATGAATAATAACTACATGTTTAGTGTATGAATATTAAATACATGTTTAGTGTATTAATATTAAATACATGTTTACTTTATGAATATTAAATACATGTTTAGTGGATTAATAATAAATACATATTCAGTGTATTAATATTAAACACATGTTTAGTGTATAAATATTAAATATATGTTTAGTGTATGAATGTTAAATACATGTTTAGTGTATAGTTATTAAATACATGTTTAAAGTATGAATATTAAAATACATGTTTAGTTTATGAATATTAAATACATGTTTAGTGTATAAATATTGAATACATGTTTCGTGTATGAATATTAAATACATGTTTAGTGTATAAATATTAAATACATGTTAAGTGTATAAATATTAAATACATGTTTAGTGTATAAATGTTAAATACATGTTTAGTGTATAAATACTAAATACATGTTTAGTTTATTAAAATTTAATACATGTTTTTGTATTAATATTAAATACATGTTTAGTGTATAAATATTAAATACATGTTTAATGTATTAATATTAAATACATGTTTAGTGTATAAATATAAGTGTATGAGAAACCAAACTTATGTAAAAAAAAAAAAAAGAAACAAAAAAAAAGGAAAAAGAGAGAGAGAGAGAGAGACAGAGAGGACCGGACTTATTAAGAGGGAACGTGCGCCCTCCTGTGGAGTTTTGCCGCAACTGCACACATAAAGAAATTCATTATTTCCAAGTGTGCCTTATTTAGAGGATAATAAATACATGTTTAAAGTATGAATATTAAATACATGTTTAGTGTATAAATGTTAAATACATGTTTAGTGTGTGAATATTAAATATATGTTTAGTGTATGAATATTAAATACATGTTTAGTTTATGAATATTAAATACATGTTTAGTGTATAAATATTAACTACATGTTTAATGTATTAATATTAAATACATGTTTAGTGTATAAATAATAACTACATGTTTAGTGTATGAATATTAAATACATGTTTAGTGTATTAATATTAAATACATGTTTAGTGTATTAATATTAAATATATATTTAGTTTATTAAAATTAAATACATGTTTTGTATTAATATTAAATACATGTTTTGTGTATAAATATTAAATACATGTTTAGTGTATTAATATTAAATACATGTTTAGTGTATGAATATTAAATACATGTTTAGTGTATAAATATTAAATACATGTTTAGTGTATTAATATTAAATACATGTTTAGTGTATTAATATTAAATACACTTTTAGTGTATAAATATTAAATACACATTTATTGTAAAAATATTAAATACATGTTTAGTGTATTAATATTAAATACATGTTGAGTGTATGAATATTAAATAAATGTTTAGTGTATAAATAATAACTACATGTTTATTGTATGAATATTAAATACATGTTTAGTGTATAAATATTAAATACATGTTTAGTGTTTTAATATCAAATATATGTTTAGTTTATTAAAATTAAATACATGTTTTTGTATTAATATTAAATACTTGTTTAGTGTATAAATATTAAATACATGTTTAGTGTATAGTTATTAAATACATGTTTAAAGTATGAATATTAAATACATGTTTATTGTATGAATATTAAATACATGTTTAGTGTATAAATATTAAATACATATTTAGTGTATGAATATTAAATACATGTTTAGTGTATGAATATTAAATATATGTTTAGTTTATTAATATTAAATACATGTTTAGTGTATGAATATTAAATACATGTTTAGTGTATTAATATTAAATACATGTTTAATGTATTAATATTAAATATATGTTTAGTTTATTAAAATTAAATACATATTTTGTATTCATATTAAATACATGTTTAGTGTATTAATATTAAATATATGTTTAGTGTATGAATGTTAAATGCATGTTT
Source organism: Nerophis ophidion (assembly GCF_033978795.1). Classification (NCBI taxonomy): domain Eukaryota; kingdom Metazoa; phylum Chordata; class Actinopteri; order Syngnathiformes; family Syngnathidae; genus Nerophis; species Nerophis ophidion. The sequence continues at coordinate 232,856 of NW_026906973.1, read as the reverse complement.
AGTGTATAAATATTAAATATATGTTTAGTTTATAAAAATTAAATACACCTTTTTGTATTAATATTAAATACATGTTTAGTGTATAAATATTAAATACATGTTTAGTGTATAAATATTAAATACATGTTTATAGTATGAATATTAAATACATGTTTAGTTCATGAATATTAAATACATGTTTAGTGTATTAATATTAAATACATGTATACTTTATGAATATTAAATACATGTTTAGTGGATTAATAATAAATACATATTCAGTGTATTAATATTAAATACATGTTTAGTGTATAAATATTAAATACATGTTTAGTGTATAAATATTAAATACATGTTTAGTGTATAAATATTAAATACATGTTTAAAGTATGAATATTAAATAGATGTTTAGTTTATGAATATTAAATACATGTTTAGTGTATAAATATTAAATACATGTTTCGTGTATGAATATTAAATACATGTTTAGTGTATAAATATTAAATACATGTTAAGTGTATAAATATTATATACATATTTAGTGTATGAATATTAAATACATGATTAGTGTATTAATATTAAATACTTGTTTAGTGTATAAATATTAAATACATATTTAGTGTATTAATATTAAATACATGTTTAGTGTATAAATAATAACTACATGTTTAGTGTATGAATATTAAATACATGTTTAGTGTATTAATATTAAATATATGTTTGGTTTATTAAAATTAAATACGTGTTTTTGTATTAATATTAAATACATGTTTAGTGTATAAATATTAAATACATGTTTAGTGTATTAATATTAAATACATGTTTAGTGTATGAATAATAACTACATGTTTAGTGTATGAATATTAAATACATGTTTAGTGTATTAATATTAAATACATGTTTACTTTATGAATATTAAATACATGTTTAGTGGATTAATAATAAATACATATTCAGTGTATTAATATTAAACACATGTTTAGTGTATAAATATTAAATACATGTTTAGTGTATTAATATTAAATACATGTTTAGTGTATTAATATTAAAAATATATTTAGTTTATTAAAATTAAATACATGTTTTGTATTAATATTAAATACATGTTTAGTGTATAAATATTGAATACATGTTTAATGTATGAATATTAAATACATGTTTAGTGTATAAATATTAAATACATGTTTAAAGTATGAATATTAAATACATGTTTAGTTTATGAATATTAAATACATGTTTAGTGTATAAATATTAAATACATGTTTAAAGTATGAATATTAAATACATGATTAGTGTATTAATATTAAATACTTGTTTAGTGTATAAATATTAAATACATGTTTAGTGTATAAATAATAACTACATGTTTAGTGTATGAATATTAAATACATGTTTGGTGTATAAATATTAAATACATGTTTAGTGTATGAATATTAAATACATGTGTAGTGTATTAACATTAAATATATATTTAGTTTATTAAAATTAGTTACATGTTTTGTATTAATATTAAATACATGTTTAGTGTATAAATATTAAATACATGTTTAGTGTATGAATATTAAATACATGTTTAGTGTATAAATATTAAATGCATGTTTAAAGTATGAATATTAAATACATATTTAGTTTATGAATATTAAATACATGTTTAGTGTATAAATATTAAATACATGTTTAATGTATTAATATTAAATATATGTTTAGTTTATTAAAATAAAATACATGTTTTTGTATTCATATTAAATACATGTTTAGTGTATTAATATTAAATATATGTTTAGTGTATGAATGTTAAATACATGTTTAGTGTATAAATATTAAATATATGTTTAGTTTATTAAAATTAAATACACCTTTTTGTATTCATATTAAATACATGTTTAATGTATCAATATTAAATATATGTTTAGTGTATGAATGTTAAATACATGTTTAGTGTATAAATATTAAATATATGTTTAGTTTATTAAAATTAAATACACCTTTTTGTATTAATATTAAATACATGTTTAGTGTATAAATATTAAATACATGTTTAGTGTATAAATATTAAATACATGTTTAAAGTAGGAATATTAAATACATGTTTAGTTCATGAATATTAAATACATGTTTAGTGTATTAATATTAAATACATGTTTACTTTATGAATATTAAATACATGTTTAGTGGATTAATAATAAATACATATTCAGGGGTTTAATATTAAATACATGTTTAGTGTATAAATATTAAATACATGTTTAGTGTATAAATATTAAATACATGTTCAGTGTATAAATATAAGTGTATGAGAAACCAAACTTATGTAAAAAAAAATAAAAGAAACAAAAAAAAAGGAAAAAGAGAGAGAGAGAGAGACGGAGAGGACCGGACTTATTAAGAGGGAACGTGCGCCCTCCTGTGGAGTTTTGCCGCAACTGCACGAATAAAGAAATTCATTATTTCCAAGTGTGCCTTATTTAGAGGATAATAAATACATGTTTACTGTATGAATATTAAATATATGATTAGTGTATGGTTACATATACGTTTAGTATATGATTATTAAATACATGTTCAGTGTATTAATATTAAATACATGTTTAGTGTATGAATATTAAATACATGTTTAGTGTATAAATATCAAATACATGTTTAGTGTATGAATATTAAATACATGTTTAAAGTATGAATATTAAATACATGTTTAGTTTATCAATATTAAATATATGTTTAGTGTATAAATATTAAAGACATGTTTCGTGTATGCATATTAAATACATGTTTAGTGTATGAATATTGAATACATATTTAGTGTATGAATATTAAATACATGATTAGTGTATTAATATTAAATACTTGTTTAGTGTATAAATATTAAATACCTGTTTAGTGTATAAATGTTAAATACATGTTTAGTGTATACATATTAAATACATGTTTAGTTTATTAAAATTTAATACATGTTTTTGTATTAATATTAAATACATGTTTAGTGTATAAATATTAAATACATGTTTAATGTATTAATATTAAATACATGTTTAGTGTATAAATATAAGTGTATGAGAAACCAAACTTATGTAAAAAAAAATAAAAGAAACAAAAAAAAAGGAAAAAAAGAGAGAGAGAGAGAGACAGAGAGGACAGGATTTATTAAGAGGGAACGTGCGCCCTCCTGTGGAGTTTTGCCGCAACTGCACACATAAAGAAATTCATTATTTCCAAGTGTGCCTTATTTAGAGGATAATAAATACATGTTTACTGTATGAATATTAAATATATGATTAGTGTATGAATATTAAATACATGTTTAGTGTATAGATATTAAATACAGGTTTAGTGTATAGATATTAAATACATGTTAAGTGTATAAATATTAAATACATATTTAGTGTATGAATATTAAACACATGATTAGTGTATTAATATTAAATACTTGTTTAGTGTATAAATATTAAATACATGTTTAGTGTATAAATATTAAATACATGTTAAGTGTATAAATATTAAATACATATTTAGTGTATGAATATTAAATACATGTGTAGTGTATTAATATTAAATACATGTTTAGTGTATAAATATTAAATACATGTTTAGTGTATGAATATTAAATACATGTTTAAAGTATGAATATTAAATACATGTTTAGTGTATAAATGTTAAATACATGTTTAGTGTATGAATATTAAATATATGTTTAGTTTATTAAAATTTAATACATGTTTTTGTATTAATATTAAATACATGTTTAGTGTATAAATATTAAATACATGTTTAATGTATTAATATTAAATACATGTTTAGTGTATAAATATAAGTGTATGAGAAACCAAACTTATGTAAAAAAAAATAAAAGAAACAAAAAAAAAGGAAAAAGAGAGAGAGAGAGAGAGACAGAGAGGACCGGACTTATTAAGAGGGAACGTGCGCCCTCCTGTGGAGTTTTGCCGCAACTGCACACATAAAGAAATTCATTATTTCCAAGTGTGCCTTATTTAGAGGATAATAAATACATGTTTAAAGTATGAATATTAAATACATGTTTAGTGTATAAATGTTAAATACATGTTTAGTGTGTGAATATTAAATATATGTTTAGTGTATGAATATTAAATACATGTTTAGTTTATGAATATTAAATACATGTTTAGTGTATAAATATTAACTACATGTTTAATGTATTAATATTAAATACATGTTTAGTGTATAAATAATAACTACATGTTTAGTGTATGAATATTAAATACATGTTTAGTGTATTAATATTAAATACATGTTTAGTGTATTAATATTAAATATATATTTAGTTTATTAAAATTAAATACATGTTTTGTATTAATATTAAATACATGTTTTGTGTATAAATATTAAATACATGTTTAGTGTATTAATATTAAATACATGTTTAGTGTATGAATATTAAATACATGTTTAGTGTATAAATATTAAATACATGTTTAGTGTATTAATATTAAATACATGTTTAGTGTATTAATATTAAATACACTTTTAGTGTATAAATATTAAATACACATTTATTGTAAAAATATTAAATACATGTTTAGTGTATTAATATTAAATATATGTTTAGTTTATTCAAATTAAATACATGTTTTTGTATTAATATTAAATACATGTTTAGTGGATAAATAATAAATACATATTTAGTGTATTAATATTAAATACATGTTTAGTGTATAAATATTAAATACATGTTTAGTGTATTAATATTAAATACATGTTGAGTGTATGAATATTAAATAAATGTTTAGTGTATAAATAATAACTACATGTTTATTGTATGAATATTAAATACATGTTTAGTGTATAAATATTAAATACATGTTTAGTGTTTTAATATCAAATATATGTTTAGTTTATTAAAATTAAATACATGTTTTTGTATTAATATTAAATACTTGTTTAGTGTATAAATATTAAATACATGTTTAGTGTATAGTTATTAAATACATGTTTAAAGTATGAATATTAAATACATGTTTATTGTATGAATATTAAATACATGTTTAGTGTATAAATATTAAATACATATTTAGTGTATGAATATTAAATACATGTTTAGTGTATGAATATTAAATATATGTTTAGTTTATTAATATTAAATACATGTTTAGTGTATGAATATTAAATACATGTTTAGTTTATGAATATTAAATACATGTTTGGTGTATACATATTAAATACATGTTTAGTGCATAAATAATAACTACATGTTTAGTGTATGAATATTAAATACATGTTTAGTGTATTAATATTAAATACATGTTTAATGTATTAATATTAAATATATGCTTAGTTTATTAAAATTAAATACATGTTTTTGTATTCATATTAAATACATGTTTAGTGTATTAATATTAAATATATGTTTAGTGTATGAATGTTAAATACATGTTTAGTGTATAAATATTAAATATATGTTTAGTTTATTAAAATTAAATACACCTTTTTGTATTAATATTAAATACATGTTTAGTGTATAAATATTAAATACATGTTTAGTGTATAAATATTAAATACATGTTTATTGTATGAATATTAAATACATGTTTAGTTCATGAATATTAAATACATGTTTAGTGTATTAATATTAAATACATGTTTACTTTATGAATATTAAATACATGTTTAGTGGATTAATAATAAATACATATTCAGTGTATTAATATTAAATACATGTTTAGTGTATAAATGTTAAATACATGTTTAGTGTATAAATATTAAATACATGTTTAAAGTATGAATATTAAATAGATGTTTAGTTTATGAATATTAAATACATGTTTAGTGTATAAATATTAAATACATGTTTAGTGTATAAATATTAAATACATGTTTAGTTCATGAATATTAAATACATGTTTAGTGTATTAATATTAAATACATGTTTACTTTATGAATATTAAATACATGTTTAGTGGATTAATAATAAATACATATTCAGTGTATTAATATTAAATACATGTTTAGTGTATAAATGTTAAATACATGTTTAGTGTATAAATATTAAATACATGTTTAAAGTATGAATATTAAATAGATGTTTAGTTTATGAATATTAAATACATGTTTAGTGTATAAATATTAAATACATGTTTCGTGTATGAATATTAAATACATGTTTAGTGTATAAATATTAAATACATGTTAAGTGTATAAATATTATATACATATTTAGTGTATGAATATTAAATACATGATTAGTGTATTAATATTAAATACTTGTTTAGTGTATAAATATTAAATACATATTTAGTGTATTAATATTAAATACATGTTTAGTGTATAAATAATAACTACATGTTTAGTGTATGAATATTAAATACATGTTTAGTGTATTAATATTAAATATATGTTTGGTTTATCAAAATTAAATACGTGTTTTTGTATTAATATTAAATACATGTTTAGTGTATAAATATTAAATACATGTTTAGTGTATTAATATTAAATACATGTTTAGTGTATGAATAATAACTACATGTTTAGTGTATGAATATTAAATACATGTTTAGTGTATAAATATTAAATACATGTTAAGTGTATAAATATTAAATACATGTTTAGTGTATGAATGTTAAATACATGTTTAGTGTATAAATATTAAATACATGTTTAGTTTATTAAAATTTAATACATGTTTTTGTATTAATATTAAATACATGTTTAGTGTATAAATATTAAATACATGTTTAATGTATTAATATTAAATACATGTTTAGTGTATAAATATAAGTGTATGAGAAACCAAACTTATGTAAAAAAAAATAAAAGAAACAAAAAAAAAGGAAAAAGAGAGAGAGCGAGAGAGAGGACCGGACTTATTAAGAGGGAACGTGCGCCCTCCTGTGGAGTTTTGCCGCAACTGCACACATAAAGAAATTCATTATTTCCAAGTGTGCCTTATTTAGAGGATAATAAATACATGTTTACTGTATGAATATTAAATATATGATTAGTGTATGAATATTAAATACATGTTTAGTGTATAGATATTAAATACATGTTTAGTGTATAGATATTAAATACATGTTAAGTGTATAAATATTAAATACATATTTAGTATATGAATATTAAATACATGATTAGTGTATTAATATTAAATACTTGTTTAGTGTATAAATATTAAATACATGTTTAGTGTATAAATATTAAATACATGTTAAGTGTATAAATATTAAATACATATTTAGTGTATGAATATTAAATACATGTGTAGTGTATTAATATTAAATACATGTTTAGTGTATAAATATTAAATACATGTTTAGTGTATGAATATTAAATACATGTTTAGTGTATAAATATTAAATACATGTTTAGTGTGTTAATATCAAATATATGTTTAGTTTATTAAAATTAAATACATGTTTTTGTATTAATATTAAATACTTGTTTAGTGTATAAATATTAAATACATGTTCAGTGTATAGTTATTAAATACATGTTTAAAGTATGAATATTAAATACATGTTTAGTTTATGAATATTAAATACATGTTTAGTGTATAAATATTGAATACATGTTTCGTGTATGAATATTAAATACATGTTTAGTGTATAAATATTAAATACATGTTAAGTGTATAAATATTAAATACATGTTTAGTGTATAAATGTTAAATACATGTTTAGTGTATACATATTAAATACATGTTTAGTTTATTAAAATTTAATACATGTTTTTGTATTAATATTAAATACATGTTTAGTGTATAAATATTAAATACATGTTTAATGTATTAATATTAAATACATGTTTAGTGTATAAATATAAGTGTATGAGAAACCAAACTTATGTAAAAAAAAAAAAAAGAAACAAAAAAAAAGGAAAAAGAGAGAGAGAGAGAGAGACAGAGAGGACCGGATTTATTAAGAGGGAACGTGCGCCCTCCTGTGGAGTTTTTTCGCAACTGCACACATAAAGAAATTCATTATTTCCAAGTGTGCCTTATTTAGAGGATAATAAATACATGTTTACTGTATGAATATTAAATATATGATTAGTGTATGAATATTAAATACATGTTTAGTGTATAGATATTAAATACAGGTTTAGTGTATAGATATTAAATACATGTTAAGTGTATAAATATTAAATACATATTTAGTGTATGAATATTAAACACATGATTAGTGTATTAATATTAAATACTTGTTTAGTGTATAAATATTAAATACATGTTTAGTGTATAAATATTAAATACATGTTAAGTGTATAAATATTAAATACATATTTAGTGTATGAATATTAAATACATGTGTAGTGTATTAATATTAAATACATGTTTAGTGTATAAATATTAAATACATGTTTAGTGTATGAATATTAAATACATGTTTAAAGTATGAATATTAAATACATGTTTAGTGTATAAATGTTAAATACATGTTTAGTGTATGAATATTAAATATATGTTTAGTTTATTAATATTAAATACATGTTTAGTGTATGAATATTAAATACATGTTTAGTTTATGAATATTAAATACTTGTTTGGTGTATAAATATTAAATACACGTTTAGTGTATAAATAATAACTACATGTTTAGTGTATGAATATTAAATACACTTTTAGTGTATGAATATTAAATACACATTTATTGTAAAAATATTAAATACATGTTTAGTGTATTAATATTAAATATATGTTTAGTTTATTAAAATTAAATACATGTTTTTGTATTAATATTAAATACATGTTTAGTGGATAAATAATAAATACATATTTAGTGTATTAATATTAAATACATGTTTAGTGTATAAATATTAAATACATGTTTAGTGTATTAATAATAAATACATGTTTAGTGTATGAATATTAAATAAATGTTTAGTGTATAAATAATAACTACATATTTAGTGTATGAATATTAAATACATGTTTAGTGTATAAATATTAAATACATGTTTAGTGTATTAATATTAAATATATTTTTAGTTTATTCAAATTAAATACATGTTTTTGTATTAATATTAAATACTTGTTTAGTGTATAAATATTAAATACATGTTTAGTGTATAGTTATTAAATACATGTTTAAAGTATGAATATTAAATACGTGTTTAGTTTATGAATATTAAATACATGTTTAGTGTATAAATATTGAATACATGTTTCGTGTATGAATATTAAATACATGTTTAGTGTATAAATATTAAATACATGTTAAGTGTATAAATATTAAATACATGTTTAGTGTATAAATGTTAAATACATGTTTAGTGTATAAATATTAAATACATGTTTAGTTTATTAAAATTTAATACATGTTTTTGTATTAATATTAAATACATGTTGTGTATAAATATTAAATACATGTTTAATGTATTAATATTAAATACATTTTTAGTGTATAAATATAAGTGTATGAGAAACCAAACTTATGTAAAAAAAAATAAAAGAAACAAAAAAAAAGGAAAAAGAGAGAGAGAGAGAGAGAGAGACAGAGAGGACCGGACTTATTAAGAGGGAACGTGCGCCCTCCTGTGGAGTTTTGCCGCAACTGCACACATAAAGAAATTCATTATTTCCAAGTGTGCCTTATTTAGAGGATAATAAATACATGTTTACTGTATGAATATTAAATATATGATTAGTGTATGAATATTAAATACTTGTTTAGTGTATAGATATTAAATACATGTTTAGTGTATAGATATTAAATACATGTTAAGTGTATAAATATTAAATACATATTTAGTGTATGAATATTAAATACATGATTAGTGTATTAATATTAAATACTTGTTTAGTGTATAAATATTGAATACATGTTCAGTGTATAAATATTAAATACATGTTAAGTGTATAAATATTAAATACATATTTAGTGTATGAATATTAAATACATGTTTAGTGTATTAATATTAAATACATGTTTAGTGTATAAATATTAAATACATGTTTAGTGTATGAATATTGAATACATGTTTAAAGTATGAATGTTAAATACATGTTTAGTGTATAAATGTTAAATACATGTTTAGTGTATGAATATTAAATATATGTTTAGTTTATTAATATTAAATACATGTTTGGTGTATAAATATTAAATACATGTTTAGTGTATAAATAATAACTACATGTTTAGTTTATGAATATTAAATACACTTTTAGTGTATGAATATTAAATACACATTTATTGTAAAAATATTAAATACATGTTTAGTTTATTAAAATTTAATACATGTTTTTGTATTAATATTAAATACATGTTTAGTGTATTAATATTAAATACACTTTTAGTGTATAAATATTAAATACACATTTATTGTAAAAATGTTAAATACATGTTTAGTGTATTAATATTAAATATATGTTTAGTTTATTAAAATTAAATACATGTTTTTGTATTAATAATAAATACATGTTTAGTGGATAAATAATAAATACGTATTTAGTGTATTAATATTAAATACATGTTTAGTGTATTAATATTAAATACATGTTTAGTGTATAAATATTAAATAAATGTTTAGTGTATAAATAATAAATACATGTTTAGTGTATAAATATTAAATACATGTTTAGTGTATTAATATTAAATATATGTTTAGTTTATTAAAATTAAATACATGTTTTTGTATTAATATTAAATACTTGTTTAGTGTATAAATATTAAATACATGTTTCGTGTATGAATATTAAATACATGTTTAGTGTATAAATATTAAATACATGTTAAGTGTATAAATATTAAATACATGTTTAGTGTATAAATGTTCAATACATGTTTAGTGTATAAATATTAAATACATGTTTAGTTTATTAATATTTAATACATGTTTTTGTATTAATATTAAATACATGTTTAGTGTATAAATATTAAATACATGTTTAATGTATTAATATTAAATACATGTTTAGTGTATAAATATAAGTGTATGAGAAACCAAACTTATGTAAAAAAAAATAAAAAAACCAAAAAAAAGGAAAAAGAGAGAGAGAGAGAGAGACAGAGAGGACCGGACTTATTAAGAGGGAACGTGCGCCCTCCTGTGGAGTTTTGCCGCAACTGCACACATAAAGAAATTCATTATTTCCAAGTGTGTCTTATTTAGAGGATAATAAATACATGTTTACTGTATGAATATTAAATATATGATTAGTGTATGAATATTAAATACATGTTTGGTGTATAGATATTAAATACATGTTAAGTGTATAAATATTAAATACATATTTAGTGTATGAATATTAAATACATGATTAGTGTATTAATATTAAATACTTGTTTAGTGTATAAATATTAAATACATGTTTAGTGTATAAATGTTAAATACATGTTTAGTGTATGAATATTAAATATATGTTTAGTTTATTAATATTAAATACATGTTTAGTGTATGAATATTAAATACATGTTTAGTTTATGAATATTAAATACATGTTTGGTGTATAAATATTAAATACATGTTTAGTGTATTAATAATAACTACATGTTTAGTGTATGAATATTAAATACATGTTTAGTGTATTAATATTAAATACATGTTTAATGTATTAATATTAAATATATGTTTAGTTTATTAAAATTAAATACATGTTTTTGTATTCATATTAAATACATGTTTAGTGTATTAATATTAAATATATGTTTAGTGTATGAATGTTAAATGCATGTTTAGTGTATAAATATTAAATATATGTTTAGTTTATAAAAATTAAATACACCTTTTTGTATTAATATTAAATACATGTTTAGTGTATAAATATTAAATACATGTTTAGTGTATAAATATTAAATACATGTTTATAGTATGAATATTAAATACATGTTTAGTTCATGAATATTAAATACATGTTTAGTGTATTAATATTAAATACATGTATACTTTATGAATATTAAATACATGTTTAGTGGATTAATAATAAATACATATTCAGTGTATTAATATTAAATACATGTTTAGTGTATAAATATTAAATACATGTTTAGTGTATAAATATTAAATACATGTTTAGTGTATAAATATTAAATACATGTTTAAAGTATGAATATTAAATAGATGTTTAGTTTATGAATATTAAATACATGTTTAGTGTATAAATATTAAATACATGTTTCGTGTATGAATATTAAATACATGTTTAGTGTATAAATATTAAATACATGTTAAGTGTATAAATATTATATACATATTTAGTGTATGAATATTAAATACATGATTAGTGTATTAATATTAAATACTTGTTTAGTGTATAAATATTAAATACATATTTAGTGTATTAATATTAAATACATGTTTAGTGTATAAATAATAACTACATGTTTAGTGTATGAATATTAAATACATGTTTAGTGTATTAATATTAAATATATGTTTGGTTTATTAAAATTAAATACGTGTTTTTGTATTAATATTAAATACATGTTTAGTGTATAAATATTAAATACATGTTTAGTGTATTAATATTAAATACATGTTTAGTGTATGAATAATAACTACATGTTTAGTGTATGAATATTAAATACATGTTTAGTGTATTAATATTAAATACATGTTTACTTTATGAATATTAAATACATGTTTAGTGGATTAATAATAAATACATATTCAGTGTATTAATATTAAACACATGTTTAGTGTATAAATATTAAATACATGTTTAGTGTATTAATATTAAATACATGTTTAGTGTATTAATATTAAAAATATATTTAGTTTATTAAAATTAAATACATGTTTTGTATTAATATTAAATACATGTTTAGTGTATAAATATTAAATACATGTTTAATGTATGAATATTAAATACATGTTTAGTGTATGAATATTAAATACATGTTTAAAGTATGAATATTAAATACATGTTTAGTGTATGAATATTAAATACATATTTAGTGTATGAATATTAAATACATGATTAGTGTATTAATATTAAATACTTGTTTAGTGTATAAATATTAAATACATGTTTAGTGTATAAATATTAAATACATGTTAAGTGTATAAATATTAAATACATATTTAGTGTATGAATATTAAATACATGTTTAGTGTATTAATATCAAATACATGTTTAGTGTATAAATATTAAATACATGTTTAGTGTATGAATATTAAATACATGTTTAGTTTATTAATATTAAATACATGTTTAGTGTATGAATATTAAATACATGTTTAGTTTATGAATATTACATACATGTTTGGTGTATAAATATTAAATACATGTTTAGTGTATAAATATTAAATACATGTTTAATGTATTAATATTAAATACATGTTTAGTGTATTAATAATAACTACATGTTTAGTGTATGAATATTAAATACATGTTTAGTGTATTAATATTAAATACATGTTTAGTGTATTAATATTAAATATATATTTAGTTTATTAAAATTAAATACATGTTTTGTATTAATATTAAATACATGTTTAGTGTATAAATATTAAATACATGTTTAGTGTATAAATATTAAATACATGTTTAGTGTATGAATATTAAATACATGTTTAGTGTTTAAATATTAAATACATGTTTAGTGTATTAATATTAAATACATGTTTAGTGTATTAATATTAAATACACTTTTAGTGTATGAATATTAAATACACATTTATTGTAAAAATATTAAATACATGTTTAGTGTATTAATATTAAATATATGTTTAGTTTATTAAAATTAAATACATGTTTTTGTATTAATATTAAATACATGTTTAGTGGATAAAAAATAAATACATATTTAGTGTATTAATATTAAATACATGTTTAGTGTATAAATATTAAATACATGTTTAGTGTATGAATATTAAATAAATGTTTAGTGTATAAATATTAAATACATGTATAGTGTATAAATATTAAATACATGTTTAATGTATTAATATTAAATATATGTTTAGTTTATTAAAATTAAATACATGTTTTTGTATTCATATTAAATACATGTTTAGTGTATTAATATTAAATATATGTTTAGTGTATGAATGTTAAATACATGTTTAGTGTATAGTTATTAAATACATGTTTAAAGTATGAATATTAAAATACATGTTTAGTTTATGAATATTAAATACATGTTTAGTGTATAAATATTGAATACATGTTTCGTGTATGAATATTAAATACATGTTTAGTGTATAAATATTAAATACATGTTAAGTGTATAAATATTAAATACATGTTTAGTGTATAAATACTAAATACATGTTTAGTTTATTAAAATTTAATACTTGTTTTTGTATTAATATTAAATACATGTTTAGTGTATAAATATAAGTGTATGAGAAACCAAACTTATGTAAAAAAAAATAAAAGAAACAAAAAAAAAGGAAAAAGAGAGAGAGAGAGAGAGACAGAGAGGACCGGACTTATTAAGAGGGAACGTGCGCCCTCCTGTGGAGTTTTGCCGCAACTGCACACATAAAGAAATTCATTATTTCCAAGTGTGCCTTATTTAGAGGATAATAAATACATGTTTAAAGTATGAATATTAAATACATGTTTAGTGTATAAATGTTAAATACATGTTTAGTGTGTGAATATTAAATATATGTTTAGTGTATGAATATTAAATACATGTTTAGTTTATGAATATTAAATACATGTTTAGTGTATAAATATTAACTACATGTTTAATGTATTAATATTAAATACATGTTTAGTGTATAAATAATAACTACATGTTTAGTGTATGAATATTAAATACATGTTTAGTGTATTAATATTAAATACATGTTTAGTGTATTAATATTAAATATATATTTAGTTTATTAAAATTAAATACATGTTTTGTATTAATATTAAATACATGTTTTGTGTATAAATATTAAATACATGTTTAGTGTATTAATATTAAATACATGTTTAGTGTATGAATATTAAATACATGTTTAGTGTATAAATATTAAATACATGTTTAGTGTATTAATATTAAATACATGTTTAGTGTATTAATATTAAATACACTTTTAGTGTATAAATATTAAATACACATTTATTGTAAAAATATTAAATACATGTTTAGTGTATTAATATTAAATATATGTTTAGTTTTTAAAATTAAATACATGTTTTTGTATTAATATTAAATACATGTTTAGTGGATAAATAATAAATACATATTTAGTGTATTAATATTAAATACATGTTTAGTGTATAAATATTAAATACATGTTTAGTGTATTAATATTAAATACATGTTGAGTGTATGAATATTAAATAAATGTTTAGTGTATAAATAATAACTACATGTTTATTGTATGAATATTAAATACATGTTTAGTGTATAAATATTAAATACATGTTTAGTGTTTTAATATCAAATATATGTTTAGTTTATTAAAATTAAATACATGTTTTTGTATTAATATTAAATACTTGTTTAGTGTATAAATATTAAATACATGTTTAGTTTATAGTTATTAAATACATGTTTAAAGTATGAATATTAAATACATGTTTATTGTATGAATATTAAATACATGTTTAGTGTATAAATATTAAATACATATTTAGTGTATGAATATTAAATACATGTTTAGTGTATGAATATTAAATATATGTTTAGTTTATTAATATTAAATACATGTTTAGTGTATGAATATTAAATACATGTTTAGTGTATTAATATTAAATACATGTTTAATGTATTAATATTAAATATATGTTTAGTTTATTAAAATTAAATACATATTTTGTATTCATATTAAATACATGTTTAGTGTATTAATATTAAATATATGTTTAGTGTATGAATGTTAAATGCATGTTTAGTGTATAAATATTAAATATATGTTTAGTTTATAAAAATTAAATACACCTTTTTGTATTAATATTAAATACATGTTTAGTGTATAAATATTAAATACATGTTTAGTGTATAAATATTAAATACATGTTTATAGTATGAATATTAAATACATGTTTAGTTCATGAATATTAAATACATGTTTAGTGTATTAATATTAAATACATGTATACTTTATGAATATTAAATACATGTTTAGTGGATTAATAATAAATACATATTCAGTGTATTAATATTAAATACATGTTTAGTGTATAAATATTAAATACATGTTTAGTGTATAAATATTAAATACATGTTTAGTGTATAAATATTAAATACATGTTTAAAGTATGAATATTAAATAGATGTTTAGTTTATGAATATTAAATACATGTTTAGTGTATAAATATTAAATACATGTTTCGTGTATGAATATTAAATACATGTTTAGTGTATAAATATTAAATACATGTTAAGTGTATAAATATTATATACATATTTAGTGTATGAATATTAAATACATGATTAGTGTATTAATATTAAATACTTGTTTAGTGTATAAATATTAAATACATATTTAGTGTATTAATATTAAATACATGTTTAGTGTATAAATAATAACTACATGTTTAGTGTATGAATATTAAATACATGTTTAGTGTATTAATATTAAATATATGTTTGGTTTATTAAAATTAAATACGTGTTTTTGTATTAATATTAAATACATGTTTAGTGTATAAATATTAAATACATGTTTAGTGTATTAATATTAAATACATGTTTAGTGTATGAATAATAACTACATGTTTAGTGTATGAATATTAAATACATGTTTAGTGTATTAATATTAAATACATGTTTACTTTATGAATATTAAATACATGTTTAGTGGATTAATAATAAATACATATTCAGTGTATTAATATTAAAAACATGTTTAGTGTATAAATATTAAATACATGTTTAGTGTATTAATATTAAATACATGTTTAGTGTATTAATATTAAAAATATATTTAGTTTATTAAAATTAAATACATGTTTTGTATTAATATTAAATACATGTTTAGTGTATAAATATTAAATACATGTTTAATGTATGAATATTAAATACATGTTTAGTGTATGAATATTAAATACACGTTTAAAGTATGAATATTAAATACATGTTTAGTGTATGAATATTAAATACATATTTAGTGTATGAATATTAAATACATGATTAGTGTATTAATATTAAATACTTGTTTAGTGTATAAATATTAAATACATGTTTAGTGTATAAATATTAAATACATGTTAAGTGTATAAATATTAAATACATATTTAGTGTATGAATATTAAATACATGTTTAGTGTATTAATATCAAATACATGTTTAGTGTATAAATATTAAATACATGTTTAGTGTATGAATATTAAATACATGTTTAGTTTATTAATATTAAATACATGTTTAGTGTATGAATATTAAATACATGTTTAGTTTATGAATATTACATACATGTTTGGTGTATAAATATTAAATACATGTTTAGTGTATAAATATTAAATACATGTTTAATGTATTAATATTAAATACATGTTTAGTGTATTAATAATAACTACATGTTTAGTGTATGAATATTAAATACATGTTTAGTGTATTAATATTAAATACATGTTTAGTGTATTAATATTAAATATATATTTAGTTTATTAAAATTAAATACATGTTTTGTATTAATATTAAATACATGTTTAGTGTATAAATATTAAACACATGTTTAGTGTATAAATATTAAATACATGTTTAGTGTATGAATATTAAATACATGTTTAGTGTTTAAATATTAAATACATGTTTAGTGTATTAATATTAAATACATGTTTAGTGTATTAATATTAAATATATGTTTAGTTTATTAAAATTAAATACATGTTTTTGTATTAATATTAAATACATGTTTAGTGGATAAAAAATAAATACATATTTAGTGTATTAATATTAAATACATGTTTAGTGTATAAATATTAAATACATGTTTAGTGTATGAATATTAAATAAATGTTTAGTGTATAAATATTAAATACATGTATAGTGTATAAATATTAAATACATGTTTAATGTATTAATATTAAATATATGTTTAGTTTATTAAAATTAAATACATGTTTTTGTATTCATATTAAATACATGTTTAGTGTATTAATATTAAATATATGTTTAGTGTATGAATGTTAAATACATGTTTAGTGTATAGTTATTAAATACATGTTTAAAGTATGAATATTAAAATACATGTTTAGTTTATGAATATTAAATACATGTTTAGTGTATAAATATTGAATACATGTTTCGTGTATGAATATTAAATACATGTTTAGTGTATAAATATTAAATACATGTTAAGTGTATAAATATTAAATACATGTTTAGTGTATAAATGTTAAATACATGTTTAGTGTATAAATACTAAATACATGTTTAGTTTATTAAAATTTAATACATGTTTTTGTATTAATATTAAATACATGTTTAGTGTATAAATATTAAATACATGTTTAATGTATTAATATTAAATACATGTTTAGTGTATAAATATAAGTGTATGAGAAACCAAACTTATGTAAAAAAAAATAAAAGAAACAAAAAAAAAGGAAAAAGAGAGAGAGAGAGAGAGACAGAGAGGACCGGACTTATTAAGAGGGAACGTGCGCCCTCCTGTGGAGTTTTGCCGCAACTGCACACATAAAGAAATTCATTATTTCCAAGTGTGCCTTATTTAGGAGATAATAAATACATGTTTACTGTATGAATATTAAATATATGATTAGTGTATGAATATTAAATACATGTTTGGTGTATAGATATCAAATACATGTTAAGTGTATAAATATTAAATACATATTTAGTGTATGAATATTAAATACATGGTTAGTGTATTAATATTAAATACTTGTTTAGTGTATAAATATTAAATACATGTTTAGTGTATAAATATTAAATACACGTTAAGTGTATAAATATTGAATACATATTTAGTGTATGAATATTAAATACATGTTAAGTGTATAAATATTAAATACATGTTTAGTGTATGAATATTAAATACATGTTTAAAGTATGAATATTAAATACATGTTTAAAGTATGAATATTAAATACATGTTTAGTGTATAAATGTTAAATACATGTTTAGTGTATGAATATTAAATATATGTTTAGTTTATTAATATTAAATACACGTTTAGTGTATGAATATTAAATACATGTTTAGTTTATGAATATTAAATACATGTTTAGTGTATAAATAATAACTAAATGTTTAGTGTATGAATATTAAATACATGTTTAGTGTATTAATATTAAATACATGTTTAATGTATTAATATTAAATATATGTTTAGTTTATTAAAATTAAATACATGTTTTTGTATTCATATTAAATACATGTTTAGTGTATTAATATTAAATATATGTTTAGTGTATGAATGTTAAATACATGTTTAGTGTATAAATATTAAATATATGTTTAGTTTATTGAAATTAAATACACCTTTTTGTATTAATATTAAAGACATGTTCAGTGTATAAATATTAAATACATGTTTAAAGTATGAATATTAAATACATGTTTAGTTCATGAATATTAAATACATGTTTAGTGTATTAATATTAAATACATGTTTACTTTATGAATATTAAATACATGTTTAGTGGATTAATAATAAATACATATTCAGTGTATTAATATTAAATACATGTTTAGTGTATAAATATTAAATACATGTTTAGTGTATAAATATTAAATACTGTTTAGTGTATAAATATTAATTACATGTTTAAAGTATGAATATTAA
This sequence comes from Nerophis ophidion, assembly GCF_033978795.1. NCBI lineage: Eukaryota > Metazoa > Chordata > Actinopteri > Syngnathiformes > Syngnathidae > Nerophis > Nerophis ophidion. The sequence continues at coordinate 213,272 of NW_026906973.1, read as the reverse complement.
ATAGATGTTTAGTTTATGAATATTAAATACATGTTTAGTGTATAAATATTAAATACATGTTTCGTGTATGAATATTAAATACATGTTTAGTGTATAAATATTAAAAACATGTTAAGTGTATAAATATTATATACATATTTAGTGTATGAATATTAAATACATGATTAGTGTATTAATATTAAATACTTGTTTAGTGTATAAATAATAACTACATGTTTAGTGTATGAATATTAAATACATGTTTAGTGTATTAATATTAAATATATGTTTGGTTTATTAAAATTAAATACGTGTTTTTGTATTAATATTAAATACATGTTTAGTGTATAAATATTAAATACATGTTTAGTGTATTAATATTAAATACATGTTTACTTTATGAATATTAAATACATGTTTAGTGGATTAATAATAAATACATATTCAGTGTATTAATATTAAATACATGTTTAGTGTATAAATATTAAATACATGTTTAGTGTATTAATATTAAAAATATATTTAGTTTATTAAAATTAAATACATGTTTTGTATTAATATTAAATACATGTTTAGTGTATAAATATTGAATACATGTTTAATGTATGAATATTAAATACATGTTTAGTGTATAAATATTAAATACATGTTTAGTTTATGAATATTAAATACATGTTTAGTGTATAAATATTAAATACGTGTTTTGTGTATGAATATTAAATACATGATTAGTGTATTAATATTAAATACTTGTTTACTGTATAAATATTAAATACATGTTTAGTGTATAAATAATAACTACATGTTTAGTGTATGAATATTAAATACATGTTTGGTGTATAAATATTAAATACATGTTTAGTGTATGAATATTAAATACATGTTTAGTGTATTAATATTAAATACATGTCTACTTTATGAATATTAAATACATGTTTAGTGGATTAATAATAAATACATATTCAGTGTATTAATATTAAATACATGATTAGTGTATTAATATTAAATATATGTTTAGTGTATGAATGTTAAATACATGTTTAGTGTATTAATATTAAATACATGTTTAGTGTATAAATAATAACTACATGTTTAGTGTATGAATATTAAATACATGTTTAGTGTATAGATATTAAATACAGGTTTAGTGTATGGATATTAAATACATGTTAAGTGTATAAATATTAAATACATATTTAGTGTATGAATATTAAACACATGATTAGTGTATTAATATTAAATACTTGTTTAGTGTATAAATATTAAATACATGTTTAGTGTATAAATATTAAATACATGTTAAGTGTATAAATATTAAATACATATTTAGTGTATGAATATTAAATACATGTGTAGTGTATTAATATTAAATACATGTTTAGTGTATAAATATTAAATACATGTTTAGTGTATGAATATTAAATACATGTTTAGTGTATTAATATTAAATACATGTTTAATGTATTAATATTAAATATATGTTTAGTTTATTAAAATTAAATACATGTTTTTGTATTCATATTAAATACATGTTTAGTGTATTAATATTAAATATATGTTTAGTGTATGAATGTTAAATACATGTTTAGTGTATAAATATTAAATATATGTTTAGTTTATTGAAATTAAATACACCTTTTTGTATTAATATTAAAGACATGTTTAGTGTATAAATATTAAATACATGTTTAAAGTATGAATATTAAATACATGTTTAGTTCATGAATATTAAATACATGTTTAGTGTATTAATATTAAATACATGTTTACTTTATGAATATTAAATACATGTTTAGTGGATTAATAATAAATACATATTCAGTGTATTAATATTAAATACATGTTTAGTGTATAAATATTAAATACATGTTTAGTGTATAAATATTAAATACTGTTTAGTGTATAAATATTAAATACATGTTTAAAGTATGAATATTAAATAGATGTTTAGTTTATGAATATTAAATACATGTTTAGTGTATAAATATTAAATACATGTTTCGTGTATGAATATTAAATACATGTTTAGTGTATAAATATTAAAAACATGTTAAGTGTATTAATATTATATACATATTTAGTGTATGAATATTAAATACATGATTAGTGTATTAATATTAAATACTTGTTTAGTGTATAAATATTAAATACATATTTAGTGTATTAATATTAAATACATGTTTAGTGTATAAATAATAACTACATGTTTAGTGTATGAATATTAAATACATGTTTAGTGTATTAATATTAAATATATGTTTGGTTTATTAAAATTAAATACGTGTTTTTGTATTAATATTAAATACATGTTTAGTGTATAAATATTAAATACATGTTTAGTGTATTAATATTAAATACATGTTTACTTTATGAATATTAAATACATGTTTAGTGGATTAATAATAAATACATATTCAGTGTATTAATATTAAATACATGTTTAGTGTATAAATATTAAATACATGTTTAGTGTATTAATATTAAAAATATATTTAGTTTATTAAAATTAAATACATGTTTTGTATTAATATTAAATACATGTTTAGTGTATAAATATTGAATACATGTTTAATGTATGAATATTAAATACATGTTTAGTGTATAAATATTAAATACATGTTTAGTTTATGAATATTAAATACATGTTTAGTGTATAAATATTAAATACGTGTTTTGTGTATGAATATTAAATACATGATTAGTGTATTAATATTAAATACTTGTTTACTGTATAAATATTAAATACATGTTTAGTGTATAAATAATAACTACATGTTTAGTGTATGAATATTAAATACATGTTTGGTGTATAAATATTAAATACATGTTTAGTGTATGAATATTAAATACATGTTTAGTGTATTAATATTAAATACATGTTTACTTTATGAATATTAAATACATGTTTAGTGGATTAATAATAAATACATATTCAGTGTATTAATATTAAATACATGATTAGTGTATTAATATTAAATATATGTTTAGTGTATGAATGTTAAATACATGTTTAGTGTATTAATATTAAATACATGTTTAGTGTATAAATAATAACTACATGTTTAGTGTATGAATATTAAATACATGTTTAGTGTATAGATATTAAATACAGGTTTAGTGTATGGATATTAAATACATGTTAAGTGTATAAATATTAAATACATATTTAGTGTATGAATATTAAACACATGATTAGTGTATTAATATTAAATACTTGTTTAGTGTATAAATATTAAATACATGTTTAGTGTATAAATATTAAATACATGTTAAGTGTATAAATATTAAATACATATTTAGTGTATGAATATTAAATACATGTGTAGTGTATTAATATTAAATACATGTTTAGTGTATAAATATTAAATACATGTTTAGTGTATGAATATTAAATACATGTTTAAAGTATGAATATTAAATACATGTTTAGTGTATAAATGTTAAATACATGTTTAGTGTATGAATATTAAATATATGTTTAGTTTATTATTATTAAATACATGTTTAGTGTATGAATATTAAATACATGTTTAGTTTATGAATATTAAATACATGTTTGGTGTATAAATATTAAATACATGTTTAGTGTATAAATAATAACTACATGTTTAGTGTATGAATATTAAATACACTTTTAGTGTATGAATATTAAATACACATTTATTGTAAAAATATTAAATACATGTTTAGTGTATTAATATTAAATATATGTTTGGTTTATTAAAATTAAATACATGTTTTTGTATTAATATTAAATACATGTTTAGTGGATAAATAATAAATACATATTTAGTGTATAAATATTAAATACATGTTTAGTGTATTAATAATAAATACATGTTTAGTGTATGAATATTAAATAAATGTTTAGTGTATAAATAATAACTACATGTTTAGTGTATGAATATTAAATACATGTTTAGTGTATAAATATTAAATACATGTTTAGTGTATTAATATTAAATATATGTTTAGTTTATTCAAATTAAATACATGTTTAGTGTATAAATGTTAAATACATGTTTAGTGTATGAATATTAAATATATGTTTAGTTTATTATTATTAAATACATGTTTAGTGTATGAATATTAAATACATGTTTAGTTTATGAATATTAAATACATGTTTGGTGTATAAATATTGAATACATGTTTCGTGTATGAATATTAAATACATGTTTAGTGTATAAATATTAAATACATGTTAAGTGTATAAATATTAAATACATGTTTAGTGTATAAATGTTAAATACATGTTTAGTGTATAAATATTAAATACATGTTTAGTTTATTAATATTTAATACATGTTTTTGTATTAATATTAAATACATGTTTAGTGTATAAATATTAAATACATGTTTAATGTATTAATATTAAATACATGTTTAGTGTATAGATATAAGTGTATGAGAAACCAAACTTATGTAAAAAAAAGAAAAGAAACAAAAAAAAAGGAAAAAGAGAGAGAGAGAGAGAGAGACAGAGAGGACCGGACTTATTAAGAGGGAACGTGCGCCCTCCTGTGGAGTTTTGCCGCAACTGCACACATAAAGAAATTCATTATTTCCAAGTGTGCCTTATTTAGGAGATAATAAATACATGTTTACTGTATGAATATTAAATATATGATTAGTGTATGAATATTAAATACATGTTTGGTGTATAGATATCAAATACATGTTAAGTGTATAAATATTAAATACATATTTAGTGTATGAATATTAAATACATGGTTAGTGTATTAATATTAAATACTTGTTTAGTGTATAAATATTAAATACATGTTTAGTGTATAAATATTAAATACACGTTAAGTGTATAAATATTGAATACATATTTAGTGTATGAATATTAAATACGTGTTAAGTGTATAAATATTAAATACATGTTTAGTGTATGAATATTGAATACATGTTTAAAGTATGAATATTAAATACATGTTTAAAGTATGAATATTAAATACATGTTTAGTGTATAAATGTTAAATACATGTTTAGTGTATGAATATTAAATATATGTTTAGTTTATTAATATTAAATACACGTTTAGTGTATGAATATTAAATACATGTTTAGTTTATGAATATTAAATACATGTTTAGTGTATAAATAATAACTAAATGTTTAGTGTATGAATATTAAATACATGTTTAGCGTATTAATATTAAATACATGTTTAATGTATTAATATTAAATATATGTTTAGTTTATTAAAATTAAATACATGTTTTTGTATTCATATTAAATACATGTTTAGTGTATTAATATTAAATATATGTTTAGTGTATGAATGTTAAATACATGTTTAGTGTATAAATATTAAATATATGTTTAGTTTATTGAAATTAAATACACCTTTTTGTATTAATATTAAAGACATGTTTAGTGTATAAATATTAAATACATGTTTAAAGTATGAATATTAAATACATGTTTAGTTCATGAATATTAAATACATGTTTAGTGTATTAATATTAAATACATGTTTACTTTATGAATATTAAATACATGTTTAGTGGATTAATAATAAATACATATTCAGTGTATTAATATTAAATACATGTTTAGTGTATAAATATTAAATACATGTTTAGTGTATAAATATTAAATACTGTTTAGTGTATAAATATTAAATACATGTTTAAAGTATGAATATTAAATAGATGTTTAATTTATGAATATTAAATACATGTTTAGTGTATAAATATTAAATACATGTTTCGTGTATGAATATTAAATACATGTTTAGTGTATAAATATTAAAAACATGTTAAGTGTATAAATATTATATACATATTTAGTGTATGAATATTAAATACATGATTAGTGTATTAATATTAAATACTTGTTTAGTGTATAAATATTAAATACATATTTAGTGTATTAATATTAAATACATGTTTAGTGTATAAATAATAACTACATGTTTAGTGTATGAATATTAAATACATGTTTAGTGTATTAATATTAAATATATGTTTGGTTTATTAAAATTAAATACGTGTTTTTGTATTAATATTAAATACATGTTTAGTGTATAAATATTAAATACATGTTTAGTGTATTAATATTAAATACATGTTTACTTTATGAATATTAAATACATGTTTAGTGGATTAATAATAAATACATATTCAGTGTATTAATATTAAATACATGTTTAGTGTATAAATATTAAATACATGTTTAGTGTATTAATATTAAAAATATATTTAGTTTATTAAAATTAAATACATGTTTTGTATTAATATTAAATACATGTTTAGTGTATAAATATTGAATACATGTTTAATGTATGAATATTAAATACATGTTTAGTGTATAAATATTAAATACATGTTTAGTTTATGAATATTAAATACATGTTTAGTGTATAAATATTAAATACGTGTTTTGTGTATGAATATTAAATACATGATTAGTGTATTAATATTAAATACTTGTTTACTGTATAAATATTAAATACATGTTTAGTGTATAAATAATAACTACATGTTTAGTGTATGAATATTAAATACATGTTTGGTGTATAAATATTAAATACATGTTTAGTGTATGAATATTAAATACATGTTTAGTGTATTAACATTAAATATATATTTAGTTTATTAAAATTAGTTACATGTTTTGTATTAATATTAAATACATGTTTAGTGTATAAATATTAAATACATGTTTAGTGTATGAATATTAAATACATGTTTAGTGTATGAATATTAAATGCATGTTTAAAGTATGAATATTAAATACATGTTTAGTTTATGAATATTAAATACATGTTTAGTGTATAAATATTAAATACATGTTTAATGTATTAATATTAAATATATGTTTAGTTTATTAAAATAAAATACATGTTTTTGTATTCATATTAAATACATGTTTAGTGTATTAATATTAAATATATGTTTAGTGTATGAATGTTAAATACATGTTTAGTGTATAAATATTAAATATATGTTTAGTTTATTAAAATTAAATACACCTTTTTGTATTCATATTAAATACATGTTTAGTGTATTAATATTAAATATATGTTTAGTGTATGAATGTTAAATACATGTTTAGTGTATAAATATTAAATATATGTTTAGTTTATAAAAATTAAATACACCTTTTTGTATTAATATTAAATACATGTTTAGTGTATAAATATTAAATACATGTTTAGTGTATAAATATTAAATACATGTTTAAAGTAGGAATATTAAATACATGTTTAGTTCATGAATATTAAATACATGTTTAGTGTATTAATATTAAATACATGTTTACTTTATGAATATTAAATACATGTTTAGTGGATTAATAATAAATACATATTCAGGGTTTTAATATTAAATACATGTTTAGTGTATTAATATTAAATACATGTTTAGTGTATAAATATTAAATACATGTTTAGTGTATGAATATTAAATACATGTTTAAAGTATGAATATTAAATACATGTTTGGTGTATAAATGTTAAATACATGTTTAGTGTATGAATATTAAATATATGTTTAGTTTATTAATATTAAATACATGTTTAGTGTATGAATATTAAATACATGTTTAGTTTATGAATATTACATACATGTTTGGTGTATAAATATTAAATACATGTTTAGTGTATAAATATTAAATACATGTTTAATGTATTAATATTAAATACATGTTTAGTGTATAAATAATAACTACATGTTTAGTGTATGAATATTAAATACATGTTTAGTGTATTAATATTAAATACATGTTTAGTGTATTAATATTAAATATATATTTAGTTTATTAAAATTAAATACATGTTTTGTATTAATATTAAATACATTTTTAGTGTATAAATATTAAATACATGTTTAGTGTATTAATGTTAAATACATATTTAGTGTATGAATATTAAATCCATGTTTAGTGTATAAATATTAAATACATGTTTAGTGTATTAATATTAAATACATGTTTAGTGTATTAATATTAAATACACTTTTAGTGTATAAATATTAAATACACATTTATTGTAAAAATATTAAATACATGTTTAGTGTATTAATATTAAATATATGTTTAGTTTATTAAAATTAAATACATGTTTTTGTATTAATATTAAATACTTGTTTAGTGTATAAATATTAAATACATGTTTAGTGTATAGTTATTAAATACATGTTTAAAGTATGAATATTAAATACATGTTTAGTTTATGAATATTAAATACATGTTTAGTGTTTAAATATTGAATACATGTTTCGTGTATGAATATTAAATACATGTTTAGTGTATTAATATTAAATACATGTTAAGTGTATAAATATTAAATACATGTTTAGTGTATAAATGTTAAATACATGTTTAGTGTATAAATATTAAATACATGTTTAGTTTATTAAAATTTAATACATGTTTTTGTATTAATATTAAATACATGTTTAGTGTATAAATATTAAATACATGTTTAATGTAACAATATTAAATACATGTTTAGTGTATAAATATAAGTGTATGAGAAACCAAACTTATGTAAAAAAAAATAAAAGAAACAAAAAAAAAGGAAAAAGAGAGAGAGAGAGAGAGACAGAGAGGACCGGACTTATTAAGAGGGAACGTGCGCCCTCCTGTGGAGTTTTGCCGCAACTGCACACATAAAGAAATTCATTATTTCCAAGTGTGCCTTATTTAGAGGATAATAAATACATGTTTACTGTATGAATATTAAATATATGATTAGTATATAATTACATATACGTTTAGTATATGATTATTAAATACATGTTTAGTGTATAGATATTAAATACATGTTAAGTGTATGAATATTAAATACATATTTAGTGTATGAATATTAAATACATGATTAGTGTATTAATATTAAATACTTGTTTAGTGTATAGATATTAAATACATGTTTAGTGTATAAATATTAAATACATGTTAAGTGTATAAATATTAAATACATATTTAGTGTATGAATATTAAATACATGTTTAATGTATTAATATTAAAGACATGTTTAGTGTATAAATATTAAATACATGTTTAGTGTATGAATATTAAATACATGTTTAAAGTATGAATATTAAATACATGTTTAGTGTATAAATGTTAAATACATGTTTAGTGTATGAATATTAAATATATGTTTAGTTTATTAATATTAAATACACGTTTAGTGTATGAATATTAAATACATGTTTAGTTTATGAATATTAAATACATGTTTAGTGTATAAATAATAACTAAATGTTTAGTGTATGAATATTAAATACATGTTTAGTGTATTAATATTAAATACATGTTTAATGTATTAATATTAAATATATGTTTAGTTTATTAAAATTAAATACATGTTTTTGTATTCATATTAAATACATGTTTAGTGTATTAATATTAAATATATGTTTAGTGTATGAATGTTAAATACATGTTTAGTGTATAAATATTAAATATATGTTTAGTTTATTGAAATTAAATACACCTTTTTGTATTAATATTAAAGACATGTTTAGTGTATAAATATTAAATACATGTTTAAAGTATGAATATTAAATACATGTTTAGTTCATGAATATTAAATACATGTTTAGTGTATTAATATTAAATACATGTTTACTTTATGAATATTAAATACATGTTTAGTGGATTAATAATAAATACATATTCAGTGTATTAATATTAAATACATGTTTAGTGTATAAATATTAAATACATGTTTAGTGTATAAATATTAAATACTGTTTAGTGTATAAATATTAAATACATGTTTAAAGTATGAATATTAAATAGATGTTTAGTTTATGAATATTAAATACATGTTTAGTGTATAAATATTACATACATGTTTCGTGTATGAATATTAAATACATGTTTAGTGTATAAATATTAAAAACATGTTAAGTGTATAAATATTATATACATATTTAGTGTATGAATATTAAATACATGATTAGTGTATTAATATTAAATACTTGTTTAGTGTATAAATATTAAATACATATTTAGTGTATTAATATTAAATACATGTTTAGTGTATAAATAATAACTACATGTTTAGTGTATGAATATTAAATACATGTTTAGTGTATTAATATTAAATATATGTTTGGTTTATTAAAATTAAATACGTGTTTTTGTATTAATATTAAATACATGTTTAGTGTATAAATATTAAATACATGTTTAGTGTATTAATATTAAATACATGTTTACTTTATGAATATTAAATACATGTTTAGTGGATTAATAATAAATACATATTCAGTGTATTAATATTAAATACATGTTTAGTGTATAAATATTAAATACATGTTTAGTGTATTAATATTAAAAATATATTTAGTTTATTAAAATTAAATACATGTTTTGTATTAATATTAAATACATGTTTAGTGTATAAATATTGAATACATGTTTAATGTATGAATATTAAATACATGTTTAGTGTATAAATATTAAATACATGTTTAGTTTATGAATATTAAATACATGTTTAGTGTATAAATATTAAATACATGCGTTGTGTATGAATATTAAATACATGATTAGTGTATTAATATTAAATACTTGTTTACTGTATAAATATTAAATACATGTTTAGTGTATAAATAATAACTACATGTTTAGTGTATGAATATTAAATACATGTTTGGTGTATACATATTAAATACATGTTTAGTGTATGAATATTAAATACATGTTTAGTGTATTAATATTAAATACATGTTTACTTTATGAATATTAAATACATGTTCAGTGGATTAATAATAAATACATATTCAGTGTATTAATATTAAATAAATGTTTAGTGTATAAATATTAAATACATGTTTGGTGTATAAATATTAAATTCATGTTTAGTGTATTAATATTAAATATATATTTAGTTTATTAAAATTAAATACATGTTTTGTATTAATATTAAATACATGTTTAGTGTATAAATATTAAATACACGTTTAGTGTATGAATATTAAATACATGTTTGGTGTATAAATATTAAATACATGTTTAGTGTATAAATATTAAATACATGTTAAGTGTATAAATATTAAATACATATTTAGTGTATGAATATTAAATACATGTTTAGTGTATTAATATTAAATACATGTTTAGTGTATAAATATTAAATACATGTTTAGTGTATGAATATTAAATACATGTTTAAAGTATGAATATTAAATAAATGTTTAGTGTATAAATGTTAAATACATGTTTAGTGTATGAATATTAAATATATGTTTAGTTTATTAATATTAAATACATGTTTAGTGTATAAATATTAAATACATGTTTAATGTATTAATATTAAATACATGTTTAGTGTATAAATAATAACTACATGTTTAGTGTATGAATATTAAATACATGTTAAGTGTATTAATATTAAATACATGTTTAGTGTATTAATATTAAATATATATTTAATTTATTAAAATTAAATACATGTTTTGTATTAATATTAAATACATGTTTAGTGTATAAATATTAAATACATGTTTAGTGTATTAATATTAAATACATGTTTAGTGTATGAATAGTAAATACATGTTTAGTGTATAAATATTAAATACACTTTTAGTGTATAAATATTAAATATATATTTAGTGTATTAATATTAAATACATGTTTAGTGTATAAATATTAAATACATGTTTAGTGTATTAATATTAAATACATGTTTAGTGTATGAATATTAAATACATGTTTAGTGTATAAATATTAAATACATGTTTAGTGTATTAATATTAAATATATGTTTAGTTTATTAAAATTAAATACATGTTTTTGTATTAATATTAAATACTTGTTTAGTGTATAAATATTAAATACATGTTTAGTGTATAGTTATTAAATACATGTTTAAAGTATGAATATTAAATACATGTTTAGTTTATGAATATTAAATACATGTTTAGTGTTTAAATATTGAATAAATGTTTCGTGTATGAATATTAAATACATGTTTATGTTACTTTCGCGCGGCATCGTGGATGCGCGGGGAGTGTCGCCTCTCGATGCGCAGGATCACAGCAGGCAGGAATGAAGGTATGAACAGCCTTTTAATATGAAGTTACAAAAGAACACTGGTACAAAAGAGCAAATCAAAGGCGTGTCTGAGCACAGAAAACTAAATGCTAATATACACAGAAGACAGAGTTCGAAGTCCATAAAGCGCGAGCCAAGCGCGCGGAGGCAAGCTACATTTAGCAAGCAGAAAAATAATCAGAGACCACTCACGTAACGGTTGCAGGTGCAAACAAACTGGCGAGAGCGAACTAGGTAGCAGAGGGGCTTAAATACAGAAAACATAATTACAAACCGGTGTGTGAATGAGCCATGCAGGAGGAGCAAATAAGTTGTCATGGTGATGAATGTAAATAAGGAAGTGCGCTACCAAACGGGATCGGTAGAGTCCAAAACATGATCAAAACATAGTAGGACAATACAAAAAAGACAAACATGCTAGAGATGTGTGATCCGGAAGCCGGATCACAACAGTTTAGTGTATAAATATTAAATACATGTTAAGTGTATAAATATTAAATACATGTTTAGTGTATAAATGTTAAATACATGTTTAGTGTATAAATATTAAATACATGTTTAGTTTATTAAAATTTAATACATGTTTTTGTATTAATATTAAATACATGTTTAGTGTATAAATATTAAATACATGTTTAATGTATTAATATTAAATACATGTTTAGTGTATAAATATAAGTGTATGAGAAACCAAACTTATGTAAAAAAAAATAAAAGAAACAAAAAAAAAGGAAAAAGAGAGAGAGAGAGAGAGAGGACCGGACTTATTAAGAGGGAACGTGCGCCCTCCTGTGGACTTCTGCCGCAACTGCACGCATAAAGAAATTCATTATTTCCAAGTGTGCCTTATTTAGAGGATAATAAATACTGTATGAATATTAAATATATGATTAGTGTATGAATATTAAATACATGTTTAGTGTATAGATATTAAATACATGTTTAGTGTATAGATATTAAATACATGTTAAGTGTATAAATATTAAATACATATTTAGTGTATGAATATTAAATACATGATTAGTGTATTAATATTAAATACTTGTTTAGTGTATAAATATTAAATAAATGTTTAGTTTATGAATATTAAATACATGTTTGGTGTATAAATATTAAATACATGTTTAGTGTATAAATAATAACTACATGTTTAGTGTATGAATATTAAATACATGTTTAGTGTATTAATATTAAATACATGTTTAATGTATTAATATTAAATATATGTTTAGTTTATTAAAATTAAATACATGTTTTTGTATTCATATTAAATACATGTTTAGTGTATTAATATTAAATATATGTTTAGTGTATGAATGTTAAATACATGTTTAGTGTATAAGTATTAAATATATGTTTAGTTTATTAAAATTAAATACACCTTTTTGTATTAATATTAAATACATGTTTAGTGTATAAATATTAAATACATGTTTAGTGTATGAATATTAAATACATGTTTAAAGTATGAATATTAAATACATGTTTAGTTCATGATTATTAAATACATGTTTAGTGTATTAATATTAAATACACGTTTACTTTATGAATATTAAATACATGTTTAGTGGATTAATAATAAATACATATTCAGTGTATTGATATTAAATACATGTTTAGTGTATTAATATTAAATACACGTTTACTTTATGAATATTAAATACATGTTTAGTGGATTAATAATAAATACATATTCAGTGTATTGATATTAAATACATGTTTAGTGTATAAATATTAAATACATGTTTAGTGGATTAATAATAAATACATATTCAGTGTATTAATATTAAATACATGTTTAGTGTATAAATATTAAATATATGTTTAGTTTATAAATATTAAATACATGTTTAGTGTATAAATATTAAATACATGTTTAAAGTTTGAATATTAAATAGATGTTTAGTTTATGAATATTAAATACATGTTTAGTGTATAAATATTAAATACATGTTTCGTGTATGAATATTAAATACATGATTAGTGTATTAATAATAAATACATATTCAGTGTATTAATATTAAATACATGTTTACTTTATGAATATTAAATACATGTTTAGTGGATTAATAATAAATACATATTCAGTGTATTAATATTAAATACATGTTTAGTGTATAAATATTAAATACATGTTTAGTGTATAAATATTAAATACATGTTTAGTGTATTAATATTAAAAATATATTTAGTTTATTAAAATTAAATACATGTTTTGTATTAATATTAAATACATGTTTAGTGTATAAATATTGAATACATGTTTAATGTATGAATATTAAATACATGTTTAGTGTATAAATATTAAATACATGTTTAAAGTATGAATATTAAATATATGTTTAGTTTATGAATATTAAATACATGTTTAGTGTATAAATATTAAATACATGTTTAAAGTATGAATATTAAATACATGATTAGTGTATTAATATTAAATACTTGTTTAGTGTATAAATATTAAATACATGTTTAGTGTATAAATAATAACTACATGTTTAGTGTATGAATATTAAATACATGTTTGGTGTATAAATATTAAATACATGTTTAGTGTATGAATATTAAATACATGTTTAGTGTATTAACATTAAATATATATTTAGTTTATTAAAATTAGTTACATGTTTTGTATTAATATTAAATACATGTTTAGTGTATAAATATTAAATACATGTTTAGTGTATGAATATTAAATACATGTTTAGTGTATAAATATTAAATGCATGTTTAAAGTATGAATATTAAATACATATTTAGTTTATGAATATTAAATACATGTTTAGTGTATAAATATTAAATACATGTTTAATGTATTAATATTAAATATATGTTTAGTTTATTAAAATAAAATACATGTTTTTGTATTCATATTAAATACATGTTTAGTGTATTAATATTAAATATATGTTTAGTGTATGAATGTTAAAATGCATGTTTAGTGTATAAATATTAAATATATGTTTAGTTTATTAAAATTAAATACACCTTTTTGTATTCATATTAAATACATGTTTAGTGTATTAATATTAAATATATGTTTAGTGTATGAATGTTAAATACATGTTTAGTGTATAAATATTAAATATATGTTTAGTTTATTAAAATTAAATACACCTTTTTGTATTAATATTAAATACATGTTTAGTGTATAAATATTAAATACATGTTTAGTGTATAAATATTAAATACATGTTTAAAGTAGGAATATTAAATACATGTTTAGTTCATGAATATTAAATACATGTTTAGTGTATTAATATTAAATACATGTTTACTTTATGAATATTAAATACATGTTTAGTGGATTAATAATAAATACATATTCAGGGGTTTAATATTAAATACATGTTTAGTGTATAAATATTAAATACATGTTTAGTGTATAAATATTAAATACATGTTTAGTGTATAAATATAAGTGTATGAGAAACCAAACTTATGTAAAAAAAAATAAAAGAAACAAAAAAAAAGGAAAAAGAGAGAGAGAGAGAGACGGAGAGGACCGGACTTATTAAGAGGGAACGTGCGCCCTCCTGTGGAGTTTTGCCGCAACTGCACGAATAAAGAAATTCATTATTTCCAAGTGTGCCTTATTTAGAGGATAATAAATACATGTTTACTGTACGAATATTAAATATATGATTAGTGTATGGTTACATATACGTTTAGTATATGATTATTAAATACATGTTCAGTGTATTAATATTAAATACATGTTTAGTGTATGAATATTAAATACATGTTTAGTGTATAAATATCAAATACATGTTTAGTGTATGAATATTAAATACATGTTTAAAGTATGAATATTAAATACATGTTTAGTTTATGAATATTAAATATATGTTTAGTGTATAAATATTAAAGACATGTTTTGTGTATGCATATTAAATACATGTTTAGTGTATGAATATTGAATACATATTTAGTGTATGAATATTAAATACATGATTAGTGTATTAATATTAAATACTTGTTTAGTGTATAAATATTAAATACATGTTTAGTGTATAAATATTAAATACATGTTTAGTGTATAAATGTTAAATACATGTTTAGTGTATGAATATTAAATATATGTTTAGTTTATTAATATTAAATACATGTTTAGTGTATGAATATTAAATACATGTTTAGTTTATGAATATTACATACATGTTTGGTGTATAAATATTAAATACATGTTTAGTGTATAAATATTAAATACATGTTTAATGTATTAATATTAAATACATGTTTAGTGTATAAATAATAACTACATGATTAGTGTATGAATATTAAATACATGTTTAGTGTATTAATATTAAATACATGTTTAGTGTATTAATATTAAATATATATTTAGTTTATTAAAATTAAATACATGTTTTGTATTAATATTAAATACATGTTTAGTGTATAAATATTAAATACATGTTTAGTGTATTAATATTAAATACATGTTTAGTGTATGAATATTAAATACATTTTTAGTGTATAAATATTAAATACATGTTTAGTGTATTAATATTAAATACATGTTTAGTGTATTAATATTAAATACACTTTTAGTGTATAAATATTAAATACACATTTATTGTAAAAATATTAATTACATGTTTAGTGTATTAATATTAAATATATGTTTAGTTTATGGGAGTTTGCCCAACCAGTCTACATGTGCTTTGTGGACTTGGAGAAGGCATTCGACCGTGTCCCTCGGGAAGTCCTGTGGGGAGTGCTCAGAGAGTATGGGGTATCGGACTGTCTTATTGTGGCGGTCCGTTCCCTGTACGATCAGTGCCAGAGCTTGGTCCGCATTGCCGGCAGTAAGTCGAACACATTTCCAGTGAGGGTTGGACTCCGCCAAGGCTGTCCTTTGTCACCGATTCTGTTCATAACTTTTATGGACAGAATTTCTAGGCGCAGTCAAGGCGTTGAGGGGTTCCGGTTTGGTAACCGCAGGATTAGGTCTCTGCTTTTTGCAGATGATGTGGTCCTGATGGCTTCATCTGACCGGGGTCTTCAGCTCTCGCTGGATCGGTTCGCAGCCGAGTGTGAAGCGACCGGAATGAGAATCAGCACCTCCAAGTCCGAGTCCATGGTTCTCGCCCGGAAAAGGGTGGAGTGCCATCTCCGGGTTGGGGAGGAGACCCTGCCCCAAGTGGAGGAGTTCAAGTACCTAGGAGTCTTGTTCACGAGTGAGGGAAGAGTGGATCGTGAGATCAACAGGCGGATCGGTGCGGCGTCTTCAGTAATGCGGACGTTGTACCGGTCCGTTGTGGTGAAGAAGGAGCTGAGCCGGAAGGCAAAGCTCTCAATTTACCGGTCGATCTACGTTCCCATCCTCACCTATGGTCATGAGCTTTGGGTCATGACCGAAAGGATAAGATCACGGGTACAAGCGGCCGAAATGAGTTTCCTCCGCCGTGTGGCGGGGCTCTCCCTTAGAGATAGGGTGAGAAGCTCTGCCATCCGGGAGGAACTCAAAGTAAAGCCGCTGCTCCTTCACATCGAGAGGAGCCAGATGAGGTGGTTCGGGCATCTGGTCAGGATGCCACCCGAACGCCTCCCTAGGGAGGTGTTTAGGGCACGTCCAGCTGGTAGGAGGCCACGGGGAAGACCCAGGACACGTTGTGAAGACTATGTCTCCCGGCTGGCCTTGGAACGCCTCGGGATCCCCCGGGGAAGAGCTAGACGAAGTGGCTGGAGAGAGGGAAGTCTGGGCTTCCCTGCTTAGGCTGCTGCCCCCGCGACCCGACCTCGGATAAGCGGAAGATGATGGATGGATGGATGGATGTTTAGTTTATTAAAATTAAATACATGTTTTTGTATTAATATTAAATACATGTTTAGTGGATAAATAATAAATACATATTTAGTGTATTAATATTAAATACATGTTTAGTGTATAAATATTAAATACATGTTTAGTGTATTAATATTAAATACATGTTTAGTGTATGAATATGAAATAAATGTTTAGTGTATAAATAATAACTACATGTTTAGTGTATGAATATTAAATACATGTTTAGTGTATTAATATTAAATATATGTTTAGTTTATTAAAATTAAATACATGTTTTTGTATTAATATTAAATAATTGTTTAGTGTATAAATATTAAATACATGTTTAGTGTATTGTTATTAAATACATGTTTAAAGTATGAATATTAAATACATGTTTAGTTTATGAATATTAAATACATGTTTAGTGTATAAATATTGAATACATGTTTAGTGTATTAATATTAAATATATATTTAGTTTATTAAAATTAAATACATGTTTTGTATTAATATTAAATACATGTTTTGTGTATAAATATTAAATACATGTTTAGTGTATTAATATTAAATACATGTTTAGTGTATGAATATTAAATACATGTTTAGTGTATAAATATTAAATACATGTTTAGTGTATTAATATTAAATACATGTTTAGTGTATTAATATTAAATACACTTTTAGTGTATAAATATTAAATACACATTTATTGTAAAAATATTAAATACATGTTTAGTGTATTAATATTAAATATATGTTTAGTTTATTAAAATTAAATACATGTTTTTGTATTAATATTAAATACATGTTTAGTGGATAAATAATAAATACATATTTAGTGTATTAATATTAAATACATGTTTAGTGTATAAATATTAAATACATGTTTAGTGTATTAATATTAAATACATGTTGAGTGTATGAATATTAAATAAATGTTTAGTGTATAAATAATAACTATAACTACATGTTTATTGTATGAATATTAAATACATGTTTAGTGTATAAATATTAAATACATGTTTAGTGTTTTAATATCAAATATATGTTTAGTTTATTAAAATTAAATACATGTTTTTGTATTAATATTAAATACTTGTTTAGTGTATAAATATTAAATACATGTTTAGTGTATAGTTATTAAATACATGTTTAAAGTATGAATATTAAATACATGTTTATTGTATGAATATTAAATACATGTTTAGTGTATAAATATCAAATACATATTTAGTGTATGAATATTAAATACATGTTTAGTGTATGAATATTAAATATATGTTTAGTTTATTAAAATTAAATACATGTTTAGTGTATGAATATTAAATACATGTTTAGTTTATGAATATTAAATACATGTTTGGTGTATACATATTAAATACATGTTTAGTGTATAAATAATAACTACATGTTTAGTGTATGAATATTAAATACATGTTTAGTGTATTAATATTAAATACATGTTTAATGTATTAATATTAAATATATGCTTAGTTTATTAAAATTAAATACATGTTTTTGTATTCATATTAAATACATGTTTAGTGTATTAATATTAAATATATGTTTAGTGTATGAATGTTAAATACATGTTTAGTGTATAAATATTAAATATATGTTTAGTTTATTAAAATTAAATACACCTTTTTGTATTAATATTAAATACATGTTTAGTGTATAAATATTAAATACATGTTTAGTGTATAAATATTAAATACATGTTTATAGTATGAATATTAAATACAAGTTTAGTTCATGAATATTAAATACATGTTTAGTGTATTAATATTAAATACATGTTTACTTTATGAATATTAAATACATGTTTAGTGGATTAATAATAAATACATATTCAGTGTATTAATATTAAATACATGTTTAGTGTGTGAATATTAAATACATGTTTAGTGTATAAATATTAAATGCATGTTTAAAGTATGAATATTAAATACATATTTAGTTTATGAATATTAAATACATGTTTAGTGTATAAATATTAAATACATGTTTAATGTATTAATATTAAATATATGTTTAGTTTATTAAAATAAAATACATGTTTTTGTATTCATATTAAATACATGTTTAGTGTATTAATATTAAATATATGTTTAGTGTATGAATGTTAAATGCATGTTTAGTGTATAAATATTAAATATATGTTTAGTTTATTAAAATTAAATACACCTTTTTGTATTCATATTAAATACATGTTTAGTGTATTAATATTAAATATATGTTTAGTGTATGAATGTTAAATACATGTTTAGTGTATAAATATTAAATATATGTTTAGTTTATTAAAATTAAATACACCTTTTTGTATTAATATTAAATACATGTTTAGTGTATAAATATTAAATACATGTTTAGTGTATAAATATTAAATACATGTTTAAAGTAGGAATATTAAATACATGTTTAGTTCATGAATATTAAATACATGTTTAGTGTATTAATATTAAATACATGTTTACTTTATGAATATTAAATACATGTTTAGTGGATTAATAATAAATACATATTCAGGGGTTTAATATTAAATACATGTTTAGTGTATAAATATTAAATACATGTTTAGTGTATAAATATTAAATACATGTTTAGTGTATAAATATAAGTGTATGAGAAACCAAACTTATGTAAAAAAAAATAAAAGAAACAAAAAAAAAGGAAAAAGAGAGAGAGAGAGAGAGACGGAGAGGACCGGACTTATTAAGAGGGAACGTGCGCCCTCCTGTGGAGTTTTGCCGCAACTGCACGAATAAAGAAATTCATTATTTCCAAGTGTGCCTTATTTAGAGGATAATAAATACATGTTTACTGTACGAATATTAAATATATGATTAGTGTATGGTTACATATACGTTTAGTATATGATTATTAAATACATGTTCAGTGTATTAATATTAAATACATGTTTAGTGTATGAATATTAAATACATGTTTAGTGTATAAATATCAAATACATGTTTAGTGTATGAATATTAAATACATGTTTAAAGTATGAATATTAAATACATGTTTAGTTTATGAATATTAAATATATGTTTAGTGTATAAATATTAAAGACATGTTTTGTGTATGCATATTAAATACATGTTTAGTGTATGAATATTGAATACATATTTAGTGTATGAATATTAAATACATGATTAGTGTATTAATATTAAATACTTGTTTAGTGTATAAATATTAAATACATGTTTAGTGTATAAATATTAAATACATGTTTAGTGTATAAATGTTAAATACATGTTTAGTGTATGAATATTAAATATATGTTTAGTTTATTAATATTAAATACATGTTTAGTGTATGAATATTAAATACATGTTTAGTTTATGAATATTACATACATGTTTGGTGTATAAATATTAAATACATGTTTAGTGTATAAATATTAAATACATGTTTAATGTATTAATATTAAATACATGTTTAGTGTATAAATAATAACTACATGATTAGTGTATGAATATTAAATACATGTTTAGTGTATTAATATTAAATACATGTTTAGTGTATTAATATTAAATATATATTTAGTTTATTAAAATTAAATACATGTTTTGTATTAATATTAAATACATGTTTAGTGTATAAATATTAAATACATGTTTAGTGTATTAATATTAAATACATGTTTAGTGTATGAATATTAAATACATTTTTAGTGTATAAATATTAAATACATGTTTAGTGTATTAATATTAAATACATGTTTAGTGTATTAATATTAAATACACTTTTAGTGTATAAATATTAAATACACATTTATTGTAAAAATATTAAATACATGTTTAGTGTATTAATATTAAATATATGTTTAGTTTATGGGAGTTTGCCCAACCAGTCTACATGTGCTTTGTGGACTTGGAGAAGGCATTCGACCGTGTCCCTCGGGAAGTCCTGTGGGGAGTGCTCAGAGAGTATGGGGTATCGGACTGTCTTATTGTGGCGGTCCGTTCCCTGTACGATCAGTGCCAGAGCTTGGTCCGCATTGCCGGCAGTAAGTCGAACACATTTCCAGTGAGGGTTGGACTCCGCCAAGGCTGTCCTTTGTCACCGATTCTGTTCATAACTTTTATGGACAGAATTTCTAGGCGCAGTCAAGGCGTTGAGGGGTTCCGGTTTGGTAACC
Source organism: Nerophis ophidion (assembly GCF_033978795.1). Taxonomy (NCBI): domain Eukaryota; kingdom Metazoa; phylum Chordata; class Actinopteri; order Syngnathiformes; family Syngnathidae; genus Nerophis; species Nerophis ophidion. Next base: position 191,350 of record NW_026906973.1, on the reverse strand, counting down.
GCAGGATTAGGTCTCTGCTTTTTGCAGATGATGTGGTCCTGATGGCTTCATCTGACCGGGGTCTTCAGCTCTCGCTGGATCGGTTCGCAGCCGAGTGTGAAGCGACCGGAATGAGAATCAGCACCTCCAAGTCCGAGTCCATGGTTCTCGCCCGGAAAAGGGTGGAGTGCCATCTCCGGGTTGGGGAGGAGACCCTGCCCCAAGTGGAGGAGTTCAAGTACCTAGGAGTCTTGTTCACGAGTGAGGGAAGAGTGGATCGTGAGATCAACAGGCGGATCGGTGCGGCGTCTTCAGTAATGCGGACGTTGTACCGGTCCGTTGTGGTGAAGAAGGAGCTGAGCCGGAAGGCAAAGCTCTCAATTTACCGGTCGATCTACGTTCCCATCCTCACCTATGGTCATGAGCTTTGGGTCATGACCGAAAGGATAAGATCACGGGTACAAGCGGCCGAAATGAGTTTCCTCCGCCGTGTGGCGGGGCTCTCCCTTAGAGATAGGGTGAGAAGCTCTGCCATCCGGGAGGAACTCAAAGTAAAGCCGCTGCTCCTTCACATCGAGAGGAGCCAGATGAGGTGGTTCGGGCATCTGGTCAGGATGCCACCCGAACGCCTCCCTAGGGAGGTGTTTAGGGCACGTCCAACCGGTAGGAGGCCACGGGGAAGACCCAGGACACGTTGGGAAGACTATGTCTCCCGGCTGGCCTGGGAACGCCTCGGGATCCCCCGGGAAGAGCTAGACGAAGTGGCTGGGGAGAGGGAAGTCTGGGTTTCCCTGCTTAGGCTGTTGCCCCCGCGACCCGACCTCGGATAAGCGGAAGATGATGGATGGATGGATGGATGTTTAGTTTATTAAAATTAAATACATGTTTTTGTATTAATATTAAATACATGTTTAGTGGATAAATAATAAATACATATTTAGTGTACTAATATTAAATACATGTTTAGTGTATAAATATTAAATACATGTTTAGTGTATTAATATTAAATACATGTTTAGTGTATGAATATGAAATAAATGTTTAGTGTATAAATAATAACTACATGTTTAGTGTATGAATATTAAATACATGTTTAGTGTATTAATATTAAATATATGTTTAGTTTATTAAAATTAAATACATGTTTTTGTATTAATATTAAATAATTGTTTAGTGTATAAATATTAAATACATGTTTAGTGTATTGTTATTAAATACATGTTTAAAGTATGAATATTAAATACATGTTTAGTTTATGAATATTAAATACATGTTTAGTGTATAAATATTGAATACATGTTTAGTGTATTAATATTAAATATATATTTAGTTTATTAAAATTAAATACATGTTTTGTATTAATATTAAATACATGTTTTGTGTATAAATATTAAATACATGTTTAGTGTATTAATATTAAATACATGTTTAGTGTATGAATATTAAATACATGTTTAGTGTATAAATATTAAATACATGTTTAGTGTATTAATATTAAATACATGTTTAGTGTATTAATATTAAATACACTTTTAGTGTATAAATATTAAATACACATTTATTGTAAAAATATTAAATACATGTTTAGTGTATTAATATTAAATATATGTTTAGTTTATTAAAATTAAATACATGTTTTTGTATTAATATTAAATACATGTTTAGTGGATAAATAATAAATACATATTTAGTGTATTAATATTAAATACATGTTTAGTGTATAAATATTAAATACATGTTTAGTGTATTAATATTAAATACATGTTGAGTGTATGAATATTAAATAAATGTTTAGTGTATAAATAATAACTACATGTTTATTGTATGAATATTAAATACATGTTTAGTGTATAAATATTAAATACATGTTTAGTGTTTTAATATCAAATATATGTTTAGTTTATTAAAATTAAATACATGTTTTTGTATTAATATTAAATACTTGTTTAGTGTATAAATATTAAATACATGTTTAGTGTATAGTTATTAAATACATGTTTAAAGTATGAATATTAAATACATGTTTATTGTATGAATATTAAATACATGTTTAGTGTATAAATATCAAATACATATTTAGTGTATGAATATTAAATACATGTTTAGTGTATGAATATTAAATATATGTTTAGTTTATTAATATTAAATACATGTTTAGTGTATGAATATTAAATACATGTTTAGTTTATGAATATTAAATACATGTTTGGTGTATACATATTAAATACATGTTTAGTGTATAAATAATAACTACATGTTTAGTGTATGAATATTAAATACATGTTTAGTGTATTAATATTAAATACATGTTTAATGTATTAATATTAAATATATGCTTAGTTTATTAAAATTAAATACATGTTTTTGTATTCATATTAAATACATGTTTAGTGTATTAATATTAAATATATGTTTAGTGTATGAATGTTAAATACATGTTTAGTGTATAAATATTAAATATATGTTTAGTTTATTAAAATTAAATACACCTTTTTGTATTAATATTAAATACATGTTTAGTGTATAAATATTAAATACATGTTTAGTGTATAAATATTAAATACATGTTTATAGTATGAATATTAAATACATGTTTAGTTCATGAATATTAAATACATGTTTAGTGTATTAATATTAAATACATGTTTACTTTATGAATATTAAATACATGTTTAGTGGATTAATAATAAATACATATTCAGTGTATTAATATTAAATACATGTTTAGTGTATAAATGTTAAATACATGTTTAGTGTATAAATATTAAATACATGTTTAAAGTATGAATATTAAATAGATGTTTAGTTTATGAATATTAAATACATGTTTAGTGTATAAATATTAAATACATGTTTCGTGTATGAATATTAAATACATGTTTAGTGTATAAATATTAAATACATGTTAAGTGTATAAATATTATATACATATTTAGTGTATGAATATTAAATACATGATTAGTGTATTAATATTAAATACTTGTTTAGTGTATAAATATTAAATACATATTTAGTGTATTAATATTAAATACATGTTTAGTGTATAAATAATAACTACATGTTTAGTGTATGAATATTAAATACATGTTTAGTGTATTAATATTAAATATATGTTTGGTTTATCAAAATTAAATACGTGTTTTTGTATTAATATTAAATACATGTTTAGTGTATAAATATTAAATACATGTTTAGTGTATTAATATTAAATACATGTTTAGTGTATGAATAATAACTACATGTTTAGTGTATGAATATTAAATACATGTTTAGTGTATAAATATTAAATACATGTTAAGTGTATAAATATTAAATACATGTTTAGTGTATGAATGTTAAATACATGTTTAGTGTATAAATATTAAATACATGTTTAGTTTATTAAAATTTAATACATGTTTTTGTATTAATATTAAATACATGTTTAGTGTATAAATATTAAATACATGTTTAATGTATTAATATTAAATACATGTTTAGTGTATAAATATAAGTGTATGAGAAACCAAACTTATGTAAAAAAAAATAAAAGAAACAAAAAAAAAGGAAAAAGAGAGAGAGCGAGAGAGAGGACCGGACTTATTAAGAGGGAACGTGCGCCCTCCTGTGGAGTTTTGCTGCAACTGCACACATAAAGAAATTCATTATTTCCAAGTGTGCCTTATTTAGAGGATAATAAATACATGTTTACTGTATGAATATTAAATATATGATTAGTGTATGAATATTAAATACATGTTTAGTGTATAGATATTAAATACATGTTTAGTGTATAGATATTAAATACATGTTAAGTGTATAAATATTAAATACATATTTAGTATATGAATATTAAATACATGATTAGTGTATTAATATTAAATACTTGTTTAGTGTATAAATATTAAATACATGTTTAGTGTATAAATATTAAATACATGTTAAGTGTATAAATATTAAATACATATTTAGTGTATGAATATTGAATACATGTGTAGTGTATTAATATTAAATACATGTTTAGTGTATAAATATTAAATACATGTTTAGTGTATGAATATTAAATACATGTTTAGTGTATAAATATTAAATACATGTTTAGTGTGTTAATATCAAATATATGTTTAGTTTATTAAAATTAAATACATGTTTTTGTATTAATATTAAATACTTGTTTAGTGTATAAATATTAAATACATGTTCAGTGTATAGTTATTAAATACATGTTTAAAGTATGAATATTAAATACATGTTTAGTTTATGAATATTAAATACATGTTTAGTGTATAAATATTGAATACATGTTTCGTGTATGAATATTAAATACATGTTTAGTGTATAAATATTAAATACATGTTAAGTGTATAAATATTAAATACATGTTTAGTGTATAAATGTTAAATACATGTTTAGTGTATACATATTAAATACATGTTAAGTTTATTAAAATGTAATACATGTTTTTGTATTAATATTAAATACATGTTTAGTGTATAAATATTAAATACATGTTTAATGTATTAATATTAAATACATGTTTAGTGTATAAATATAAGTGTATGAGAAACCAAACTTATGTAAAAAAAAATAAAAGAAACAAAAAAAAAGGAAAAAGAGAGAGAGAGAGAGAGACAGAGAGGACCGGATTTATTAAGAGGGAACGTGCGCCCTCCTGTGGAGTTTTGCCGCAACTGCACACATAAAGAAATTCATTATTTCCAAGTGTGCCTTATTTAGAGGATAATAAATACATGTTTACTGTATGAATATTAAATATATGATTAGTGTATGAATATTAAATACATGTTTAGTGTATAGATATTAAATACAGGTTTAGTGTATAGATATTAAATACATGTTAAGTGTATAAATATTAAATACATATTTAGTGTATGAATATTAAACACATGATTAGTGTATTAATATTAAATACTTGTTTAGTGTATAAATATTAAATACATGTTTAGTGTATAAATATTAAATACATGTTAAGTGTATAAATATTAAATACATATTTAGTGTATGAATATTAAATACATGTGTAGTGTATTAATATTAAATACATGTTTAGTGTATAAATATTAAATACATGTTTAGTGTATGAATATTAAATACATGTTTAAAGTATGAATATTAAATACATGTTTAGTGTAAAAATGTTAAATACATGTTTAGTGTATGAATATTAAATATATGTTTAGTTTATTAATATTAAATACATGTTTAGTGTATGAATATTAAATACATGTTTAGTTTATGAATATTAAATACATGTTTGGTGTATAAATATTAAATACATGTTTAGTGTATAAATAATAACTACATGTTTAGTGTATGAATATTAAATACACTTTTAGTGTATGAATATTAAATACACATTTATTGTAAAAATATTAAATACATGTTTAGTGTATTAATATTAAATATATGTTTAGTTTATTAAAATTAAATACATGTTTTTGTATTAATATTAAATAGATGTTTAGTGGATAAATAATAAATACATATTTAGTGTATTAATATTAAATACATGTTTAGTGTATAAATATTAAATACATGTTTAGTGTATTAATAATAAATACATGTTTAGTGTATGAATATTAAATAAATGTTTAGTGTATAAATAATAACTACATATTTAGTGTATGAATATTAAATACATGTTTAGTGTATAAATATTAAATACATGTTTAGTGTATTAATATTAAATATATGTTTAGTTTATTCAAATTAAATACATGTTTTTGTATTAATATTAAATACTTGTTTAGTGTATAAATATTAAATACATGTTTAGTGTATAGTTATTAAATACATGTTTAAAGTATGAATATTAAATACGTGTTTAGTTTATGAATATTAAATACATGTTTCGTGTATGAATATTAAATACATGTTTAGTGTATAAATATTAAATACATGTTAAGTGTATAAATATTAAATACATGTTTAGTGTATAAATGTTAAATACATGTTTAGTGTATAAATATTAAATACATGTTTAGTTTATTAATATTTAATACATGTTTTTGTATTAATATTAAATACATGTTTAGTGTATAAATATTAAATACATGTTTAATGTATTAATATTAAATACATGTTTAGTGTATAGATATAAGTGTATGAGAAACCAAACTTATGTAAAAAAAAGAAAAGAAACAAAAAAAAAGGAAAAAGAGAGAGAGAGAGAGAGAGACAGAGAGGACCGGACTTATTAAGAGGGAACGTGCGCCCTCCTGTGGAGTTTTGCCGCAACTGCACACATAAAGAAATTCATTATTTCCAAGTGTGCCTTATTTAGGAGATAAGGTGTTTACTGTATGAATATTAAATATATGATTAGTGTATGAATATTAAATACATGTTTGGTGTATAGATATCAAATACATGTTAAGTGTATAAATATTAAATACATGTTTGGTGTATAGATATCAAATACATGTTAAGTGTATAAATATTAAATACATATTTAGTGTATGAATATTAAATACATGGTTAGTGTATTAATATTAAATACATGTTAAGTGTATAAATATTAAATACATATTTAGTGTATGAATATTAAATACATGTTAAGTGTATAAATATTAAATACATGTTTAGTGTATGAATATTAAATACATGTTTAAAGTATGAATATTAAATACATGTTTAGTGCATGAATATTAAATATATGTCTAGTGTATGAATATTAAATACATGTTTAGTTTATGAATATTAAATACATGTTTGGTGTATAAATATTAAATACATGTTTAGTGTATAAATAATAACTACATGTTTAGTGTATGAATATTAAATACATGTTTAGTGTATTAATATTAAATACATGTTTAATGTATTAATTTTAAATATATGTTTAGTTTATTAAAATTAAATACATGTTTTTGTATTCATGTTAAATACATGTTTAGTGTATTAATATTAAATATATGTTTAGTGTATGAATGTTAAATACATGTTTAGTGTATGAATATTAAATATATGTTTAGTTTATTAAAATTAAATACACCTTTTTGTTTTAATATTAAATACATGTTTAGTGTATAAATATTAAATACATGTTTAGTTTATAAATATTAAATACATGTTTATAGTATGAATATTAAATACATGTTTAGTTCATGAATATTAAATACATGTTTAGTGTATTAATATTAAATACATGTTTACTTTATGAATATTAAATACATGTTTAGTGGATTAATAATAAAAACATATTCAGTGTATTAATATTAAATACATGTTTAGTGTATAAATATTAAATACATGTTTATTGTATAAATATTAAATACATGTTTAGTGTATAAATATTAAATACATGTTTAAAGTATGAATATTAAATAGATGTTTAGTTTATGAATATTAAATACATGTTTAGTGTATAAATATTAAATACATGTTTCGTGTATGAATATTAAATACATGTTTAGTGTATAAATATTAAATACATGTTAAGTGTATAAATATTATATACATATTTAGTGTATGAATATTAAATACATGATTAGTGTATTAATATTAAATACTTGTTTAGTGTATAAATATTAAATACATATTTAGTGTATTAATATTAAATACATGTTTAGTGTATAAATAATAACTACATGTTTAGTGTATGAATATTAAATACATGTTTAGTGTATTAATATTAAATATATGTTTGGTTTATCAAAATTAAATATGTGTTTTTGTATTAATATTAAATACATGTTTAGTGTATAAATATTAAATACATGTTTAGTGTATTAATATTAAATACATGTTTAGTGTATGAATAATAACTACATGTTTAGTGTATGAATATTAAATACATGTTTAGTGTATTAATATTAAATAAATGTTTACTTTATGAATATTAAATACATGTTTAGTGGATTAATAATAAATACATATTCAGTGTATTAATATTAAATACATGTTTATTGTATAAATATTAAATACATGTTTAGTGTATAAATATTAAATACATGTTTAGTGTATTAATATTAAAAATATATTTAGTTTATTAAAATTAAATACATGTTTTGTATTAATATTAAATACATGTTTAGTGTATAAATATTAAATACATGTTTAATGTATGAATATTAAATACATGTTTAGTGTATTAATATTAAATACATGTTTACTTTATGAATATTAAATACATGTTTAGTGGATTAATAATAAATACATATTCAGTGTATTAATATTAAATACATGATTAGTGTATTAATATTAAATATATGTTTAGTGTATGAATGTTAAATACATGTTTAGTGTATTAATATTAAATACATGTTTAGTGTATAAATAATAACTACATGTTTAGTGTATGAATATTAAATACATGTTTAGTGTATAGATATTAAATACAGGTTTAGTGTATAGATATTAAATACATGTTAAGTGTATAAATATTAAATACATATTTAGTGTATGAACATTAAACACATGATTAGTGTATTAATATTAAATACTTGTTTAGTGTATAAATATTAAATACATGTTTAGTGTATAAATATTAAATACATGTTAAGTGTATAAATATTAAATACATATTTAGTGTATGAATATTAAATACATGTGTAGTGTATTAATATTAAATACATGTTTAGTGTATAAATATTAAATACATGTTTAGTGTATGAATATTAAATACATGTTTAAAGTATGAATATTAAATACATGTTTAGTGTATAAATGTTAAATACATGTTTAGTGTATGAATATTAAATATATGTTTAGTTTATTATTATTAAATACATGTTTAGTGTATGAATATTAAATACATGTTTAGTTTATGAATATTAAATACATGTTTGGTGTATAAATATTAAATACATGTTTAGTGTATAAATAATAACTACATGTTTAGTGTATGAATATTAAATACACTTTTAGTGTATGAATATTAAATACACATTTATTGTAAAAATATTAAATACATGTTTAGTGTATTAATATTAAATATATGTTTGGTTTATTAAAATTAAATACATGTTTTTGTATTAATATTAAATACATGTTTAGTGGATAAATAATAAATACATATTTAGTGTATTAATATTAAATACATGTTTAGTGTATAAATATTAAATACATGTTTAGTGTATTAATAATAAATACATGTTTAGTGTATGAATATTAAATAAATGTTTAGTGTATAAATAATAACTACATGTTTAGTGTATGAATATTAAATACATGTTTAGTGTATAAATATTAAATACATGTTTAGTGTATTAATATTAAATATATGTTTAGTTTATTCAAATTAAATACATGTTTTTGTATTAATATTAAATACTTGTTTAGTGTATAAATATTAAATACATGTTTAGTGTATAATTATTAAATACATGTTTAAAGTATGAATATTAAATACATGTTTAGTTTATGAATATTAAATACATGTTTAGTGTATAAATATTGAATACATGTTTCGTGTATGAATATTAAATACATGTTTAGTGTATAAATATTAAATACATGTTAAGTGTATAAATATTAAATACATGTTTAGTGTATAAATGTTAAATACATGTTTAGTGTATAAATATTAAATACATGTTTAGTTTATTAATATTTAATACATGTTTTTGTATTAATATTAAATACATGTTTAGTGTATAAATATTAAATACATGTTTAATGTATTAATATTAAATACATGTTTAGTGTATAGATATAAGTGTATGACAAACCAAACTTATGTAAAAAAAAGAAAAGAAACAAAAAAAAAGGAAAAAGAGAGAGAGAGAGAGAGAGACAGAGAGGACCGGACTTATTAAGAGGGAACGTGCGCCCTCCTGTGGAGTTTTGCCGCAACTGCACACATAAAGAAATTCATTATTTCCAAGTGTGCCTTATTTAGGAGATAATAAATACATGTTTACTGTATGAATATTAAATATATGATTAGTGTATGAATATTAAATACATGTTTGGTGTATAGATATCAAATACATGTTAAGTGTATAAATATTAAATACATATTTAGTGTATGAATATTAAATACATGGTTAGTGTATTAATATTAAATACTTGTTTAGTGTATAAATATTAAATACATGTTTAGTGTATAAATATTAAATACACGTTAAGTGTATAAATATTGAATACATATTTAGTGTATGAATATTAAATACATGTTAAGTGTATAAATATTAAATACATGTTTAGTGTATGAATATTAAATACATGTTTAAAGTATGAATATTAAATACATGTTTAAAGTATGAATATTAAATACATGTTTAGTGTATGAATGTTAAATACATGTTTAGTGTATGAATATTAAATATATGTTTAGTTTATTAATATTAAATACACGTTTAGTTTATGAATATTAAATACATGTTTAGTGTATAAATAATAACTAAATGTTTAGTGTATGAATATTAAATACATGTTTAGTGTATTAATATTAAATACATATTTAATGTATTAATATTAAATATATGTTTAGTTTATTAAAATTAAATACATGTTTTTGTATTCATATTAAATACATGTTTAGTGTATTAATATTAAATATATGTTTAGTGTATGAATGTTAAATACATGTTTAGTGTATAAATATTAAATATATGTTTAGTTTATTGAAATTAAATACACCTTTTTGTATTAATATTAAAGACATGTTTAGTGTATAAATATTAAATACATGTTTAAAGTATGAATATTAAATACATGTTTAGTTCATGAATATTAAATACATGTTTAGTGTATTAATATTAAATACATGTTTACTTTATGAATATTAAATACATGTTTAGTGGATTAATAATAAATACATATTCAGTGTATTAATATTAAATACATGTTTAGTGTATAAATATTAAATACATGTTTAGTGTATAAATATTAAATACTGTTTAGTGTATAAATATTAAATACATGTTTAAAGTATGAATATTAAATAGATGTTTAGTTTATGAATATTAAATACATGTTTAGTGTATAAATATTAAATACATGTTTCGTGTATGAATATTAAATACATGTTTAGTGTATAAATATTAAAAACATGTTAAGTGTATAAATATTATATACATATTTAGTGTATGAATATTAAATACATGATTAGTGTATTAATATTAAATACTTGTTTAGTGTATAAATATTAAATACATATTTAGTGTATTAATATTAAATACATGTTTAGTGTATAAATAATAACTACATGTTTAGTGTATGAATATTAAATACATGTTTAGTGTATTAATATTAAATATATGTTTGGTTTATTAAAATTAAATACGTGTTTTTGTATTAATATTAAATACATGTTTAGTGTATAAATATTAAATACATGTTTAGTGTATTAATATTAAATACATGTTTACTTTATGAATATTAAATACATGTTTAGTGGATTAATAATAAATACATATTCAGTGTATTAATATTAAATACATGTTTAGTGTATAAATATTAAATACATGTTTAGTGTATTAATATTAAAAATATATTTAGTTTATTAAAATTAAATACATGTTTTGTATTAATATTAAATACATGTTTAGTGTATAAATATTGAATACATGTTTAATGTATGAATATTAAATACATGTTTAGTGTATAAATATTAAATACATGTTTAGTTTATGAATATTAAATACATGTTTAGTGTATAAATATTAAATACGTGTTTTGTGTATGAATATTAAATACATGATTAGTGTATTAATATTAAATACTTGTTTACTGTATAAATATTAAATACATGTTTAGTGTATAAATAATAACTACATGTTTAGTGTATGAATATTAAATACATGTTTGGTGTATAAATATTAAATACATGTTTAGTGTATGAATATTAAATACATGTTTAGTGTATTAACATTAAATATATATTTAGTTTATTAAAATTAGTTACATGTTTTGTATTAATATTAAATACATGTTTAGTGTATAAATATTAAATACATGTTTAGTGTATGAATATTAAATACATGTTTAGTGTATAAATATTAAATGCATGTTTAAAGTATGAATATTAAATACATGTTTAGTTTATGAATATTAAATACATGTTTAGTGTATGAATATTAAATACATGTTTAATGTATTAATATTAAATATATGTTTAGTTTATTAAAATAAAATACATGTTTTTGTATTCATATTAAATACATGTTTAGTGTATTAATATTAAATATATGTTTAGTGTATGAATGTTAAATACATGTTTAGTGTATAAATATTAAATATATGTTTAGTTTATTAAAATTAAATACACCTTTTTGTATTCATATTAAATACATGTTTAGTGTATTAATATTAAATATATGTTTAGTGTATGAATGTTAAATACATGTTTAGTGTATAAATATTAAATATATGTTTAGTTTATTAAAATTAAATACACCTTTTTGTATTAATATTAAATACATGTTTAGTGTATAAATATTAAATACATGTTTAGTGTATGAATATTAAATACATGTTTAAAGTAGGAATATTAAATACATGTTTAGTTCATGAATATTAAATACATGTTTAGTGTATTAATATTAAATACATGTTTACTTTATGAATATTAAATACATGTTTAGTGGATTAATAATAAATACATATTCAGGGTTTTAATATTAAATACATGTTTAGTGTATTAATATTAAATACATGTTTAGTGTATAAATATTAAATACATGTTTAGTGTATGAATATTAAATACATGTTTAAAGTATGAATATTAAATACATGTTTAGTGTATAAATGTTAAATACATGTTTAGTGTATGAATATTAAATATATGTTTAGTTTATTAATATTAAATACATGTTTAGTGTATGAATATTAAATACATGTTTAGTTTATGAATATTACATACATGTTTGGTGTATAAATATTAAATACATGTTAAGTGTATAAATATTAAATACATATTTAGTGTATGAATATTAAATACATGTGTAGTGTATTAATATTAAATACATGTTTAGTGTATAAATATTAAATACATGTTTAGTGTATGAATATTAAATACATGTTTAAAGTATGAATATTAAATACATGTTTAGTGTATAAATGTTAAATACATGTTTAGTGTATGAATATTAAATACATGTTTAGTTTATGAATATTAAATACATGTTTGGTGTATAAATATTAAATACATGTTTAGTGTATAAATAATAACTACATGTTTAGTGTATGAATATTAAATACACTTTTAGTGTATGAATATTAAATACACATTTATTGTAAAAATATTAAATACATGTTTAGTGTATTAATATTAAATATATGTTTGGTTTATTAAAATTAAATACATGTTTTTGTATTAATATTAAATACATGTTTAGTGGATAAATAATAAATACATATTTAGTGTATTAATATTAAATACATGTTTAGTGTATAAATATTAAATACATGTTTAGTGTATTAATAATAAATACATGTTTAGTGTATGAATATTAAATAAATGTTTAGTGTATAAATAATAACTACATGTTTAGTGTATGAATATTAAATACATGTTTAGTGTATAAATATTAAATACATGTTTAGTGTATTAATATTAAATATATGTTTAGTTTATTCAAATTAAATACATGTTTTTGTATTAATATTAAATACTTGTTTAGTGTATAAATATTAAATACATGTTTAGTGTATAATTATTAAATACATGTTTAAAGTATGAATATTAAATACATGTTTAGTTTATGAATATTAAATACATGTTTAGTGTATAAATATTGAATACATGTTTCGTGTATGAATATTAAATACATGTTTAGTGTATAAATATTAAATACATGTTAAGTGTATAAATATTAAATACATGTTTAGTGTATAAATGTTAAATACATGTTTAGTGTATAAATATTAAATACATGTTTAGTTTATTAATATTTAATACATGTTTTTGTATTAATATTAAATACATGTTTAGTGTATAAATATTAAATACATGTTTAATGTATTAATATTAAATACATGTTTAGTGTATAGATATAAGTGTATGAGAAACCAAACTTATGTAAAAAAAAGAAAAGAAACAAAAAAAAAGGAAAAAGAGAGAGAGAGAGAGAGAGACAGAGAGGACCGGACTTATTAAGAGGGAACGTGCGCCCTCCTGTGGAGTTTTGCCGCAACTGCACACATAAAGAAATTCATTATTTCCAAGTGTGCCTTATTTAGGAGATAATAAATACATGTTTACTGTATGAATATTAAATATATGATTAGTGTATGAATATTAAATACATGTTTGGTGTATAGATATCAAATACATGTTAAGTGTATAAATATTAAATACATATTTAGTGTATGAATATTAAATACATGGTTAGTGTATTAATATTAAATACTTGTTTAGTGTATAAATATTAAATACATGTTTAGTGTATAAATATTAAATACACGTTAAGTGTATAAATATTGAATACATATTTAGTGTATGAATATTAAATACATGTTAAGTGTATAAATATTAAATACATGTTTAGTGTATGAATATTAAATACATGTTTAAAGTATGAATATTAAATACATGTTTAAAGTATGAATATTAAATACATGTTTAGTGTATGAATGTTAAATACATGTTTAGTGTATGAATATTAAATATATGTTTAGTTTATTAATATTAAATACACGTTTAGTTTATGAATATTAAATACATGTTTAGTGTATAAATAATAACTAAATGTTTAGTGTATGAATATTAAATACATGTTTAGTGTATTAATATTAAATACATATTTAATGTATTAATATTAAATATATGTTTAGTTTATTAAAATTAAATACATGTTTTTGTATTCATATTAAATACATGTTTAGTGTATTAATATTAAATATATGTTTAGTGTATGAATGTTAAATACATGTTTAGTGTATAAATATTAAATATATGTTTAGTTTATTTAAATTAAATACACCTTTTTGTATTAATATTAAAGACATGTTTAGTGTATAAATATTAAATACATGTTTAAAGTATGAATATTAAATACATGTTTAGTTCATGAATATTAAATACATGTTTAGTGTATTAATATTAAATACATGTTTACTTTATGAATATTAAATACATGTTTAGTGGATTAATAATAAATACATATTCAGTGTATTAATATTAAATACATGTTTAGTGTATAAATATTAAATACATGTTTAGTGTATAAATATTAAATACTGTTTAGTGTATAAATATTAAATACATGTTTAAAGTATGAATATTAAATAGATGTTTAGTTTATGAATATTAAATACATGTTTAGTGTATAAATATTAAATACATGTTTCGTGTATGAATATTAAATACATGTTTAGTGTATAAATATTAAAAACATGTTAAGTGTATAAATATTATATACATATTTAGTGTATGAATATTAAATACATGATTAGTGTATTAATATTAAATACTTGTTTAGTGTATAAATATTAAATACATATTTAGTGTATTAATATTAAATACATGTTTAGTGTATAAATAATAACTACATGTTTAGTGTATGAATATTAAATACATGTTTAGTGTATTAATA
Source organism: Nerophis ophidion (assembly GCF_033978795.1). NCBI lineage: Eukaryota > Metazoa > Chordata > Actinopteri > Syngnathiformes > Syngnathidae > Nerophis > Nerophis ophidion. Next base: position 175,889 of record NW_026906973.1, on the reverse strand, counting down.
TTAAATATATGTTTGGTTTATTAAAATTAAATACGTGTTTTTGTATTAATATTAAATACATGTTTAGTGTATAAATATTAAATACATGTTTAGTGTATTAATATTAAATACATGTTTACTTTATGAATATTAAATACATGTTTAGTGGATTAATAATAAATACATATTCAGTGTATTAATATTAAATACATGTTTAGTGTATAAATATTAAATACATGTTTAGTGTATTAATATTAAAAATATATTTAGTTTATTAAAATTAAATACATGTTTTGTATTAATATTAAATACATGTTTAGTGTATAAATATTGAATACATGTTTAATGTATGAATATTAAATACATGTTTAGTGTATAAATATTAAATACATGTTTAGTTTATGAATATTAAATACATGTTTAGTGTATAAATATTAAATACGTGTTTTGTGTATGAATATTAAATACATGATTAGTGTATTAATATTAAATACTTGTTTACTGTATAAATATTAAATACATGTTTAGTGTATAAATAATAACTACATGTTTAGTGTATGAATATTAAATACATGTTTGGTGTATAAATATTAAATACATGTTTAGTGTATGAATATTAAATACATGTTTAGTGTATTAACATTAAATATATATTTAGTTTATTAAAATTAGTTACATGTTTTGTATTAATATTAAATACATGTTTAGTGTATAAATATTAAATACATGTTTAGTGTATGAATATTAAATACATGTTTAGTGTATAAATATTAAATGCATGTTTAAAGTATGAATATTAAATACATGTTTAGTTTATGAATATTAAATACATGTTTAGTGTATAAATATTAAATACATGTTTAATGTATTAATATTAAATATATGTTTAGTTTATTAAAATAAAATACATGTTTTTGTATTCATATTAAATACATGTTTAGTGTAATAATATTAAATATATGTTTAGTGTATGAATGTTAAATACATGTTTAGTGTATAAATATTAAATATATGTTTAGTTTATTAAAATTAAATACACCTTTTTGTATTCATATTAAATACATGTTTAGTGTATTAATATTAAATATATGTTTAGTGTATGAATGTTAAATACATGTTTAGTGTATAAATATTAAATATATGTTTAGTTTATTAAAATTAAATACACCTTTTTGTATTAATATTAAATACATGTTTAGTGTATAAATATTAAATACATGTTTAGTGTATAAATATTAAATGCATGTTTAAAGTATGAATATTAAATACATGTTTAGTTCATGAATATTAAATACATGTTTAGTGTATTAATATTAAATACATGTTTACTTTATGAATATTAAATACATGTTTAGTGGATTAATAATAAATACATATTCAGGGTTTTAATATTAAATACATGTTTAGTGTATTAATATTAAATACATGTTTAGTGTATAAATATTAAATACATGTTTAGTGTATGAATATTAAATACATGTTTAAAGTATGAATATTAAATACATGTTTAGTGTATAAATGTTAAATACATGTTTAGTGTATGAATATTAAATATATGTTTAGTTTATTAATATTAAATACATGTTTAGTGTATGAATATTAAATACATGTTTAGTTTATGAATATTACATACATGTTTGGTGTATAAATATTAAATACATGTTAAGTGTATAAATATTAAATACATATTTAGTGTATGAATATTAAATACATGTGTAGTGTATTAATATTAAATACATGTTTAGTGTATAAATATTAAATACATGTTTAGTGTATGAATATTAAATACATGTTTAAAGTATGAATATTAAATACATGTTTAGTGTATAAATGTTAAATACATGTTTAGTGTATGAATATTAAATATATGTTTAGTTTATTATTATTAAATACATGTTTAGTGTATGAATATTAAATACATGTTTAGTTTATGAATATTAAATACATGTTTGGTGTATAAATATTAAATACATGTTTAGTGTATAAATAATAACTACATGTTTAGTGTATGAATATTAAATACACTTTTAGTGTATGAATATTAAATACACATTTATTGTAAAAATATTAAATACATGTTTAGTGTATTAATATTAAATATATGTTTAGTTTATTAAAATTAAATACATGTTTTTGTATTAATATTAAATACATGTTTAGTGGATAAATAATAAATACATATTTAGTGTATTAATATTAAATACATGTTTAGTGTATAAATATTAAATACATGTTTAGTGTATTAATAATAAATACATGTTTAGTGTATGAATATTAAATAAATGTTTAGTGTATAAATAATAACTACATGTTTAGTGTATGAATATTAAATACATGTTTAGTGTATAAATATTAAATACATGTTTAGTGTATTAATATTAAATATATGTTTAGTTTATTCAAATTAAATACATGTTTTTGTATTAATATTAAATACTTGTTTAGTGTATAAATATTAAATACATGTTTAATGTATTAATATTAAATACATGTTTAGTGTATAGATATAAGTGTATGAGAAACCAAACTTATGTAAAAAAAAGAAAAGAAACAAAAAAAAAGGAAAAAGAGAGAGAGAGAGAGAGAGACAGAGAGGACCGGACTTATTAAGAGGGAACGTGCGCCCTCCTGTGGAGTTTTGCCGCAACTGCACACATAAAGAAATTCATTATTTCCAAGTGTGCCTTATTTAGGAGATAATAAATACATGTTTACTGTATGAATATTAAATATATGATTAGTGTATGAATATTAAATACATGTTTGGTGTATAGATATCAAATACATGTTAAGTGTATAAATATTAAATACATATTTAGTGTATGAATATTAAATACATGGTTAGTTTATTAATATTAAATACTTGTTTAGTGTATAAATATTAAATACATGTTTAGTGTATAAATATTAAATACACGTTAAGTGTATAAATATTGAATACATATTTAGTGTATGAATATTAAATACATGTTAAGTGTATAAATATTAAATACATGTTTAGTGTATGAATATTAAATACATGTTTAAAGTATGAATATTAAATACATGTTTAAAGTATGAATATTAAATACATGTTTAGTGTATAAATGTTAAATACATGTTTAGTGTATGAATATTAAATATATGTTTAGTTTATTAATATTAAATACACGTTTAGTGTATGAATATTAAATACATGTTTAGTTTATGAATATTAAATACATGTTTAGTGTATAAATAATAACTAAATGTTTAGTGTATGAATATTAAATACACGTTTAGTGTATTAATATTAAATACATGTTTAATGTATTAATATTAAATATATGTTTAGTTTATTAAAATTAAATACATGTTTTTGTATTCATATTAAATACATGTTTAGTGTATTAATATTAAATATATGTTTAGTGTATGAATGTTAAATACATGTTTAGTGTATAAATATTAAATATATGTTTAGTTTATTGAAATTAAATACACCTTTTTGTATTAATATTAAAGACATGTTTAGTGTATAAATATTAAATACATGTTTAAAGTATGAATATTAAATACATGTTTAGTTCATGAATATTAAATACATGTTTAGTGTATTAATATTAAATACATGTTTACTTTATGAATATTAAATACATGTTTAGTGGATTAATAATAAATACATATTCAGTGTATTAATATTAAATACATGTTTAGTGTATAAATATTAAATACATGTTTAGTGTATAAATATTAAATACTGTTTAGTGTATAAATATTAAATACATGTTTAAAGTATGAATATTAAATAGATGTTTAGTTTATGAATATTAAATACATGTTTAGTGTATAAATATTAAATACATGTTTCGTGTATGAATATTAAATACATGTTTAGTGTATAAATATTAAAAACATGTTAAGTGTATAAATATTATATACATATTTAGTGTATGAATATTAAATAAATGATTAGTGTATTAATATTAAATACTTGTTTAGTGTATAAATATTAAATACATATTTAGTGTATTAATATTAAATACATGTTTAGTGTATAAATAATAACTACATGTTTAGTGTATGAATATTAAATACATGTTTAGTGTATTAATATTAAATATATGTTTGGTTTATTAAAATTAAATACGTGTTTTTGTATTAATATTAAATACATGTTTAGTGTATAAATATTAAATACATGTTTAGTGTATTAATATTAAATACATGTTTACTTTATGAATATTAAATACATGTTTAGTGGATTAATAATAAATACATATTCAGTGTATTAATATTAAATACATGTTTAGTGTATAAATATTAAATACATGTTTAGTTTATTAATATTAAAAATATATTTAGTTTATTAAAATTAAATACATGTTTTGTATTAATATTAAATACATGTTTAGTGTATAAATATTGAATACATGTTTAATGTATGAATATTAAATACATGTTTAGTGTATAAATATTAAATACATGTTTAGTTTATGAATATTAAATACATGTTTGGTGTATAAATATTAAATACGTGTTTTGTGTATGAATATTAAATACATGATTAGTGTATTAATATTAAATACTTGTTTACTGTATAAATATTAAATACATGTTTAGTGTATAAATAATAACTACATGTTTAGTGTATGAATATTAAATACATGTTTGGTGTATAAATATTAAATACATGTTTAGTGTATGAATATTAAATACATGTTTAAAGTATGAATATTAAATACATGTTTAGTGTATAAATGTTAAATACATGTTTAGTGTATGAATATTAAATATATGTTTAGTTTATTAATATTAAATACATGTTTAGTGTATGAATATTAAATACATGTTTAGTTTATGAATATTACATACATGTTTGGTGTATAAATATTAAATACATGTTAAGTGTATAAATATTAAATACATATTTAGTGTATGAATATTAAATACATGTGTAGTGTATTAATATTAAATACATGTTTAGTGTATAAATATTAAATACATGTTTAGTGTATGAATATTAAATACATGTTTAAAGTATGAATATTAAATACATGTTTAGTGTATAAATGTTAAATACATGTTTAGTGTATGAATATTAAATACATGTTTAGTTTATGAATATTAAATACATGTTTGGTGTATAAATATTAAATACATGTTTAGTGTATAAATAATAACTACATGTTTAGTGTATGAATATTAAATACACTTTTAGTGTATGAATATTAAATACACATTTATTGTAAAAATATTAAATACATGTTTAGTGTATTAATATTAAATATATGTTTGGTTTATTAAAATTAAATACATGTTTTTGTATTAATATTAAATACATGTTTAGTGGATAAATAATAAATACATATTTAGTGTATTAATATTAAATACATGTTTAGTGTATAAATATTAAATACATGTTTAGTGTATTAATAATAAATACATGTTTAGTGTATGAATATTAAATAAATGTTTAGTGTATTAATATTAAATATATGTTTGGTTTATTAAAATTAAATACGTGTTTTTGTATTAATATTAAATACATGTTTAGTGTATAAATATTAAATACATGTTTAGTGTATTAATATTAAATACATGTTTACTTTATGAATATTAAATACATGTTTAGTGGATTAATAATAAATACATATTCAGTGTATTAATATTAAATACATGTTTAGTGTATAAATATTAAATACATGTTTAGTGTATTAATATTAAAAATATATTTAGTTTATTAAAATTAAATACATGTTTTGTATTAATATTAAATACATGTTTAGTGTATAAATATTGAATACATGTTTAATGTATGAATATTAAATACATGTTTAGTGTATAAATATTAAATACATGTTTAGTTTATGAATATTAAATACATGTTTAGTGTATAAATATTAAATACGTGTTTTGTGTATGAATATTAAATACATGATTAGTGTATTAATATTAAATACTTGTTTACTGTATAAATATTAAATACATGTTTAGTGTATAAATAATAACTACATGTTTAGTGTATGAATATTAAATACATGTTTGGTGTATAAATATTAAATACATGTTTAGTGTATGAATATTAAATACATGTTTAGTGTATTAACATTAAATATATATTTAGTTTATTAAAATTAGTTACATGTTTTGTATTAATATTAAATACATGTTTAGTGTATAAATATTAAATACATGTTTAGTGTATGAATATTAAATACATGTTTAGTGTATAAATATTAAATGCATGTTTAAAGTATGAATATTAAATACATGTTTAGTTTATGAATATTAAATACATGTTTAGTGTATAAATATTAAATACATGTTTAATGTATTAATATTAAATATATGTTTAGTTTATTAAAATAAAATACATGTTTTTGTATTCATATTAAATACATGTTTAGTGTATTAATATTAAATATATGTTTAGTGTATGAATGTTAAATACATGTTTAGTGTATAAATATTAAATATATGTTTAGTTTATTAAAATTAAATACACCTTTTTGTATTCATATTAAATACATGTTTAGTGTATTAATATTAAATATATGTTTAGTGTATGAATGTTAAATACATGTTTAGTGTATAAATATTAAATATATGTTTAGTTTATTAAAATTAAATACACCTTTTTGTATTAATATTAAATACATGTTTAGTGTATAAATATTAAATACATGTTTAGTGTATAAATATTAAATACATGTTTAAAGTAGGAATATTAAATACATGTTTAGTTCATGAATATTAAATACATGTTTAGTGTATTAATATTAAATACATGTTTACTTTATGAATATTAAATACATGTTTAGTGGATTAATAATAAATACATATTCAGGGTTTTAATATTAAATACATGTTTAGTGTATTAATATTAAATACATGTTTAGTGTATAAATATTAAATACATGTTTAGTGTATGAATATTAAATACATGTTTAAAGTATGAATATTAAATACATGTTTAGTGTATAAATGTTAAATACATGTTTAGTGTATGAATATTAAATATATGTTTAGTTTATTAATATTAAATACATGTTTAGTGTATGAATATTAAATACATGTTTAGTTTATGAATATTACATACATGTTTGGTGTATAAATATTAAATACATGTTAAGTGTATAAATATTAAATACATATTTAGTGTATGAATATTAAATACATGTGTAGTGTATTAATATTAAATACATGTTTAGTGTATAAATATTAAATACATGTTTAGTGTATGAATATTAAATACATGTTTAAAGTATGAATATTAAATACATGTTTAGTGTATAAATGTTAAATACATGTTTAGTGTATGAATATTAAATATATGTTTAGTTTATTATTATTAAATACATGTTTAGTGTATGAATATTAAATACATGTTTAGTTTATGAATATTAAATACATGTTTGGTGTATAAATATTAAATACATGTTTAGTGTATAAATAATAACTACATGTTTAGTGTATGAATATTAAATACACTTTTAGTGTATGAATATTAAATACACATTTATTGTAAAAATATTAAATACATGTTTAGTGTATTAATATTAAATATATGTTTAGTTTATTAAAATTAAATACATGTTTTTGTATTAATATTAAATACATGTTTAGTGGATAAATAATAAATACATATTTAGTGTATTAATATTAAATACATGTTTAGTGTATAAATATTAAATACATGTTTAGTGTATTAATAATAAATACATGTTTAGTGTATGAATATTAAATAAATGTTTAGTGTATAAATAATAACTACATGTTTAGTGTATGAATATTAAATACATGTTTAGTGTATAAATATTAAATACATGTTTAGTGTATTAATATTAAATATATGTTTAGTTTATTCAAATTAAATACATGTTTTTGTATTAATATTAAATACTTGTTTAGTGTATAAATATTAAATACATGTTTAATGTATTAATATTAAATACATGTTTAGTGTATAGATATAAGTGTATGAGAAACCAAACTTATGTAAAAAAAAGAAAAGAAACAAAAAAAAAGGAAAAAGAGAGAGAGAGAGAGAGAGACAGAGAGGACCGGACTTATTAAGAGGGAACGTGCGCCCTCCTGTGGAGTTTTGCCGCAACTGCACACATAAAGAAATTCATTATTTCCAAGTGTGCCTTATTTAGGAGATAATAAATACATGTTTACTGTATGAATATTAAATATATGATTAGTGTATGAATATTAAATACATGTTTGGTGTATAGATATCAAATACATGTTAAGTGTATAAATATTAAATACATATTTAGTGTATGAATATTAAATACATGGTTAGTTTATTAATATTAAATACTTGTTTAGTGTATAAATATTAAATACATGTTTAGTGTATAAATATTAAATACACGTTAAGTGTATAAATATTGAATACATATTTAGTGTATGAATATTAAATACATGTTAAGTGTATAAATATTAAATACATGTTTAGTGTATGAATATTAAATACATGTTTAAAGTATGAATATTAAATACATGTTTAAAGTATGAATATTAAATACATGTTTAGTGTATAAATGTTAAATACATGTTTAGTGTATGAATATTAAATATATGTTTAGTTTATTAATATTAAATACACGTTTAGTGTATGAATATTAAATACATGTTTAGTTTATGAATATTAAATACATGTTTAGTGTATAAATAATAACTAAATGTTTAGTGTATGAATATTAAATACATGTTTAGTGTATTAATATTAAATACATGTTTAATGTATTAATATTAAATATATGTTTAGTTTATTAAAATTAAATACATGTTTTTGTATTCATATTAAATACATGTTTAGTGTATTAATATTAAATATATGTTTAGTGTATGAATGTTAAATACATGTTTAGTGTATAAATATTAAATATATGTTTAGTTTATTGAAATTAAATACACCTTTTTGTATTAATATTAAAGACATGTTTAGTGTATAAATATTAAATACATGTTTAAAGTATGAATATTAAATACATGTTTAGTTCATGAATATTAAATACATGTTTAGTGTATTAATATTAAATACATGTTTACTTTATGAATATTAAATACATGTTTAGTGGATTAATAATAAATACATATTCAGTGTATTAATATTAAATACATGTTTAGTGTATAAATATTAAATACATGTTTAGTGTATAAATATTAAATACTGTTTAGTGTATAAATATTAAATACATGTTTAAAGTATGAATATTAAATAGATGTTTAGTTTATGAATATTAAATACATGTTTAGTGTATAAATATTAAATACATGTTTCGTGTATGAATATTAAATACATGTTTAGTGTATAAATATTAAAAACATGTTAAGTGTATAAATATTATATACATATTTAGTGTATGAATATTAAATAAATGATTAGTGTATTAATATTAAATACTTGTTTAGTGTATAAATATTAAATACATATTTAGTGTATTAATATTAAATACATGTTTAGTGTATAAATAATAACTACATGTTTAGTGTATGAATATTAAATACATGTTTAGTGTATTAATATTAAATATATGTTTGGTTTATTAAAATTAAATACGTGTTTTTGTATTAATATTAAATACATGTTTAGTGTATAAATATTAAATACATGTTTAGTGTATTAATATTAAATACATGTTTACTTTATGAATATTAAATACATGTTTAGTGGATTAATAATAAATACATATTCAGTGTATTAATATTAAATACATGTTTAGTGTATAAATATTAAATACATGTTTAGTTTATTAATATTAAAAATATATTTAGTTTATTAAAATTAAATACATGTTTTGTATTAATATTAAATACATGTTTAGTGTATAAATATTGAATACATGTTTAATGTATGAATATTAAATACATGTTTAGTGTATAAATATTAAATACATGTTTAGTTTATGAATATTAAATACATGTTTGGTGTATAAATATTAAATACGTGTTTTGTGTATGAATATTAAATACATGATTAGTGTATTAATATTAAATACTTGTTTACTGTATAAATATTAAATACATGTTTAGTGTATAAATAATAACTACATGTTTAGTGTATGAATATTAAATACATGTTTGGTGTATAAATATTAAATACATGTTTAGTGTATGAATATTAAATACATGTTTAAAGTATGAATATTAAATACATGTTTAGTGTATAAATGTTAAATACATGTTTAGTGTATGAATATTAAATATATGTTTAGTTTATTAATATTAAATACATGTTTAGTGTATGAATATTAAATACATGTTTAGTTTATGAATATTACATACATGTTTGGTGTATAAATATTAAATACATGTTAAGTGTATAAATATTAAATACATATTTAGTGTATGAATATTAAATACATGTGTAGTGTATTAATATTAAATACATGTTTAGTGTATAAATATTAAATACATGTTTAGTGTATGAATATTAAATACATGTTTAAAGTATGAATATTAAATACATGTTTAGTGTATAAATGTTAAATACATGTTTAGTGTATGAATATTAAATACATGTTTAGTTTATGAATATTAAATACATGTTTGGTGTATAAATATTAAATACATGTTTAGTGTATAAATAATAACTACATGTTTAGTGTATGAATATTAAATACACTTTTAGTGTATGAATATTAAATACACATTTATTGTAAAAATATTAAATACATGTTTAGTGTATTAATATTAAATATATGTTTGGTTTATTAAAATTAAATACATGTTTTTGTATTAATATTAAATACATGTTTAGTGGATAAATAATAAATACATATTTAGTGTATTAATATTAAATACATGTTTAGTGTATAAATATTAAATACATGTTTAGTGTATTAATAATAAATACATGTTTAGTGTATGAATATTAAATAAATGTTTAGTGTATAAATAATAACTACATGTTTAGTGTATGAATATTAAATACATGTTTAGTGTATAAATATTAAATACGTGTTTAGTGTATTAATATTAAATATATGTTTAGTTTATTCAAATTAAATACATGTTTTTGTATTAATATTAAATACTTGTTTAGTGTATAAATATTAAATACATGTTTAGTGTATAATTATTAAATACATGTTTAAAGTATGAATATTAAATACATGTTTAGTTTATGAATATTAAATACATGTTTAGTGTATAAATATTGAATACATGTTTCGTGTATGAATATTAAATACATGTTTAGTGTATAAATATTAAATACATGTTAAGTGTATAAATATTAAATACATGTTTAGTGTATAAATGTTAAATACATGTTTAGTGTATAAATATTAAATACATGTTTAGTTTATTAATATTTAATACATGTTTTTGTATTAATATTAAATACATGTTTAGTGTATAAATATTAAATACATGTTTAATGTATTAATATTAAATACATGTTTAGTGTATAGATATAAGTGTATGAGAAACCAAACTTATGTAAAAAAAAGAAAAGAAACAAAAAAAAAGGAAAAAGAGAGAGAGAGAGAGAGAGACAGAGAGGACCGGACTTATTAAGAGGGAACGTGCGCCCTCCTGTGGAGTTTTGCCGCAACTGCACACATAAAGAAATTCATTATTTCCAAGTGTGCCTTATTTAGGAGATAATAAATACATGTTTACTGTATGAATATTAAATATATGATTAGTGTATGAATATTAAATACATGTTTGGTGTATAGATATCAAATACATGTTAAGTGTATAAATATTAAATACATATTTAGTGTATGAATATTAAATACATGGTTAGTGTATTAATATTAAATACTTGTTTAGTGTATAAATATTAAATACATGTTTAGTGTATAAATATTAAATACACGTTAAGTGTATAAATATTGAATACATATTTAGTGTATGAATATTAAATACATGTTAAGTGTATAAATATTAAATACATGTTTAGTGTATGAATATTAAATACATGTTTAAAGTATGAATATTAAATACATGTTTAAAGTATGAATATTAAATACATGTTTAGTGTATGAATGTTAAATACATGTTTAGTGTATGAATATTAAATATATGTTTAGTTTATTAATATTAAATACACGTTTAGTTTATGAATATTAAATACATGTTTAGTGTATAAATAATAACTAAATGTTTAGTGTATGAATATTAAATACATGTTTAGTGTATTAATATTAAATACATATTTAATGTATTAATATTAAATATATGTTTAGTTTATTAAAATTAAATACATGTTTTTGTATTCATATTAAATACATGTTTAGTGTATTAATATTAAATATATGTTTAGTGTATGAATGTTAAATACATGTTTAGTGTATAAATATTAAATATATGTTTAGTTTATTTAAATTAAATACACCTTTTTGTATTAATATTAAAGACATGTTTAGTGTATAAATATTAAATACATGTTTAAAGTATGAATATTAAATACATGTTTAGTTCATGAATATTAAATACATGTTTAGTGTATTAATATTAAATACATGTTTACTTTATGAATATTAAATACATGTTTAGTGGATTAATAATAAATACATATTCAGTGTATTAATATTAAATACATGTTTAGTGTATAAATATTAAATACATGTTTAGTGTATAAATATTAAATACTGTTTAGTGTATAAATATTAAATACATGTTTAAAGTATGAATATTAAATAGATGTTTAGTTTATGAATATTAAATACATGTTTAGTGTATAAATATTAAATACATGTTTCGTGTATGAATATTAAATACATGTTTAGTGTATAAATATTAAAAACATGTTAAGTGTATAAATATTATATACATATTTAGTGTATGAATATTAAATACATGATTAGTGTATTAATATTAAATACTTGTTTAGTGTATAAATATTAAATACATATTTAGTGTATTAATATTAAATACATGTTTAGTGTATAAATAATAACTACATGTTTAGTGTATGAATATTAAATACATGTTTAGTGTATTAATATTAAATATATGTTTGGTTTATTAAAATTAAATACGTGTTTTTGTATTAATATTAAATACATGTTTAGTGTATAAATATTAAATACATGTTTAGTGTATTAATATTAAATACATGTTTACTTTATGAATATTAAATACATGTTTAGTGGATTAATAATAAATACATATTCAGTGTATTAATATTAAATACATGTTTAGTGTATAAATATTAAATACATGTTTAGTGTATTAATATTAAAAATATATTTAGTTTATTAAAATTAAATACATGTTTTGTATTAATATTAAATACATGTTTAGTGTATAAATATTGAATACATGTTTAATGTATGAATATTAAATACATGTTTAGTGTATAAATATTAAATACATGTTTAGTTTATGAATATTAAATACATGTTTAGTGTATAAATATTAAATACGTGTTTTGTGTATGAATATTAAATACATGATTAGTGTATTAATATTAAATACTTGTTTACTGTATAAATATTAAATACATGTTTAGTGTATAAATAATAACTACATGTTTAGTGTATGAATATTAAATACATGTTTGGTGTATAAATATTAAATACATGTTTAGTGTATGAATATTAAATACATGTTTAGTGTATTAACATTAAATATATATTTAGTTTATTAAAATTAGTTACATGTTTTGTATTAATATTAAATACATGTTTAGTGTATAAATATTAAATACATGTTTAGTGTATGAATATTAAATACATGTTTAGTGTATAAATATTAAATGCATGTTTAAAGTATGAATATTAAATACATGTTTAGTTTATGAATATTAAATACATGTTTAGTGTATAAATATTAAATACATGTTTAATGTATTAATATTAAATATATGTTTAGTTTATTAAAATAAAATACATGTTTTTGTATTCATATTAAATACATGTTTAGTGTATTAATATTAAATATATGTTTAGTGTATGAATGTTAAATACATGTTTAGTGTATAAATATTAAATATATGTTTAGTTTATTAAAATTAAATACACCTTTTTGTATTCATATTAAATACATGTTTAGTGTATTAATATTAAATATATGTTTAGTGTATGAATGTTAAATACATGTTTAGTGTATAAATATTAAATATATGTTTAGTTTATTAAAATTAAATACACCTTTTTGTATTAATATTAAATACATGTTTAGTGTATAAATATTAAATACATGTTTAGTGTATAAATATTAAATACATGTTTAAAGTAGGAATATTAAATACATGTTTAGTTCATGAATATTAAATACATGTTTAGTGTATTAATATTAAATACATGTTTACTTTATGAATATTAAATACATGTTTAGTGGATTAATAATAAATACATATTCAGGGTTTTAATATTAAATACATGTTTAGTGTATTAATATTAAATACATGTTTAGTGTATAAATATTAAATACATGTTTAGTGTATGAATATTAAATACATGTTTAAAGTATGAATATTAAATACATGTTTAGTGTATAAATGTTAAATACATGTTTAGTGTATGAATATTAAATATATGTTTAGTTTATTAATATTAAATACATGTTTAGTGTATGAATATTAAATACATGTTTAGTTTATGAATATTACATACATGTTTGGTGTATAAATATTAAATACATGTTAAGTGTATAAATATTAAATACATATTTAGTGTATGAATATTAAATACATGTGTAGTGTATTAATATTAAATACATGTTTAGTGTATAAATATTAAATACATGTTTAGTGTATGAATATTAAATACATGTTTAAAGTATGAATATTAAATACATGTTTAGTGTATAAATGTTAAATACATGTTTAGTGTATGAATATTAAATATATGTTTAGTTTATTATTATTAAATACATGTTTAGTGTATGAATATTAAATACATGTTTAGTTTATGAATATTAAATACATGTTTGGTGTATAAATATTAAATACATGTTTAGTGTATAAATAATAACTACATGTTTAGTGTATGAATATTAAATACACTTTTAGTGTATGAATATTAAATACACATTTATTGTAAAAATATTAAATACATGTTTAGTGTATTAATATTAAATATATGTTTAGTTTATTAAAATTAAATACATGTTTTTGTATTAATATTAAATACATGTTTAGTGGATAAATAATAAATACATATTTAGTGTATTAATATTAAATACATGTTTAGTGTATAAATATTAAATACATGTTTAGTGTATTAATAATAAATACATGTTTAGTGTATGAATATTAAATAAATGTTTAGTGTATAAATAATAACTACATGTTTAGTGTATGAATATTAAATACATGTTTAGTGTATAAATATTAAATACATGTTTAGTGTATTAATATTAAATATATGTTTAGTTTATTCAAATTAAATACATGTTTTTGTATTAATATTAAATACTTGTTTAGTGTATAAATATTAAATACATGTTTAATGTATTAATATTAAATACATGTTTAGTGTATAGATATAAGTGTATGAGAAACCAAACTTATGTAAAAAAAAGAAAAGAAACAAAAAAAAAGGAAAAAGAGAGAGAGAGAGAGAGAGACAGAGAGGACCGGACTTATCAAGAGGGAACGTGCGCCCTCCTGTGGAGTTTTGCCGCAACTGCACACATAAAGAAATTCATTATTTCCAAGTGTGCCTTATTTAGGAGATAATAAATACATGTTTACTGTATGAATATTAAATATATGATTAGTGTATGAATATTAAATACATGTTTGGTGTATAGATATCAAATACATGTTAAGTGTATAAATATTAAATACATATTTAGTGTATGAATATTAAATACATGGTTAGTGTATTAATATTAAATACTTGTTTAGTGTATAAATATTAAATACATGTTTAGTGTATAAATATTAAATACACGTTAAGTGTATAAATATTGAATACATATTTAGTGTATGAATATTAAATACATGTTAAGTGTATTAATATTAAATACATGTTTAGTGTATGAATATTAAATACATGTTTAAAGTATGAATATTAAATACATGTTTAAAGTATGAATATTAAATACATGTTTAGTGTATAAATGTTAAATACATGTTTAGTGTATGAATATTAAATATATGTTTAGTTTATTAATATTAAATACACGTTTAGTGTATGAATATTAAATACATGTTTAGTTTATGAATATTAAATACATGTTTAGTGTATAAATAATAACTAAATGTTTAGTGTATGAATATTAAATACATGTTTAGTGTATTAATATTAAATACATGTTTAATGTATTAATATTAAATATATGTTTAGTTTATTAAAATTAAATACATGTTTTTGTATTCATATTAAATACATGTTTAGTGTATTAATATTAAATATATGTTTAGTGTATGAATGTTAAATACATGTTTAGTGTATAAATATTAAATATATGTTTAGTTTATTGAAATTAAATACACCTTTTTGTATTAATATTAAAGACATGTTTAGTGTATAAATATTAAATACATGTTTAAAGTATGAATATTAAATACATGTTTAGTTCATGAATATTAAATACATGTTTAGTGTATTAATATTAAATACATGTTTACTTTATGAATATTAAATACATGTTTAGTGGATTAATAATAAATACATATTCAGTGTATTAATATTAAATACATGTTTAGTGTATAAATATTAAATACATGTTTAGTGTATAAATATTAAATACTGTTTAGTGTATAAATATTAAATACATGTTTAAAGTATGAATATTAAATAGATGTTTAGTTTATGAATATTAAAAACATGTTTAGTGTATAAATATTAAATACATGTTTCGTGTATGAATATTAAATACATGTTTAGTGTATAAATATTAAAAACATGTTAAGTGTATAAATATTATATACATATTTAGTGTATGAATATTAAATACATGATTAGTGTATTAATATTAAATACTTGTTTAGTGTATAAATATTAAATACATATTTAGTGTATTAATATTAAATACATGTTTAGTGTATAAATAATAACTACATGTTTAGTGTATGAATATTAAATACATGTTTAGTGTATTAATATTAAATATATGTTTGGTTTATTAAAATTAAATACGTGTTTTTGTATTAATATTAAATACATGTTTAGTGTATAAATATTAAATACATGTTTAGTGTATTAATATTAAATACATGTTTACTTTATGAATATTAAATACATGTTTAGTGGATTAATAATAAATACATATTCAGTGTATTAATATTAAATACATGTTTAGTGTATAAATATTAAATACATGTTTAGTGTATTAATATTAAAAATATATTTAGTTTATTAAAATTAAATACATGTTTTGTATTAATATTAAATACATGTTTAGTGTATAAATATTGAATACATGTTTAATGTATGAATATTAAATACATGTTTAGTGTATAAATATTAAATACATGTTTAGTTTATGAATATTAAATACATGTTTGGTGTATAAATATTAAATACGTGTTTTGTGTATGAATATTAAATACATGATTAGTGTATTAATATTAAATACTTGTTTACTGTATAAATATTAAATACATGTTTAGTGTATAAATAATAACTACATGTTTAGTGTATGAATATTAAATACATGTTTGGTGTATAAATATTAAATACATGTTTAGTGTATGAATATTAAATACATGTTTAGTGTATTAACATTAAATATATATTTAGTTTATTAAAATTAGTTACATGTTTTGTATTAATATTAAATACATGTTTAGTGTATAAATATTAAATACATGTTTAGTGTATGAATATTAAATACATGTTTAGTGTATAAATATTAAATGCATGTTTAAAGTATGAATATTAAATACATGTTTAGTTTATGAATATTAAATACATGTTTAGTGTATAAATATTAAATACATGTTTAATGTATTAATATTAAATATATGTTTAGTTTATTAAAATAAAATACATGTTTAAAGTATGAATATTAAATACATGTTTAGTGTAAAAATGTTAAATACATGTTTAGTGTATGAATATTAAATATATGTTTAGTTTATTAATATTAAATACATGTTTAGTGTATGAATATTAAATACATGTTTAGTTTATGAATATTAAACACATGATTAGTGTATTAATATTAAATACTTGTTTAGTGTATAAATATTAAATACATGTTTAGTGTATAAATATTAAATACATGTTAAGTGTATAAATATTAAATACATATTTAGTGTATGAATATTAAATACATGTGTAGTGTATTAATATTAAATACATGTTTAGTGTATAAATATTAAATACATGTTTAGTGTATGAATATTAAATACATGTTTAAAGTATGAATATTAAATACATGTTTAGTGTAAAAATGTTAAATACATGTTTAGTGTACGAATATTAAATATATGTTTAGTTTATTAATATTAAATACATGTTTAGTGTATGAATATTAAATACATGTTTAGTTTATGAATATTAAATACATGTTTGGTGTATAAATATTAAATACATGTTTAGTGTATAAATAATAACTACATGTTTAGTGTATGAATATTAAATACACTTTTAGTGTACGAATATTAAATATATGTTTAGTTTATTAATATTAAATACATGTTTAGTGTATTAATATTAAATACATGTTTAGTGTATAAATATTAAATACATGTTTAGTGTATTAATAATAAATACATGTTTAGTGTATGAATATTAAATAAATGTTTAGTGTATAAATAATAACTACATATTTAGTGTATGAATATTAAATACATGTTTAGTGTATAAATATTAAATACATGTTTAGTGTATTAATATTAAATATATGTTTAGTTTATTCAAATTAAATACATGTTTTTGTATTAATATTAAATACTTGTTTAGTGTATAAATATTAAATACATGTTTAGTGTATAGTTATTAAATACATGTTTAAAGTATGAATATTAAATACGTGTTTAGTTTATGAATATTAAATACATGTTTAGTGTATAAATATTGAATACATGTTTCGTGTATGAATATTAAATACATGTTTAGTGTATAAATATTAAATACATGTTAAGTGTATAAATATTAAATACATGTTTAGTGTATAAATGTTAAATACATGTTTAGTGTATAAATATTAAATACATGTTTAGTTTATTAATATTTAATACATGTTTTTGTATTAATATTAAATACATGTTTAGTGTATAAATATTAAATACATGTTTAATGTATTAATATTAAATACATGTTTAGTGTATAGATATAAGTGTATGAGAAACCAAACTTATGTAAAAAAAAGAAAAGAAACAAAAAAAAAGGAAAAAGAGAGAGAGAGAGAGAGAGACAGAGAGGACCGGACTTATTAAGAGGGAACGTGCGCCCTCCTGTGGAGTTTTGCCGCAACTGCACACATAAAGAAATTCATTATTTCCAAGTGTGCCTTATTTAGGAGATAAGGTGTTTACTGTATGAATATTAAATATATGATTAGTGTATGAATATTAAATACATGTTTGGTGTATAGATATCAAATACATGTTAAGTGTATAAATATTAAATACATGTTTGGTGTATAGATATCAAATACATGTTAA
Organism: Nerophis ophidion; assembly: GCF_033978795.1. NCBI lineage: Eukaryota > Metazoa > Chordata > Actinopteri > Syngnathiformes > Syngnathidae > Nerophis > Nerophis ophidion. The sequence goes on along the minus strand of NW_026906973.1, from coordinate 156,415 downwards.
GTGTATAAATATTAAATACATATTTAGTGTATGAATATTAAATACATGGTTAGTGTATTAATATTAAATACATGTTAAGTGTATAAATATTAAATACATATTTAGTGTATGAATATTAAATACATGTTAAGTGTATAAATATTAAATACATGTTTAGTGTATGAATATTAAATACATGTTTAAAGTATGAATATTAAATACATGTTTAGTGCATGAATATTAAATATATGTCTAGTGTATGAATATTAAATACATGTTTAGTTTATGAATATTAAATACATGTTTGGTGTATAAATATTAAATACATGTTTAGTGTATAAATAATAACTACATGTTTAGTGTATGAATATTAAATACATGTTTAGTGTATTAATATTAAATACATGTTTAATGTATTAATTTTAAATATATGTTTAGTTTATTAAAATTAAATACATGTTTTTGTATTCATGTTAAATACATGTTTAGTGTATTAATATTAAATATATGTTTAGTGTATGAATGTTAAATACATGTTTAGTGTATGAATATTAAATATATGTTTAGTTTATTAAAATTAAATACACCTTTTTGTTTTAATATTAAATACATGTTTAGTGTATAAATATTAAATACATGTTTAGTTTATAAATATTAAATACATGTTTATAGTATGAATATTAAATACATGTTTAGTTCATGAATATTAAATACATGTTTAGTGTATTAATATTAAATACATGTTTACTTTATGAATATTAAATACATGTTTAGTGGATTAATAATAAAAACATATTCAGTGTATTAATATTAAATACATGTTTAGTGTATAAATATTAAATACATGTTTATTGTATAAATATTAAATACATGTTTAGTGTATAAATATTAAATACATGTTTAAAGTATGAATATTAAATAGATGTTTAGTTTATGAATATTAAATACATGTTTAGTGTATAAATATTAAATACATGTTTCGTGTATGAATATTAAATACATGTTTAGTGTATAAATATTAAATACATGTTAAGTGTATAAATATTATATACATATTTAGTGTATGAATATTAAATACATGATTAGTGTATTAATATTAAATACTTGTTTAGTGTATAAATATTAAATACATATTTAGTGTATTAATATTAAATACATGTTTAGTGTATAAATAATAACTACATGTTTAGTGTATGAATATTAAATACATGTTTAGTGTATTAATATTAAATATATGTTTGGTTTATCAAAATTAAATATGTGTTTTTGTATTAATATTAAATACATGTTTAGTGTATAAATATTAAATACATGTTTAGTGTATTAATATTAAATACATGTTTAGTGTATGAATAATAACTACATGTTTAGTGTATGAATATTAAATACATGTTTAGTGTATTAATATTAAATAAATGTTTACTTTATGAATATTAAATACATGTTTAGTGGATTAATAATAAATACATATTCAGTGTATTAATATTAAATACATGTTTATTGTATAAATATTAAATACATGTTTAGTGTATAAATATTAAATACATGTTTAGTGTATTAATATTAAAAATATATTTAGTTTATTAAAATTAAATACATGTTTTGTATTAATATTAAATACATGTTTAGTGTATAAATATTAAATACATGTTTAATGTATGAATATTAAATACATGTTTAGTGTATTAATATTAAATACATGTTTACTTTATGAATATTAAATACATGTTTAGTGGATTAATAATAAATACATATTCAGTGTATTAATATTAAATACATGATTAGTGTATTAATATTAAATATATGTTTAGTGTATGAATGTTAAATACATGTTTAGTGTATTAATATTAAATACATGTTTAGTGTATAAATAATAACTACATGTTTAGTGTATGAATATTAAATACATGTTTAGTGTATAGATATTAAATACAGGTTTAGTGTATAGATATTAAATACATGTTAAGTGTATAAATATTAAATACATATTTAGTGTATGAACATTAAACACATGATTAGTGTATTAATATTAAATACTTGTTTAGTGTATAAATATTAAATACATGTTTAGTGTATAAATATTAAATACATGTTAAGTGTATAAATATTAAATACATATTTAGTGTATGAATATTAAATACATGTGTAGTGTATTAATATTAAATACATGTTTAGTGTATAAATATTAAATACATGTTTAGTGTATGAATATTAAATACATGTTTAAAGTATGAATATTAAATACATGTTTAGTGTATAAATGTTAAATACATGTTTAGTGTATGAATATTAAATATATGTTTAGTTTATTATTATTAAATACATGTTTAGTGTATGAATATTAAATACATGTTTAGTTTATGAATATTAAATACATGTTTGGTGTATAAATATTAAATACATGTTTAGTGTATAAATAATAACTACATGTTTAGTGTATGAATATTAAATACACTTTTAGTGTATGAATATTAAATACACATGTATTGTAAAAATATTAAATACATGTTTAGTGTATTAATATTAAATATATGTTTGGTTTATTAAAATTAAATACATGTTTTTGTATTAATATTAAATACATGTTTAGTGGATAAATAATAAATACATATTTAGTGTATTAATATTAAATACATGTTTAGTGTATAAATATTAAATACATGTTTAGTGTATTAATAATAAATACATGTTTAGTGTATGAATATTAAATAAATGTTTAGTGTATAAATAATAACTACATGTTTAGTGTATGAATATTAAATACATGTTTAGTGTATAAATATTAAATACATGTTTAGTGTATTAATATTAAATATATGTTTAGTTTATTCAAATTAAATACATGTTTTTGTATTAATATTAAATACTTGTTTAGTGTATAAATATTAAATACATGTTTAGTGTATAATTATTAAATACATGTTTAAAGTATGAATATTAAATACATGTTTAGTTTATGAATATTAAATACATGTTTAGTGTATAAATATTGAATACATGTTTCGTGTATGAATATTAAATACATGTTTAGTGTATAAATATTAAATACATGTTAAGTGTATAAATATTAAATACATGTTTAGTGTATAAATGTTAAATACATGTTTAGTGTATAAATATTAAATACATGTTTAGTTTATTAATATTTAATACATGTTTTTGTATTAATATTAAATACATGTTTAGTGTATAAATATTAAATACATGTTTAATGTATTAATATTAAATACATGTTTAGTGTATAGATATAAGTGTATGACAAACCAAACTTATGTAAAAAAAAGAAAAGAAACAAAAAAAAAGGAAAAAGAGAGAGAGAGAGAGAGAGACAGAGAGGACCGGACTTATTAAGAGGGAACGTGCGCCCTCCTGTGGAGTTTTGCCGCAACTGCACACATAAAGAAATTCATTATTTCCAAGTGTGCCTTATTTAGGAGATAATAAATACATGTTTACTGTATGAATATTAAATATATGATTAGTGTATGAATATTAAATACATGTTTGGTGTATAGATATCAAATACATGTTAAGTGTATAAATATTAAATACATATTTAGTGTATGAATATTAAATACATGGTTAGTGTATTAATATTAAATACTTGTTTAGTGTATAAATATTAAATACATGTTTAGTGTATAAATATTAAATACACGTTAAGTGTATAAATATTGAATACATATTTAGTGTATGAATATTAAATACATGTTAAGTGTATAAATATTAAATACATGTTTAGTGTATGAATATTAAATACATGTTTAAAGTATGAATATTAAATACATGTTTAAAGTATGAATATTAAATACATGTTTAGTGTATGAATGTTAAATACATGTTTAGTGTATGAATATTAAATATATGTTTAGTTTATTAATATTAAATACACGTTTAGTTTATGAATATTAAATACATGTTTAGTGTATAAATAATAACTAAATGTTTAGTGTATGAATATTAAATACATGTTTAGTGTATTAATATTAAATACATATTTAATGTATTAATATTAAATATATGTTTAGTTTATTAAAATTAAATACATGTTTTTGTATTCATATTAAATACATGTTTAGTGTATTAATATTAAATATATGTTTAGTGTATGAATGTTAAATACATGTTTAGTGTATAAATATTAAATATATGTTTAGTTTATTGAAATTAAATACACCTTTTTGTATTAATATTAAAGACATGTTTAGTGTATAAATAGTAAATACATGTTTAAAGTATGAATATTAAATACATGTTTAGTTCATGAATATTAAATACATGTTTAGTGTATTAATATTAAATACATGTTTACTTTATGAATATTAAATACATGTTTAGTGGATTAATAATAAATACATATTCAGTGTATTAATATTAAATACATGTTTAGTGTATAAATATTAAATACATGTTTAGTGTATAAATATTAAATACTGTTTAGTGTATAAATATTAAATACATGTTTAAAGTATGAATATTAAATAGATGTTTAGTTTATGAATATTAAATACATGTTTAGTGTATAAATATTAAATACATGTTTCGTGTATGAATATTAAATACATGTTTAGTGTATAAATATTAAAAACATGTTAAGTGTATAAATATTATATACATATTTAGTGTATGAATATTAAATACATGATTAGTGTATTAATATTAAATACTTGTTTAGTGTATAAATATTAAATACATATTTAGTGTATTAATATTAAATACATGTTTAGTGTATAAATAATAACTACATGTTTAGTGTATGAATATTAAATACATGTTTAGTGTATTAATATTAAATACATGTTTACTTTATGAATATTAAATACATGTTTAGTGGATTAATAATAAATACATATTCAGTGTATTAATATTAAATACATGTTTAGTGTATAAATATTAAATACATGTTTAGTGTATTAATATTAAAAATATATTTAGTTTATTAAAATTAAATACATGTTTTGTATTAATATTAAATACATGTTTAGTGTATAAATATTGAATACATGTTTAATGTATGAATATTAAATACATGTTTAGTGTATAAATATTAAATACATGTTTAGTTTATGAATATTAAATACATGTTTAGTGTATAAATATTAAATACGTGTTTTGTGTATGAATATTAAATACATGATTAGTGTATTAATATTAAATACTTGTTTACTGTATAAATATTAAATACATGTTTAGTGTATAAATAATAACTACATGTTTAGTGTATGAATATTAAATACATGTTTGGTGTATAAATATTAAATACATGTTTAGTGTATGAATATTAAATACATGTTTAGTGTATTAACATTAAATATATATTTAGTTTATTAAAATTAGTTACATGTTTTGTATTAATATTAAATACATGTTTAGTGTATAAATATTAAATACATGTTTAGTGTATGAATATTAAATACATGTTTAGTGTATAAATATTAAATGCATGTTTAAAGTATGAATATTAAATACATGTTTAGTTTATGAATATTAAATACATGTTTAGTGTATGAATATTAAATACATGTTTAATGTATTAATATTAAATATATGTTTAGTTTATTAAAATAAAATACATGTTTTTGTATTCATATTAAATACATGTTTAGTGTATTAATATTAAATATATGTTTAGTGTATGAATGTTAAATACATGTTTAGTGTATAAATATTAAATATATGTTTAGTTTATTAAAATTAAATACACCTTTTTGTATTCATATTAAATACATGTTTAGTGTATTAATATTAAATATATGTTTAGTGTATGAATGTTAAATACATGTTTAGTGTATAAATATTAAATATATGTTTAGTTTATTAAAATTAAATACACCTTTTTGTATTAATATTAAATACATGTTTAGTGTATAAATATTAAATACATGTTTAGTGTATAAATATTAAATACATGTTTAAAGTAGGAATATTAAATACATGTTTAGTTCATGAATATTAAATACATGTTTAGTGTATTAATATTAAATACATGTTTACTTTATGAATATTAAATACATGTTTAGTGGATTAATAATAAATACATATTCAGGGTTTTAATATTAAATACATGTTTAGTGTATTAATATTAAATACATGTTTAGTGTATAAATATTAAATACATGTTTAGTGTATGAATATTAAATACATGTTTAAAGTATGAATATTAAATACATGTTTAGTGTATAAATGTTAAATACATGTTTAGTGTATGAATATTAAATATATGTTTAGTTTATTAATATTAAATACATGTTTAGTGTATGAATATTAAATACATGTTTAGTTTATGAATATTACATACATGTTTGGTGTATAAATATTAAATACATGTTAAGTGTATAAATATTAAATACATATTTAGTGTATGAATATTAAATACATGTGTAGTGTATTAATATTAAATACATGTTTAGTGTATAAATATTAAATACATGTTTAGTGTATGAATATTAAATACATGTTTAAAGTATGAATATTAAATACATGTTTAGTGTATAAATGTTAAATACATGTTTAGTGTATGAATATTAAATACATGTTTAGTTTATGAATATTAAATACATGTTTGGTGTATAAATATTAAATACATGTTTAGTGTATAAATAATAACTACATGTTTAGTGTATGAATATTAAATACACTTTTAGTGTATGAATATTAAATACACATTTATTGTAAAAATATTAAATACATGTTTAGTGTATTAATATTAAATATATGTTTGGTTTATTAAAATTAAATACATGTTTTTGTATTAATATTAAATACATGTTTAGTGGATAAATAATAAATACATATTTAGTGTATTAATATTAAATACATGTTTAGTGTATAAATATTAAATACATGTTTAGTGTATTAATAATAAATACATGTTTAGTGTATGAATATTAAATAAATGTTTAGTGTATAAATAATAACTACATGTTTAGTGTATGAATATTAAATACATGTTTAGTGTATAAATATTAAATACATGTTTAGTGTATTAATATTAAATATATGTTTAGTTTATTCAAATTAAATACATGTTTTTGTATTAATATTAAATACTTGTTTAGTGTATAAATATTAAATACATGTTTAGTGTATAATTATTAAATACATGTTTAAAGTATGAATATTAAATACATGTTTAGTTTATGAATATTAAATACATGTTTAATGTATTAATATTAAATATATGTTTAGTTTATTAAAATTAAATACATGTTTTTGTATTCATATTAAATACATGTTTAGTGTATTAATATTAAATATATGTTTAGTGTATGAATGTTAAATACATGTTTAGTGTATAAATATTAAATATATGTTTAGTTTATTGAAATTAAATACACCTTTTTGTATTAATATTAAAGACATGTTTAGTGTATAAATATTAAATACATGTTTAAAGTATGAATATTAAATACATGTTTAGTTCATGAATATTAAATACATGTTTAGTGTATTAATATTAAATACATGTTTACTTTATGAATATTAAATACATGTTTAGTGGATTAATAATAAATACATATTCAGTGTATTAATATTAAATACATGTTTAGTGTATAAATATTAAATACATGTTTAGTGTATAAATATTAAATACTGTTTAGTGTATAAATATTAAATACATGTTTAAAGTATGAATATTAAATAGATGTTTAATTTATGAATATTAAATACATGTTTAGTGTATAAATATTAAATACATGTTTCGTGTATGAATATTAAATACATGTTTAGTGTATAAATATTAAAAACATGTTAAGTGTATAAATATTATATACATATTTAGTGTATGAATATTAAATACATGATTAGTGTATTAATATTAAATACTTGTTTAGTGTATAAATATTAAATACATATTTAGTGTATTAATATTAAATACATGTTTAGTGTATAAATAATAACTACATGTTTAGTGTATGAATATTAAATACATGTTTAGTGTATTAATATTAAATATATGTTTGGTTTATTAAAATTAAATACGTGTTTTTGTATTAATATTAAATACATGTTTAGTGTATAAATATTAAATACATGTTTAGTGTATTAATATTAAATACATGTTTACTTTATGAATATTAAATACATGTTTAGTGGATTAATAATAAATACATATTCAGTGTATTAATATTAAATACATGTTTAGTGTATAAATATTAAATACATGTTTAGTGTATTAATATTAAAAATATATTTAGTTTATTAAAATTAAATACATGTTTTGTATTAATATTAAATACATGTTTAGTGTATAAATATTGAATACATGTTTAATGTATGAATATTAAATACATGTTTAGTTTATGAATATTAAATACATGTTTAGTGTATAAATATTAAATACGTGTTTTGTGTATGAATATTAAATACATGATTAGTGTATTAATATTAAATACTTGTTTACTGTATAAATATTAAATACATGTTTAGTGTATAAATAATAACTACATGTTTAGTGTATGAATATTAAATACATGTTTGGTGTATAAATATTAAATACATGTTTAGTGTATGAATATTAAATACATGTTTAGTGTATTAACATTAAATATATATTTAGTTTATTAAAATTAGTTACATGTTTTGTATTAATATTAAATACATGTTTAGTGTATAAATATTAAATACATGTTTAGTGTATGAATATTAAATACATGTTTAGTGTATGAATATTAAATGCATGTTTAAAGTATGAATATTAAATACATGTTTAGTTTATGAATATTAAATACATGTTTAGTGTATAAATATTAAATACATGTTTAATGTATTAATATTAAATATATGTTTAGTTTATTAAAATAAAATACATGTTTTTGTATTCATATTAAATACATGTTTAGTGTATTAATATTAAATATATGTTTAGTGTATGAATGTTAAATACATGTTTAGTGTATAAATATTAAATATATGTTTAGTTTATTAAAATTAAATACACCTTTTTGTATTCATATTAAATACATGTTTAGTGTATTAATATTAAATATATGTTTAGTGTATGAATGTTAAATACATGTTTAGTGTATAAATATTAAATATATGTTTAGTTTATTAAAATTAAATACACCTTTTTGTATTAATATTAAATACATGTTTAGTGTATAAATATTAAATACATGTTTAGTGTATAAATATTAAATACATGTTTAAAGTAGGAATATTAAATACATGTTTAGTTCATGAATATTAAATACATGTTTAGTGTATTAATATTAAATACATGTTTACTTTATGAATATTAAATACATGTTTAGTGGATTAATAATAAATACATATTCAGGGTTTTAATATTAAATACATGTTTAGTGTATTAATATTAAATACATGTTTAGTGTATAAATATTAAATACATGTTTAGTGTATGAATATTAAATACATGTTTAAAGTATGAATATTAAATACATGTTTGGTGTATAAATGTTAAATACATGTTTAGTGTATGAATATTAAATATATGTTTAGTTTATTAATATTAAATACATGTTTAGTGTATGAATATTAAATACATGTTTAGTTTATGAATATTACATACATGTTTGGTGTATAAATATTAAATACATGTTTAGTGTATAAATATTAAATACATGTTTAATGTATTAATATTAAATACATGTTTAGTGTATAAATAATAACTACATGTTTAGTGTATGAATATTAAATACATGTTTAGTGTATTAATATTAAATACATGTTTAGTGTATTAATATTAAATATATATTTAGTTTATTAAAATTAAATACATGTTTTGTATTAATATTAAATACATTTTTAGTGTATAAATATTAAATACATGTTTAGTGTATTAATGTTAAATACATATTTAGTGTATGAATATTAAATCCATGTTTAGTGTATAAATATTAAATACATGTTTAGTGTATTAATATTTAATACATGTTTAGTGTATTAATATTAAATACACTTTTAGTGTATAAATATTAAATACACATTTATTGTAAAAATATTAAATACATGTTTAGTGTATTAATATTAAATATATGTTTAGTTTATTAAAATTAAATACATGTTTTTGTATTAATATTAAATACTTGTTTAGTGTATAAATATTAAATACATGTTTAGTGTATAGTTATTAAATACATGTTTAAAGTATGAATATTAAATACATGTTTAGTTTATGAATATTAAATACATGTTTAGTGTTTAAATATTGAATACATGTTTCGTGTATGAATATTAAATACATGTTTAGTGTATTAATATTAAATACATGTTAAGTGTATAAATATTAAATACATGTTTAGTGTATAAATGTTAAATACATGTTTAGTGTATAAATATTAAATACATGTTTAGTTTATTAAAATTTAATACATGTTTTTGTATTAATATTAAATACATGTTTAGTGTATAAATATTAAATACATGTTTAATGTAACAATATTAAATACATGTTTAGTGTATAAATATAAGTGTATGAGAAACCAAACTTATGTAAAAAAAAATAAAAGAAACAAAAAAAAAGGAAAAAGAGAGAGAGAGAGAGAGACAGAGAGGACCGGACTTATTAAGAGGGAACGTGCGCCCTCCTGTGGAGTTTTGCCGCAACTGCACACATAAAGAAATTCATTATTTCCAAGTGTGCCTTATTTAGAGGATAATAAATACATGTTTACTGTATGAATATTAAATATATGATTAGTATATAATTACATATACGTTTAGTATATGATTATTAAATACATGTTTAGTGTATAGATATTAAATACATGTTAAGTGTATGAATATTAAATACATATTTAGTGTATGAATATTAAATACATGATTAGTGTATTAATATTAAATACTTGTTTAGTGTATAGATATTAAATACATGTTTAGTGTATAAATATTAAATACATGTTAAGTGTATAAATATTAAATACATATTTAGTGTATGAATATTAAATACATGTTTAATGTATTAATATTAAAGACATGTTTAGTGTATAAATATTAAATACATGTTTAGTGTATGAATATTAAATACATGTTTAAAGTATGAATATTAAATACATGTTTAGTGTATAAATGTTAAATACATGTTTAGTGTATGAATATTAAATATATGTTTAGTTTATTAATATTAAATACACGTTTAGTGTATGAATATTAAATACATGTTTAGTTTATGAATATTAAATACATGTTTAGTGTATAAATAATAACTAAATGTTTAGTGTATGAATATTAAATACATGTTTAGTGTATTAATATTAAATACATGTTTAATGTATTAATATTAAATATATGTTTAGTTTATTAAAATTAAATACATGTTTTTGTATTCATATTAAATACATGTTTAGTGTATTAATATTAAATATATGTTTAGTGTATGAATGTTAAATACATGTTTAGTGTATAAATATTAAATATATGTTTAGTTTATTGAAATTAAATACACCTTTTTGTATTAATATTAAAGACATGTTTAGTGTATAAATATTAAATACATGTTTAAAGTATGAATATTAAATACATGTTTAGTTCATGAATATTAAATACATGTTTAGTGTATTAATATTAAATACATGTTTACTTTATGAATATTAAATACATGTTTAGTGGATTAATAATAAATACATATTCAGTGTATTAATATTAAATACATGTTTAGTGTATAAATATTAAATACATGTTTAGTGTATAAATATTAAATACTGTTTAGTGTATAAATATTAAATACATGTTTAAAGTATGAATATTAAATAGATGTTTAGTTTATGAATATTAAATACATGTTTAGTGTATAAATATTACATACATGTTTCGTGTATGAATATTAAATACATGTTTAGTGTATAAATATTAAAAACATGTTAAGTGTATAAATATTATATACATATTTAGTGTATGAATATTAAATACATGATTAGTGTATTAATATTAAATACTTGTTTAGTGTATAAATATTAAATACATATTTAGTGTATTAATATTAAATACATGTTTAGTGTATAAATAATAACTACATGTTTAGTGTATGAATATTAAATACATGTTTAGTGTATTAATATTAAATATATGTTTGGTTTATTAAAATTAAATACGTGTTTTTGTATTAATATTAAATACATGTTTAGTGTATAAATATTAAATACATGTTTAGTGTATTAATATTAAATACATGTTTACTTTATGAATATTAAATACATGTTTAGTGGATTAATAATAAATACATATTCAGTGTATTAATATTAAATACATGTTTAGTGTATAAATATTAAATACATGTTTAGTGTATTAATATTAAAAATATATTTAGTTTATTAAAATTAAATACATGTTTTGTATTAATATTAAATACATGTTTAGTGTATAAATATTGAATACATGTTTAATGTATGAATATTAAATACATGTTTAGTGTATAAATATTAAATACATGTTTAGTTTATGAATATTAAATACATGTTTAGTGTATAAATATTAAATACATGCGTTGTGTATGAATATTAAATACATGATTAGTGTATTAATATTAAATACTTGTTTACTGTATAAATATTAAATACATGTTTAGTGTATAAATAATAACTACATGTTTAGTGTATGAATATTAAATACATGTTTGGTGTATACATATTAAATACATGTTTAGTGTATGAATATTAAATACATGTTTAGTGTATTAATATTAAATACATGTTTACTTTATGAATATTAAATACATGTTCAGTGGATTAATAATAAATACATATTCAGTGTATTAATATTAAATAAATGTTTAGTGTATAAATATTAAATACATGTTTGGTGTATAAATATTAAATTCATGTTTAGTGTATTAATATTAAATATATATTTAGTTTATTAAAATTAAATACATGTTTTGTATTAATATTAAATACATGTTTAGTGTATAAATATTAAATACACGTTTAGTGTATGAATATTAAATACATGTTTGGTGTATAAATATTAAATACATGTTTAGTGTATAAATATTAAATACATGTTAAGTGTATAAATATTAAATACATATTTAGTGTATGAATATTAAATACATGTTTAGTGTATTAATATTAAATACATGTTTAGTGTATAAATATTAAATACATGTTTAGTGTATGAATATTAAATACATGTTTAAAGTATGAATATTAAATAAATGTTTAGTGTATAAATGTTAAATACATGTTTAGTGTATGAATATTAAATATATGTTTAGTTTATTAATATTAAATACATGTTTAGTGTATAAATATTAAATACATGTTTAATGTATTAATATTAAATACATGTTTAGTGTATAAATAATAACTACATGTTTAGTGTATGAATATTAAATACATGTTAAGTGTATTAATATTAAATACATGTTTAGTGTATTAATATTAAATATATATTTAATTTATTAAAATTAAATACATGTTTTGTATTAATATTAAATACATGTTTAGTGTATAAATATTAAATACATGTTTAGTGTATTAATATTAAATACATGTTTAGTGTATGAATAGTAAATACATGTTTAGTGTATAAATATTAAATACACTTTTAGTGTATAAATATTAAATATATATTTAGTGTATTAATATTAAATACATGTTTAGTGTATAAATATTAAATACATGTTTAGTGTATTAATATTAAATACATGTTTAGTGTATGAATATTAAATACATGTTTAGTGTATAAATATTAAATACATGTTTAGTGTATTAATATTAAATATATGTTTAGTTTATTAAAATTAAATACATGTTTTTGTATTAATATTAAATACTTGTTTAGTGTATAAATATTAAATACATGTTTAGTGTATAGTTATTAAATACATGTTTAAAGTATGAATATTAAATACATGTTTAGTTTATGAATATTAAATACATGTTTAGTGTTTAAATATTGAATAAATGTTTCGTGTATGAATATTAAATACATGTTTATGTTACTTTCGCGCGGCATCGTGGATGCGCGGGGAGTGTCGCCTCTCGATGCGCAGGATCACAGCAGGCAGGAATGAAGGTATGAACAGCCTTTTAATATGAAGTTACAAAAGAACACTGGTACAAAAGAGCAAATCAAAGGCGTGTCTGAGCACAGAAAACTAAATGCTAATATACACAGAAGACAGAGTTCGAAGTCCATAAAGCGCGAGCCAAGCGCGCGGAGGCAAGCTACATTTAGCAAGCAGAAAAATAATCAGAGACCACTCACGTAACGGTTGCAGGTGCAAACAAACTGGCGAGAGCGAACTAGGTAGCAGAGGGGCTTAAATACAGAAAACATAATTACAAACCGGTGTGTGAATGAGCCATGCAGGAGGAGCAAATAAGTTGTCATGGTGATGAATGTAAATAAGGAAGTGCGCTACCAAACGGGATCGGTAGAGTCCAAAACATGATCAAAACATAGTAGGACAATACAAAAAAGACAAACATGCTAGAGATGTGTGATCCGGAAGCCGGATCACAACAGTTTAGTGTATAAATATTAAATACATGTTAAGTGTATAAATATTAAATACATGTTTAGTGTATAAATGTTAAATACATGTTTAGTGTATAAATATTAAATACATGTTTAGTTTATTAAAATTTAATACATGTTTTTGTATTAATATTAAATACATGTTTAGTGTATAAATATTAAATACATGTTTAATGTATTAATATTAAATACATGTTTAGTGTATAAATATAAGTGTATGAGAAACCAAACTTATGTAAAAAAAAATAAAAGAAACAAAAAAAAAGGAAAAAGAGAGAGAGAGAGAGAGAGGACCGGACTTATTAAGAGGGAACGTGCGCCCTCCTGTGGACTTCTGCCGCAACTGCACGCATAAAGAAATTCATTATTTCCAAGTGTGCCTTATTTAGAGGATAATAAATACTGTATGAATATTAAATATATGATTAGTGTATGAATATTAAATACATGTTTAGTGTATAGATATTAAATACATGTTTAGTGTATAGATATTAAATACATGTTAAGTGTATAAATATTAAATACATATTTAGTGTATGAATATTAAATACATGATTAGTGTATTAATATTAAATACTTGTTTAGTGTATAAATATTAAATAAATGTTTAGTTTATGAATATTAAATACATGTTTGGTGTATAAATATTAAATACATGTTTAGTGTATAAATAATAACTACATGTTTAGTGTATGAATATTAAATACATGTTTAGTGTATTAATATTAAATACATGTTTAATGTATTAATATTAAATATATGTTTAGTTTATTAAAATTAAATACATGTTTTTGTATTCATATTAAATACATGTTTAGTGTATTAATATTAAATATATGTTTAGTGTATGAATGTTAAATACATGTTTAGTGTATAAGTATTAAATATATGTTTAGTTTATTAAAATTAAATACACCTTTTTGTATTAATATTAAATACATGTTTAGTGTATAAATATTAAATACATGTTTAGTGTATGAATATTAAATACATGTTTAAAGTATGAATATTAAATACATGTTTAGTTCATGATTATTAAATACATGTTTAGTGTATTAATATTAAATACACGTTTACTTTATGAATATTAAATACATGTTTAGTGGATTAATAATAAATACATATTCAGTGTATTGATATTAAATACATGTTTAGTGTATTAATATTAAATACACGTTTACTTTATGAATATTAAATACATGTTTAGTGGATTAATAATAAATACATATTCAGTGTATTGATATTAAATACATGTTTAGTGTATAAATATTAAATACATGTTTAGTGGATTAATAATAAATACATATTCAGTGTATTAATATTAAATACATGTTTAGTGTATAAATATTAAATATATGTTTAGTTTATAAATATTAAATACATGTTTAGTGTATAAATATTAAATACATGTTTAAAGTTTGAATATTAAATAGATGTTTAGTTTATGAATATTAAATACATGTTTAGTGTATAAATATTAAATACATGTTTCGTGTATGAATATTAAATACATGATTAGTGTATTAATAATAAATACATATTCAGTGTATTAATATTAAATACATGTTTACTTTATGAATATTAAATACATGTTTAGTGGATTAATAATAAATACATATTCAGTGTATTAATATTAAATACATGTTTAGTGTATAAATATTAAATACATGTTTAGTGTATAAATATTAAATACATGTTTAGTGTATTAATATTAAAAATATATTTAGTTTATTAAAATTAAATACATGTTTTGTATTAATATTAAATACATGTTTAGTGTATAAATATTGAATACATGTTTAATGTATGAATATTAAATACATGTTTAGTGTATAAATATTAAATACATGTTTAAAGTATGAATATTAAATATATGTTTAGTTTATGAATATTAAATACATGTTTAGTGTATAAATATTAAATACATGTTTAAAGTATGAATATTAAATACATGATTAGTGTATTAATATTAAATACTTGTTTAGTGTATAAATATTAAATACATGTTTAGTGTATAAATAATAACTACATGTTTAGTGTATGAATATTAAATACATGTTTGGTGTATAAATATTAAATACATGTTTAGTGTATGAATATTAAATACATGTTTAGTGTATTAACATTAAATATATATTTAGTTTATTAAAATTAGTTACATGTTTTGTATTAATATTAAATACATGTTTAGTGTATAAATATTAAATACATGTTTAGTGTATGAATATTAAATACATGTTTAGTGTATAAATATTAAATGCATGTTTAAAGTATGAATATTAAATACATATTTAGTTTATGAATATTAAATACATGTTTAGTGTATAAATATTAAATACATGTTTAATGTATTAATATTAAATATATGTTTAGTTTATTAAAATAAAATACATGTTTTTGTATTCATATTAAATACATGTTTAGTGTATTAATATTAAATATATGTTTAGTGTATGAATGTTAAAATGCATGTTTAGTGTATAAATATTAAATATATGTTTAGTTTATTAAAATTAAATACACCTTTTTGTATTCATATTAAATACATGTTTAGTGTATTAATATTAAATATATGTTTAGTGTATGAATGTTAAATACATGTTTAGTGTATAAATATTAAATATATGTTTAGTTTATTAAAATTAAATACACCTTTTTGTATTAATATTAAATACATGTTTAGTGTATAAATATTAAATACATGTTTAGTGTATAAATATTAAATACATGTTTAAAGTAGGAATATTAAATACATGTTTAGTTCATGAATATTAAATACATGTTTAGTGTATTAATATTAAATACATGTTTACTTTATGAATATTAAATACATGTTTAGTGGATTAATAATAAATACATATTCAGGGGTTTAATATTAAATACATGTTTAGTGTATAAATATTAAATACATGTTTAGTGTATAAATATTAAATACATGTTTAGTGTATAAATATAAGTGTATGAGAAACCAAACTTATGTAAAAAAAAATAAAAGAAACAAAAAAAAAGGAAAAAGAGAGAGAGAGAGAGACGGAGAGGACCGGACTTATTAAGAGGGAACGTGCGCCCTCCTGTGGAGTTTTGCCGCAACTGCACGAATAAAGAAATTCATTATTTCCAAGTGTGCCTTATTTAGAGGATAATAAATACATGTTTACTGTACGAATATTAAATATATGATTAGTGTATGGTTACATATACGTTTAGTATATGATTATTAAATACATGTTCAGTGTATTAATATTAAATACATGTTTAGTGTATGAATATTAAATACATGTTTAGTGTATAAATATCAAATACATGTTTAGTGTATGAATATTAAATACATGTTTAAAGTATGAATATTAAATACATGTTTAGTTTATGAATATTAAATATATGTTTAGTGTATAAATATTAAAGACATGTTTTGTGTATGCATATTAAATACATGTTTAGTGTATGAATATTGAATACATATTTAGTGTATGAATATTAAATACATGATTAGTGTATTAATATTAAATACTTGTTTAGTGTATAAATATTAAATACATGTTTAGTGTATAAATATTAAATACATGTTTAGTGTATAAATGTTAAATACATGTTTAGTGTATGAATATTAAATATATGTTTAGTTTATTAATATTAAATACATGTTTAGTGTATGAATATTAAATACATGTTTAGTTTATGAATATTACATACATGTTTGGTGTATAAATATTAAATACATGTTTAGTGTATAAATATTAAATACATGTTTAATGTATTAATATTAAATACATGTTTAGTGTATAAATAATAACTACATGATTAGTGTATGAATATTAAATACATGTTTAGTGTATTAATATTAAATACATGTTTAGTGTATTAATATTAAATATATATTTAGTTTATTAAAATTAAATACATGTTTTGTATTAATATTAAATACATGTTTAGTGTATAAATATTAAATACATGTTTAGTGTATTAATATTAAATACATGTTTAGTGTATGAATATTAAATACATTTTTAGTGTATAAATATTAAATACATGTTTAGTGTATTAATATTAAATACATGTTTAGTGTATTAATATTAAATACACTTTTAGTGTATAAATATTAAATACACATTTATTGTAAAAATATTAATTACATGTTTAGTGTATTAATATTAAATATATGTTTAGTTTATGGGAGTTTGCCCAACCAGTCTACATGTGCTTTGTGGACTTGGAGAAGGCATTCGACCGTGTCCCTCGGGAAGTCCTGTGGGGAGTGCTCAGAGAGTATGGGGTATCGGACTGTCTTATTGTGGCGGTCCGTTCCCTGTACGATCAGTGCCAGAGCTTGGTCCGCATTGCCGGCAGTAAGTCGAACACATTTCCAGTGAGGGTTGGACTCCGCCAAGGCTGTCCTTTGTCACCGATTCTGTTCATAACTTTTATGGACAGAATTTCTAGGCGCAGTCAAGGCGTTGAGGGGTTCCGGTTTGGTAACCGCAGGATTAGGTCTCTGCTTTTTGCAGATGATGTGGTCCTGATGGCTTCATCTGACCGGGGTCTTCAGCTCTCGCTGGATCGGTTCGCAGCCGAGTGTGAAGCGACCGGAATGAGAATCAGCACCTCCAAGTCCGAGTCCATGGTTCTCGCCCGGAAAAGGGTGGAGTGCCATCTCCGGGTTGGGGAGGAGACCCTGCCCCAAGTGGAGGAGTTCAAGTACCTAGGAGTCTTGTTCACGAGTGAGGGAAGAGTGGATCGTGAGATCAACAGGCGGATCGGTGCGGCGTCTTCAGTAATGCGGACGTTGTACCGGTCCGTTGTGGTGAAGAAGGAGCTGAGCCGGAAGGCAAAGCTCTCAATTTACCGGTCGATCTACGTTCCCATCCTCACCTATGGTCATGAGCTTTGGGTCATGACCGAAAGGATAAGATCACGGGTACAAGCGGCCGAAATGAGTTTCCTCCGCCGTGTGGCGGGGCTCTCCCTTAGAGATAGGGTGAGAAGCTCTGCCATCCGGGAGGAACTCAAAGTAAAGCCGCTGCTCCTTCACATCGAGAGGAGCCAGATGAGGTGGTTCGGGCATCTGGTCAGGATGCCACCCGAACGCCTCCCTAGGGAGGTGTTTAGGGCACGTCCAGCTGGTAGGAGGCCACGGGGAAGACCCAGGACACGTTGTGAAGACTATGTCTCCCGGCTGGCCTTGGAACGCCTCGGGATCCCCCGGGGAAGAGCTAGACGAAGTGGCTGGAGAGAGGGAAGTCTGGGCTTCCCTGCTTAGGCTGCTGCCCCCGCGACCCGACCTCGGATAAGCGGAAGATGATGGATGGATGGATGGATGTTTAGTTTATTAAAATTAAATACATGTTTTTGTATTAATATTAAATACATGTTTAGTGGATAAATAATAAATACATATTTAGTGTATTAATATTAAATACATGTTTAGTGTATAAATATTAAATACATGTTTAGTGTATTAATATTAAATACATGTTTAGTGTATGAATATGAAATAAATGTTTAGTGTATAAATAATAACTACATGTTTAGTGTATGAATATTAAATACATGTTTAGTGTATTAATATTAAATATATGTTTAGTTTATTAAAATTAAATACATGTTTTTGTATTAATATTAAATAATTGTTTAGTGTATAAATATTAAATACATGTTTAGTGTATTGTTATTAAATACATGTTTAAAGTATGAATATTAAATACATGTTTAGTTTATGAATATTAAATACATGTTTAGTGTATAAATATTGAATACATGTTTAGTGTATTAATATTAAATATATATTTAGTTTATTAAAATTAAATACATGTTTTGTATTAATATTAAATACATGTTTTGTGTATAAATATTAAATACATGTTTAGTGTATTAATATTAAATACATGTTTAGTGTATGAATATTAAATACATGTTTAGTGTATAAATATTAAATACATGTTTAGTGTATTAATATTAAATACATGTTTAGTGTATTAATATTAAATACACTTTTAGTGTATAAATATTAAATACACATTTATTGTAAAAATATTAAATACATGTTTAGTGTATTAATATTAAATATATGTTTAGTTTATTAAAATTAAATACATGTTTTTGTATTAATATTAAATACATGTTTAGTGGATAAATAATAAATACATATTTAGTGTATTAATATTAAATACATGTTTAGTGTATAAATATTAAATACATGTTTAGTGTATTAATATTAAATACATGTTGAGTGTATGAATATTAAATAAATGTTTAGTGTATAAATAATAACTATAACTACATGTTTATTGTATGAATATTAAATACATGTTTAGTGTATAAATATTAAATACATGTTTAGTGTTTTAATATCAAATATATGTTTAGTTTATTAAAATTAAATACATGTTTTTGTATTAATATTAAATACTTGTTTAGTGTATAAATATTAAATACATGTTTAGTGTATAGTTATTAAATACATGTTTAAAGTATGAATATTAAATACATGTTTATTGTATGAATATTAAATACATGTTTAGTGTATAAATATCAAATACATATTTAGTGTATGAATATTAAATACATGTTTAGTGTATGAATATTAAATATATGTTTAGTTTATTAAAATTAAATACATGTTTAGTGTATGAATATTAAATACATGTTTAGTTTATGAATATTAAATACATGTTTGGTGTATACATATTAAATACATGTTTAGTGTATAAATAATAACTACATGTTTAGTGTATGAATATTAAATACATGTTTAGTGTATTAATATTAAATACATGTTTAATGTATTAATATTAAATATATGCTTAGTTTATTAAAATTAAATACATGTTTTTGTATTCATATTAAATACATGTTTAGTGTATTAATATTAAATATATGTTTAGTGTATGAATGTTAAATACATGTTTAGTGTATAAATATTAAATATATGTTTAGTTTATTAAAATTAAATACACCTTTTTGTATTAATATTAAATACATGTTTAGTGTATAAATATTAAATACATGTTTAGTGTATAAATATTAAATACATGTTTATAGTATGAATATTAAATACAAGTTTAGTTCATGAATATTAAATACATGTTTAGTGTATTAATATTAAATACATGTTTACTTTATGAATATTAAATACATGTTTAGTGGATTAATAATAAATACATATTCAGTGTATTAATATTAAATACATGTTTAGTGTGTGAATATTAAATACATGTTTAGTGTATAAATATTAAATGCATGTTTAAAGTATGAATATTAAATACATATTTAGTTTATGAATATTAAATACATGTTTAGTGTATAAATATTAAATACATGTTTAATGTATTAATATTAAATATATGTTTAGTTTATTAAAATAAAATACATGTTTTTGTATTCATATTAAATACATGTTTAGTGTATTAATATTAAATATATGTTTAGTGTATGAATGTTAAATGCATGTTTAGTGTATAAATATTAAATATATGTTTAGTTTATTAAAATTAAATACACCTTTTTGTATTCATATTAAATACATGTTTAGTGTATTAATATTAAATATATGTTTAGTGTATGAATGTTAAATACATGTTTAGTGTATAAATATTAAATATATGTTTAGTTTATTAAAATTAAATACACCTTTTTGTATTAATATTAAATACATGTTTAGTGTATAAATATTAAATACATGTTTAGTGTATAAATATTAAATACATGTTTAAAGTAGGAATATTAAATACATGTTTAGTTCATGAATATTAAATACATGTTTAGTGTATTAATATTAAATACATGTTTACTTTATGAATATTAAATACATGTTTAGTGGATTAATAATAAATACATATTCAGGGGTTTAATATTAAATACATGTTTAGTGTATAAATATTAAATACATGTTTAGTGTATAAATATTAAATACATGTTTAGTGTATAAATATAAGTGTATGAGAAACCAAACTTATGTAAAAAAAAATAAAAGAAACAAAAAAAAAGGAAAAAGAGAGAGAGAGAGAGAGACGGAGAGGACCGGACTTATTAAGAGGGAACGTGCGCCCTCCTGTGGAGTTTTGCCGCAACTGCACGAATAAAGAAATTCATTATTTCCAAGTGTGCCTTATTTAGAGGATAATAAATACATGTTTACTGTACGAATATTAAATATATGATTAGTGTATGGTTACATATACGTTTAGTATATGATTATTAAATACATGTTCAGTGTATTAATATTAAATACATGTTTAGTGTATGAATATTAAATACATGTTTAGTGTATAAATATCAAATACATGTTTAGTGTATGAATATTAAATACATGTTTAAAGTATGAATATTAAATACATGTTTAGTTTATGAATATTAAATATATGTTTAGTGTATAAATATTAAAGACATGTTTTGTGTATGCATATTAAATACATGTTTAGTGTATGAATATTGAATACATATTTAGTGTATGAATATTAAATACATGATTAGTGTATTAATATTAAATACTTGTTTAGTGTATAAATATTAAATACATGTTTAGTGTATAAATATTAAATACATGTTTAGTGTATAAATGTTAAATACATGTTTAGTGTATGAATATTAAATATATGTTTAGTTTATTAATATTAAATACATGTTTAGTGTATGAATATTAAATACATGTTTAGTTTATGAATATTACATACATGTTTGGTGTATAAATATTAAATACATGTTTAGTGTATAAATATTAAATACATGTTTAATGTATTAATATTAAATACATGTTTAGTGTATAAATAATAACTACATGATTAGTGTATGAATATTAAATACATGTTTAGTGTATTAATATTAAATACATGTTTAGTGTATTAATATTAAATATATATTTAGTTTATTAAAATTAAATACATGTTTTGTATTAATATTAAATACATGTTTAGTGTATAAATATTAAATACATGTTTAGTGTATTAATATTAAATACATGTTTAGTGTATGAATATTAAATACATTTTTAGTGTATAAATATTAAATACATGTTTAGTGTATTAATATTAAATACATGTTTAGTGTATTAATATTAAATACACTTTTAGTGTATAAATATTAAATACACATTTATTGTAAAAATATTAAATACATGTTTAGTGTATTAATATTAAATATATGTTTAGTTTATGGGAGTTTGCCCAACCAGTCTACATGTGCTTTGTGGACTTGGAGAAGGCATTCGACCGTGTCCCTCGGGAAGTCCTGTGGGGAGTGCTCAGAGAGTATGGGGTATCGGACTGTCTTATTGTGGCGGTCCGTTCCCTGTACGATCAGTGCCAGAGCTTGGTCCGCATTGCCGGCAGTAAGTCGAACACATTTCCAGTGAGGGTTGGACTCCGCCAAGGCTGTCCTTTGTCACCGATTCTGTTCATAACTTTTATGGACAGAATTTCTAGGCGCAGTCAAGGCGTTGAGGGGTTCCGGTTTGGTAACCGCAGGATTAGGTCTCTGCTTTTTGCAGATGATGTGGTCCTGATGGCTTCATCTGACCGGGGTCTTCAGCTCTCGCTGGATCGGTTCGCAGCCGAGTGTGAAGCGACCGGAATGAGAATCAGCACCTCCAAGTCCGAGTCCATGGTTCTCGCCCGGAAAAGGGTGGAGTGCCATCTCCGGGTTGGGGAGGAGACCCTGCCCCAAGTGGAGGAGTTCAAGTACCTAGGAGTCTTGTTCACGAGTGAGGGAAGAGTGGATCGTGAGATCAACAGGCGGATCGGTGCGGCGTCTTCAGTAATGCGGACGTTGTACCGGTCCGTTGTGGTGAAGAAGGAGCTGAGCCGGAAGGCAAAGCTCTCAATTTACCGGTCGATCTACGTTCCCATCCTCACCTATGGTCATGAGCTTTGGGTCATGACCGAAAGGATAAGATCACGGGTACAAGCGGCCGAAATGAGTTTCCTCCGCCGTGTGGCGGGGCTCTCCCTTAGAGATAGGGTGAGAAGCTCTGCCATCCGGGAGGAACTCAAAGTAAAGCCGCTGCTCCTTCACATCGAGAGGAGCCAGATGAGGTGGTTCGGGCATCTGGTCAGGATGCCACCCGAACGCCTCCCTAGGGAGGTGTTTAGGGCACGTCCAACCGGTAGGAGGCCACGGGGAAGACCCAGGACACGTTGGGAAGACTATGTCTCCCGGCTGGCCTGGGAACGCCTCGGGATCCCCCGGGAAGAGCTAGACGAAGTGGCTGGGGAGAGGGAAGTCTGGGTTTCCCTGCTTAGGCTGTTGCCCCCGCGACCCGACCTCGGATAAGCGGAAGATGATGGATGGATGGATGGATGTTTAGTTTATTAAAATTAAATACATGTTTTTGTATTAATATTAAATACATGTTTAGTGGATAAATAATAAATACATATTTAGTGTACTAATATTAAATACATGTTTAGTGTATAAATATTAAATACATGTTTAGTGTATTAATATTAAATACATGTTTAGTGTATGAATATGAAATAAATGTTTAGTGTATAAATAATAACTACATGTTTAGTGTATGAATATTAAATACATGTTTAGTGTATTAATATTAAATATATGTTTAGTTTATTAAAATTAAATACATGTTTTTGTATTAATATTAAATAATTGTTTAGTGTATAAATATTAAATACATGTTTAGTGTATTGTTATTAAATACATGTTTAAAGTATGAATATTAAATACATGTTTAGTTTATGAATATTAAATACATGTTTAGTGTATAAATATTGAATACATGTTTAGTGTATTAATATTAAATATATATTTAGTTTATTAAAATTAAATACATGTTTTGTATTAATATTAAATACATGTTTTGTGTATAAATATTAAATACATGTTTAGTGTATTAATATTAAATACATGTTTAGTGTATGAATATTAAATACATGTTTAGTGTATAAATATTAAATACATGTTTAGTGTATTAATATTAAATACATGTTTAGTGTATTAATATTAAATACACTTTTAGTGTATAAATATTAAATACACATTTATTGTAAAAATATTAAATACATGTTTAGTGTATTAATATTAAATATATGTTTAGTTTATTAAAATTAAATACATGTTTTTGTATTAATATTAAATACATGTTTAGTGGATAAATAATAAATACATATTTAGTGTATTAATATTAAATACATGTTTAGTGTATTAATATTAAATACATGTTGAGTGTATGAATATTAAATAAATGTTTAGTGTATAAATAATAACTACATGTTTATTGTATGAATATTAAATACATGTTTAGTGTATAAATATTAAATACATGTTTAGTGTTTTAATATCAAATATATGTTTAGTTTATTAAAATTAAATACATGTTTTTGTATTAATATTAAATACTTGTTTAGTGTATAAATATTAAATACATGTTTAGTGTATAGTTATTAAATACATGTTTAAAGTATGAATATTAAATACATGTTTATTGTATGAATATTAAATACATGTTTAGTGTATAAATATCAAATACATATTTAGTGTATGAATATTAAATACATGTTTAGTGTATGAATATTAAATATATGTTTAGTTTATTAATATTAAATACATGTTTAGTGTATGAATATTAAATACATGTTTAGTTTATGAATATTAAATACATGTTTGGTGTATACATATTAAATACATGTTTAGTGTATAAATAATAACTACATGTTTAGTGTATGAATATTAAATACATGTTTAGTGTATTAATATTAAATACATGTTTAATGTATTAATATTAAATATATGCTTAGTTTATTAAAATTAAATACATGTTTTTGTATTCATATTAAATACATGTTTAGTGTATTAATATTAAATATATGTTTAGTGTATGAATGTTAAATACATGTTTAGTGTATAAATATTAAATATATGTTTAGTTTATTAAAATTAAATACACCTTTTTGTATTAATATTAAATACATGTTTAGTGTATAAATATTAAATACATGTTTAGTGTATAAATATTAAATACATGTTTATAGTATGAATATTAAATACATGTTTAGTTCATGAATATTAAATACATGTTTAGTGTATTAATATTAAATACATGTTTACTTTATGAATATTAAATACATGTTTAGTGGATTAATAATAAATACATATTCAGTGTATTAATATTAAATACATGTTTAGTGTATAAATGTTAAATACATGTTTAGTGTATAAATATTAAATACATGTTTAAAGTATGAATATTAAATAGATGTTTAGTTTATGAATATTAAATACATGTTTAGTGTATAAATATTAAATACATGTTTCGTGTATGAATATTAAATACATGTTTAGTGTATAAATATTAAATACATGTTAAGTGTATAAATATTATATACATATTTAGTGTATGAATATTAAATACATGATTAGTGTATTAATATTAAATACTTGTTTAGTGTATAAATATTAAATACATATTTAGTGTATTAATATTAAATACATGTTTAGTGTATAAATAATAACTACATGTTTAGTGTATGAATATTAAATACATGTTTAGTGTATTAATATTAAATATATGTTTGGTTTATCAAAATTAAATACGTGTTTTTGTATTAATATTAAATACATGTTTAGTGTATAAATATTAAATACATGTTTAGTGTATTAATATTAAATACATGTTTAGTGTATGAATAATAACTACATGTTTAGTGTATGAATATTAAATACATGTTTAGTGTATAAATATTAAATACATGTTAAGTGTATAAATATTAAATACATGTTTAGTGTATGAATGTTAAATACATGTTTAGTGTATAAATATTAAATACATGTTTAGTTTATTAAAATTTAATACATGTTTTTGTATTAATATTAAATACATGTTTAGTGTATAAATATTAAATACATGTTTAATGTATTAATATTAAATACATGTTTAGTGTATAAATATAAGTGTATGAGAAACCAAACTTATGTAAAAAAAAATAAAAGAAACAAAAAAAAAGGAAAAAGAGAGAGAGCGAGAGAGAGGACCGGACTTATTAAGAGGGAACGTGCGCCCTCCTGTGGAGTTTTGCTGCAACTGCACACATAAAGAAATTCATTATTTCCAAGTGTGCCTTATTTAGAGGATAATAAATACATGTTTACTGTATGAATATTAAATATATGATTAGTGTATGAATATTAAATACATGTTTAGTGTATAGATATTAAATACATGTTTAGTGTATAGATATTAAATACATGTTAAGTGTATAAATATTAAATACATATTTAGTATATGAATATTAAATACATGATTAGTGTATTAATATTAAATACTTGTTTAGTGTATAAATATTAAATACATGTTTAGTGTATAAATATTAAATACATGTTAAGTGTATAAATATTAAATACATATTTAGTGTATGAATATTGAATACATGTGTAGTGTATTAATATTAAATACATGTTTAGTGTATAAATATTAAATACATGTTTAGTGTATGAATATTAAATACATGTTTAGTGTATAAATATTAAATACATGTTTAGTGTGTTAATATCAAATATATGTTTAGTTTATTAAAATTAAATACATGTTTTTGTATTAATATTAAATACTTGTTTAGTGTATAAATATTAAATACATGTTCAGTGTATAGTTATTAAATACATGTTTAAAGTATGAATATTAAATACATGTTTAGTTTATGAATATTAAATACATGTTTAGTGTATAAATATTGAATACATGTTTCGTGTATGAATATTAAATACATGTTTAGTGTATAAATATTAAATACATGTTAAGTGTATAAATATTAAATACATGTTTAGTGTATAAATGTTAAATACATGTTTAGTGTATACATATTAAATACATGTTAAGTTTATTAAAATGTAATACATGTTTTTGTATTAATATTAAATACATGTTTAGTGTATAAATATTAAATACATGTTTAATGTATTAATATTAAATACATGTTTAGTGTATAAATATAAGTGTATGAGAAACCAAACTTATGTAAAAAAAAATAAAAGAAACAAAAAAAAAGGAAAAAGAGAGAGAGAGAGAGAGACAGAGAGGACCGGATTTATTAAGAGGGAACGTGCGCCCTCCTGTGGAGTTTTGCCGCAACTGCACACATAAAGAAATTCATTATTTCCAAGTGTGCCTTATTTAGAGGATAATAAATACATGTTTACTGTATGAATATTAAATATATGATTAGTGTATGAATATTAAATACATGTTTAGTGTATAGATATTAAATACAGGTTTAGTGTATAGATATTAAATACATGTTAAGTGTATAAATATTAAATACATATTTAGTGTATGAATATTAAACACATGATTAGTGTATTAATATTAAATACTTGTTTAGTGTATAAATATTAAATACATGTTTAGTGTATAAATATTAAATACATGTTAAGTGTATAAATATTAAATACATATTTAGTGTATGAATATTAAATACATGTGTAGTGTATTAATATTAAATACATGTTTAGTGTATAAATATTAAATACATGTTTAGTGTATGAATATTAAATACATGTTTAAAGTATGAATATTAAATACATGTTTAGTGTAAAAATGTTAAATACATGTTTAGTGTATGAATATTAAATATATGTTTAGTTTATTAATATTAAATACATGTTTAGTGTATGAATATTAAATACATGTTTAGTTTATGAATATTAAATACATGTTTGGTGTATAAATATTAAATACATGTTTAGTGTATAAATAATAACTACATGTTTAGTGTATGAATATTAAATACACTTTTAGTGTATGAATATTAAATACACATTTATTGTAAAAATATTAAATACATGTTTAGTGTATTAATATTAAATATATGTTTAGTTTATTAAAATTAAATACATGTTTTTGTATTAATATTAAATAGATGTTTAGTGGATAAATAATAAATACATATTTAGTGTATTAATATTAAATACATGTTTAGTGTATAAATATTAAATACATGTTTAGTGTATTAATAATAAATACATGTTTAGTGTATGAATATTAAATAAATGTTTAGTGTATAAATAATAACTACATATTTAGTGTATGAATATTAAATACATGTTTAGTGTATAAATATTAAATACATGTTTAGTGTATTAATATTAAATATATGTTTAGTTTATTCAAATTAAATACATGTTTTTGTATTAATATTAAATACTTGTTTAGTGTATAAATATTAAATACATGTTTAGTGTATAGTTATTAAATACATGTTTAAAGTATGAATATTAAATACGTGTTTAGTTTATGAATATTAAATACATGTTTAGTGTATAAATATTGAATACATGTTTCGTGTATGAATATTAAATACATGTTTAGTGTATAAATATTAAATACATGTTAAGTGTATAAATATTAAATACATGTTTAGTGTATAAATGTTAAATACATGTTTAGTGTATAAATATTAAATACATGTTTAGTTTATTAATATTTAATACATGTTTTTGTATTAATATTAAATACATGTTTAGTGTATAAATATTAAATACATGTTTAATGTATTAATATTAAATACATGTTTAGTGTATAGATATAAGTGTATGAGAAACCAAACTTATGTAAAAAAAAGAAAAGAAACAAAAAAAAAGGAAAAAGAGAGAGAGAGAGAGAGAGACAGAGAGGACCGGACTTATTAAGAGGGAACGTGCGCCCTCCTGTGGAGTTTTGCCGCAACTGCACACATAAAGAAATTCATTATTTCCAAGTGTGCCTTATTTAGGAGATAAGGTGTTTACTGTATGAATATTAAATATATGATTAGTGTATGAATATTAAATACATGTTTGGTGTATAGATATCAAATACATGTTAAGTGTATAAATATTAAATACATGTTTGGTGTATAGATATCAAATACATGTTAAGTGTATAAATATTAAATACATATTTAGTGTATGAATATTAAATACATGGTTAGTGTATTAATATTAAATACATGTTAAGTGTATAAATATTAAATACATATTTAGTGTATGAATATTAAATAC
Organism: Nerophis ophidion; assembly: GCF_033978795.1. Classification (NCBI taxonomy): domain Eukaryota; kingdom Metazoa; phylum Chordata; class Actinopteri; order Syngnathiformes; family Syngnathidae; genus Nerophis; species Nerophis ophidion. The sequence continues at coordinate 126,007 of NW_026906973.1, read as the reverse complement.
ATGTTAAGTGTATAAATATTAAATACATGTTTAGTGTATGAATATTAAATACATGTTTAAAGTATGAATATTAAATACATGTTTAGTGCATGAATATTAAATATATGTCTAGTGTATGAATATTAAATACATGTTTAGTTTATGAATATTAAATACATGTTTGGTGTATAAATATTAAATACATGTTTAGTGTATAAATAATAACTACATGTTTAGTGTATGAATATTAAATACATGTTTAGTGTATTAATATTAAATACATGTTTAATGTATTAATTTTAAATATATGTTTAGTTTATTAAAATTAAATACATGTTTTTGTATTCATGTTAAATACATGTTTAGTGTATTAATATTAAATATATGTTTAGTGTATGAATGTTAAATACATGTTTAGTGTATGAATATTAAATATATGTTTAGTTTATTAAAATTAAATACACCTTTTTGTTTTAATATTAAATACATGTTTAGTGTATAAATATTAAATACATGTTTAGTTTATAAATATTAAATACATGTTTATAGTATGAATATTAAATACATGTTTAGTTCATGAATATTAAATACATGTTTAGTGTATTAATATTAAATACATGTTTACTTTATGAATATTAAATACATGTTTAGTGGATTAATAATAAAAACATATTCAGTGTATTAATATTAAATACATGTTTAGTGTATAAATATTAAATACATGTTTATTGTATAAATATTAAATACATGTTTAGTGTATAAATATTAAATACATGTTTAAAGTATGAATATTAAATAGATGTTTAGTTTATGAATATTAAATACATGTTTAGTGTATAAATATTAAATACATGTTTCGTGTATGAATATTAAATACATGTTTAGTGTATAAATATTAAATACATGTTAAGTGTATAAATATTATATACATATTTAGTGTATGAATATTAAATACATGATTAGTGTATTAATATTAAATACTTGTTTAGTGTATAAATATTAAATACATATTTAGTGTATTAATATTAAATACATGTTTAGTGTATAAATAATAACTACATGTTTAGTGTATGAATATTAAATACATGTTTAGTGTATTAATATTAAATATATGTTTGGTTTATCAAAATTAAATATGTGTTTTTGTATTAATATTAAATACATGTTTAGTGTATAAATATTAAATACATGTTTAGTGTATTAATATTAAATACATGTTTAGTGTATGAATAATAACTACATGTTTAGTGTATGAATATTAAATACATGTTTAGTGTATTAATATTAAATAAATGTTTACTTTATGAATATTAAATACATGTTTAGTGGATTAATAATAAATACATATTCAGTGTATTAATATTAAATACATGTTTATTGTATAAATATTAAATACATGTTTAGTGTATAAATATTAAATACATGTTTAGTGTATTAATATTAAAAATATATTTAGTTTATTAAAATTAAATACATGTTTTGTATTAATATTAAATACATGTTTAGTGTATAAATATTAAATACATGTTTAATGTATGAATATTAAATACATGTTTAGTGTATTAATATTAAATACATGTTTACTTTATGAATATTAAATACATGTTTAGTGGATTAATAATAAATACATATTCAGTGTATTAATATTAAATACATGATTAGTGTATTAATATTAAATATATGTTTAGTGTATGAATGTTAAATACATGTTTAGTGTATTAATATTAAATACATGTTTAGTGTATAAATAATAACTACATGTTTAGTGTATGAATATTAAATACATGTTTAGTGTATAGATATTAAATACAGGTTTAGTGTATAGATATTAAATACATGTTAAGTGTATAAATATTAAATACATATTTAGTGTATGAACATTAAACACATGATTAGTGTATTAATATTAAATACTTGTTTAGTGTATAAATATTAAATACATGTTTAGTGTATAAATATTAAATACATGTTAAGTGTATAAATATTAAATACATATTTAGTGTATGAATATTAAATACATGTGTAGTGTATTAATATTAAATACATGTTTAGTGTATAAATATTAAATACATGTTTAGTGTATGAATATTAAATACATGTTTAAAGTATGAATATTAAATACATGTTTAGTGTATAAATGTTAAATACATGTTTAGTGTATGAATATTAAATATATGTTTAGTTTATTATTATTAAATACATGTTTAGTGTATGAATATTAAATACATGTTTAGTTTATGAATATTAAATACATGTTTGGTGTATAAATATTAAATACATGTTTAGTGTATAAATAATAACTACATGTTTAGTGTATGAATATTAAATACACTTTTAGTGTATGAATATTAAATACACATTTATTGTAAAAATATTAAATACATGTTTAGTGTATTAATATTAAATATATGTTTGGTTTATTAAAATTAAATACATGTTTTTGTATTAATATTAAATACATGTTTAGTGGATAAATAATAAATACATATTTAGTGTATTAATATTAAATACATGTTTAGTGTATAAATATTAAATACATGTTTAGTGTATTAATAATAAATACATGTTTAGTGTATGAATATTAAATAAATGTTTAGTGTATAAATAATAACTACATGTTTAGTGTATGAATATTAAATACATGTTTAGTGTATAAATATTAAATACATGTTTAGTGTATTAATATTAAATATATGTTTAGTTTATTCAAATTAAATACATGTTTTTGTATTAATATTAAATACTTGTTTAGTGTATAAATATTAAATACATGTTTAGTGTATAATTATTAAATACATGTTTAAAGTATGAATATTAAATACATGTTTAGTTTATGAATATTAAATACATGTTTAGTGTATAAATATTGAATACATGTTTCGTGTATGAATATTAAATACATGTTTAGTGTATAAATATTAAATACATGTTAAGTGTATAAATATTAAATACATGTTTAGTGTATAAATGTTAAATACATGTTTAGTGTATAAATATTAAATACATGTTTAGTTTATTAATATTTAATACATGTTTTTGTATTAATATTAAATACATGTTTAGTGTATAAATATTAAATACATGTTTAATGTATTAATATTAAATACATGTTTAGTGTATAGATATAAGTGTATGACAAACCAAACTTATGTAAAAAAAAGAAAAGAAACAAAAAAAAAGGAAAAAGAGAGAGAGAGAGAGAGAGACAGAGAGGACCGGACTTATTAAGAGGGAACGTGCGCCCTCCTGTGGAGTTTTGCCGCAACTGCACACATAAAGAAATTCATTATTTCCAAGTGTGCCTTATTTAGGAGATAATAAATACATGTTTACTGTATGAATATTAAATATATGATTAGTGTATGAATATTAAATACATGTTTGGTGTATAGATATCAAATACATGTTAAGTGTATAAATATTAAATACATATTTAGTGTATGAATATTAAATACATGGTTAGTGTATTAATATTAAATACTTGTTTAGTGTATAAATATTAAATACATGTTTAGTGTATAAATATTAAATACACGTTAAGTGTATAAATATTGAATACATATTTAGTGTATGAATATTAAATACATGTTAAGTGTATAAATATTAAATACATGTTTAGTGTATGAATATTAAATACATGTTTAAAGTATGAATATTAAATACATGTTTAAAGTATGAATATTAAATACATGTTTAGTGTATGAATGTTAAATACATGTTTAGTGTATGAATATTAAATATATGTTTAGTTTATTAATATTAAATACACGTTTAGTTTATGAATATTAAATACATGTTTAGTGTATAAATAATAACTAAATGTTTAGTGTATGAATATTAAATACATGTTTAGTGTATTAATATTAAATACATATTTAATGTATTAATATTAAATATATGTTTAGTTTATTAAAATTAAATACATGTTTTTGTATTCATATTAAATACATGTTTAGTGTATTAATATTAAATATATGTTTAGTGTATGAATGTTAAATACATGTTTAGTGTATAAATATTAAATATATGTTTAGTTTATTGAAATTAAATACACCTTTTTGTATTAATATTAAAGACATGTTTAGTGTATAAATATTAAATACATGTTTAAAGTATGAATATTAAATACATGTTTAGTTCATGAATATTAAATACATGTTTAGTGTATTAATATTAAATACATGTTTACTTTATGAATATTAAATACATGTTTAGTGGATTAATAATAAATACATATTCAGTGTATTAATATTAAATACATGTTTAGTGTATAAATATTAAATACATGTTTAGTGTATAAATATTAAATACTGTTTAGTGTATAAATATTAAATACATGTTTAAAGTATGAATATTAAATAGATGTTTAGTTTATGAATATTAAATACATGTTTAGTGTATAAATATTAAATACATGTTTCGTGTATGAATATTAAATACATGTTTAGTGTATAAATATTAAAAACATGTTAAGTGTATAAATATTATATACATATTTAGTGTATGAATATTAAATACATGATTAGTGTATTAATATTAAATACTTGTTTAGTGTATAAATATTAAATACATATTTAGTGTATTAATATTAAATACATGTTTAGTGTATAAATAATAACTACATGTTTAGTGTATGAATATTAAATACATGTTTAGTGTATTAATATTAAATATATGTTTGGTTTATTAAAATTAAATACGTGTTTTTGTATTAATATTAAATACATGTTTAGTGTATAAATATTAAATACATGTTTAGTGTATTAATATTAAATACATGTTTACTTTATGAATATTAAATACATGTTTAGTGGATTAATAATAAATACATATTCAGTGTATTAATATTAAATACATGTTTAGTGTATAAATATTAAATACATGTTTAGTGTATTAATATTAAAAATATATTTAGTTTATTAAAATTAAATACATGTTTTGTATTAATATTAAATACATGTTTAGTGTATAAATATTGAATACATGTTTAATGTATGAATATTAAATACATGTTTAGTGTATAAATATTAAATACATGTTTAGTTTATGAATATTAAATACATGTTTAGTGTATAAATATTAAATACGTGTTTTGTGTATGAATATTAAATACATGATTAGTGTATTAATATTAAATACTTGTTTACTGTATAAATATTAAATACATGTTTAGTGTATAAATAATAACTACATGTTTAGTGTATGAATATTAAATACATGTTTGGTGTATAAATATTAAATACATGTTTAGTGTATGAATATTAAATACATGTTTAGTGTATTAACATTAAATATATATTTAGTTTATTAAAATTAGTTACATGTTTTGTATTAATATTAAATACATGTTTAGTGTATAAATATTAAATACATGTTTAGTGTATGAATATTAAATACATGTTTAGTGTATAAATATTAAATGCATGTTTAAAGTATGAATATTAAATACATGTTTAGTTTATGAATATTAAATACATGTTTAGTGTATGAATATTAAATACATGTTTAATGTATTAATATTAAATATATGTTTAGTTTATTAAAATAAAATACATGTTTTTGTATTCATATTAAATACATGTTTAGTGTATTAATATTAAATATATGTTTAGTGTATGAATGTTAAATACATGTTTAGTGTATAAATATTAAATATATGTTTAGTTTATTAAAATTAAATACACCTTTTTGTATTCATATTAAATACATGTTTAGTGTATTAATATTAAATATATGTTTAGTGTATGAATGTTAAATACATGTTTAGTGTATAAATATTAAATATATGTTTAGTTTATTAAAATTAAATACACCTTTTTGTATTAATATTAAATACATGTTTAGTGTATAAATATTAAATACATGTTTAGTGTATGAATATTAAATACATGTTTAAAGTAGGAATATTAAATACATGTTTAGTTCATGAATATTAAATACATGTTTAGTGTATTAATATTAAATACATGTTTACTTTATGAATATTAAATACATGTTTAGTGGATTAATAATAAATACATATTCAGGGTTTTAATATTAAATACATGTTTAGTGTATTAATATTAAATACATGTTTAGTGTATAAATATTAAATACATGTTTAGTGTATGAATATTAAATACATGTTTAAAGTATGAATATTAAATACATGTTTAGTGTATAAATGTTAAATACATGTTTAGTGTATGAATATTAAATATATGTTTAGTTTATTAATATTAAATACATGTTTAGTGTATGAATATTAAATACATGTTTAGTTTATGAATATTACATACATGTTTGGTGTATAAATATTAAATACATGTTAAGTGTATAAATATTAAATACATATTTAGTGTATGAATATTAAATACATGTGTAGTGTATTAATATTAAATACATGTTTAGTGTATAAATATTAAATACATGTTTAGTGTATGAATATTAAATACATGTTTAAAGTATGAATATTAAATACATGTTTAGTGTATAAATGTTAAATACATGTTTAGTGTATGAATATTAAATACATGTTTAGTTTATGAATATTAAATACATGTTTGGTGTATAAATATTAAATACATGTTTAGTGTATAAATAATAACTACATGTTTAGTGTATGAATATTAAATACACTTTTAGTGTATGAATATTAAATACACATTTATTGTAAAAATATTAAATACATGTTTAGTGTATTAATATTAAATATATGTTTGGTTTATTAAAATTAAATACATGTTTTTGTATTAATATTAAATACATGTTTAGTGGATAAATAATAAATACATATTTAGTGTATTAATATTAAATACATGTTTAGTGTATAAATATTAAATACATGTTTAGTGTATTAATAATAAATACATGTTTAGTGTATGAATATTAAATAAATGTTTAGTGTATAAATAATAACTACATGTTTAGTGTATGAATATTAAATACATGTTTAGTGTATAAATATTAAATACATGTTTAGTGTATTAATATTAAATATATGTTTAGTTTATTCAAATTAAATACATGTTTTTGTATTAATATTAAATACTTGTTTAGTGTATAAATATTAAATACATGTTTAGTGTATAATTATTAAATACATGTTTAAAGTATGAATATTAAATACATGTTTAGTTTATGAATATTAAATACATGTTTAGTGTATAAATATTGAATACATGTTTCGTGTATGAATATTAAATACATGTTTAGTGTATAAATATTAAATACATGTTAAGTGTATAAATATTAAATACATGTTTAGTGTATAAATGTTAAATACATGTTTAGTGTATAAATATTAAATACATGTTTAGTTTATTAATATTTAATACATGTTTTTGTATTAATATTAAATACATGTTTAGTGTATAAATATTAAATACATGTTTAATGTATTAATATTAAATACATGTTTAGTGTATAGATATAAGTGTATGAGAAACCAAACTTATGTAAAAAAAAGAAAAGAAACAAAAAAAAAGGAAAAAGAGAGAGAGAGAGAGAGAGACAGAGAGGACCGGACTTATTAAGAGGGAACGTGCGCCCTCCTGTGGAGTTTTGCCGCAACTGCACACATAAAGAAATTCATTATTTCCAAGTGTGCCTTATTTAGGAGATAATAAATACATGTTTACTGTATGAATATTAAATATATGATTAGTGTATGAATATTAAATACATGTTTGGTGTATAGATATCAAATACATGTTAAGTGTATAAATATTAAATACATATTTAGTGTATGAATATTAAATACATGGTTAGTGTATTAATATTAAATACTTGTTTAGTGTATAAATATTAAATACATGTTTAGTGTATAAATATTAAATACACGTTAAGTGTATAAATATTGAATACATATTTAGTGTATGAATATTAAATACATGTTAAGTGTATAAATATTAAATACATGTTTAGTGTATGAATATTAAATACATGTTTAAAGTATGAATATTAAATACATGTTTAAAGTATGAATATTAAATACATGTTTAGTGTATGAATGTTAAATACATGTTTAGTGTATGAATATTAAATATATGTTTAGTTTATTAATATTAAATACACGTTTAGTTTATGAATATTAAATACATGTTTAGTGTATAAATAATAACTAAATGTTTAGTGTATGAATATTAAATACATGTTTAGTGTATTAATATTAAATACATATTTAATGTATTAATATTAAATATATGTTTAGTTTATTAAAATTAAATACATGTTTTTGTATTCATATTAAATACATGTTTAGTGTATTAATATTAAATATATGTTTAGTGTATGAATGTTAAATACATGTTTAGTGTATAAATATTAAATATATGTTTAGTTTATTTAAATTAAATACACCTTTTTGTATTAATATTAAAGACATGTTTAGTGTATAAATATTAAATACATGTTTAAAGTATGAATATTAAATACATGTTTAGTTCATGAATATTAAATACATGTTTAGTGTATTAATATTAAATACATGTTTACTTTATGAATATTAAATACATGTTTAGTGGATTAATAATAAATACATATTCAGTGTATTAATATTAAATACATGTTTAGTGTATAAATATTAAATACATGTTTAGTGTATAAATATTAAATACTGTTTAGTGTATAAATATTAAATACATGTTTAAAGTATGAATATTAAATAGATGTTTAGTTTATGAATATTAAATACATGTTTAGTGTATAAATATTAAATACATGTTTCGTGTATGAATATTAAATACATGTTTAGTGTATAAATATTAAAAACATGTTAAGTGTATAAATATTATATACATATTTAGTGTATGAATATTAAATACATGATTAGTGTATTAATATTAAATACTTGTTTAGTGTATAAATATTAAATACATATTTAGTGTATTAATATTAAATACATGTTTAGTGTATAAATAATAACTACATGTTTAGTGTATGAATATTAAATACATGTTTAGTGTATTAATATTAAATATATGTTTGGTTTATTAAAATTAAATACGTGTTTTTGTATTAATATTAAATACATGTTTAGTGTATAAATATTAAATACATGTTTAGTGTATTAATATTAAATACATGTTTACTTTATGAATATTAAATACATGTTTAGTGGATTAATAATAAATACATATTCAGTGTATTAATATTAAATACATGTTTAGTGTATAAATATTAAATACATGTTTAGTGTATTAATATTAAAAATATATTTAGTTTATTAAAATTAAATACATGTTTTGTATTAATATTAAATACATGTTTAGTGTATAAATATTGAATACATGTTTAATGTATGAATATTAAATACATGTTTAGTGTATAAATATTAAATACATGTTTAGTTTATGAATATTAAATACATGTTTAGTGTATAAATATTAAATACGTGTTTTGTGTATGAATATTAAATACATGATTAGTGTATTAATATTAAATACTTGTTTACTGTATAAATATTAAATACATGTTTAGTGTATAAATAATAACTACATGTTTAGTGTATGAATATTAAATACATGTTTGGTGTATAAATATTAAATACATGTTTAGTGTATGAATATTAAATACATGTTTAGTGTATTAACATTAAATATATATTTAGTTTATTAAAATTAGTTACATGTTTTGTATTAATATTAAATACATGTTTAGTGTATAAATATTAAATACATGTTTAGTGTATGAATATTAAATACATGTTTAGTGTATAAATATTAAATGCATGTTTAAAGTATGAATATTAAATACATGTTTAGTTTATGAATATTAAATACATGTTTAGTGTATAAATATTAAATACATGTTTAATGTATTAATATTAAATATATGTTTAGTTTATTAAAATAAAATACATGTTTTTGTATTCATATTAAATACATGTTTAGTGTAATAATATTAAATATATGTTTAGTGTATGAATGTTAAATACATGTTTAGTGTATAAATATTAAATATATGTTTAGTTTATTAAAATTAAATACACCTTTTTGTATTCATATTAAATACATGTTTAGTGTATTAATATTAAATATATGTTTAGTGTATGAATGTTAAATACATGTTTAGTGTATAAATATTAAATATATGTTTAGTTTATTAAAATTAAATACACCTTTTTGTATTAATATTAAATACATGTTTAGTGTATAAATATTAAATACATGTTTAGTGTATAAATATTAAATGCATGTTTAAAGTATGAATATTAAATACATGTTTAGTTCATGAATATTAAATACATGTTTAGTGTATTAATATTAAATACATGTTTACTTTATGAATATTAAATACATGTTTAGTGGATTAATAATAAATACATATTCAGGGTTTTAATATTAAATACATGTTTAGTGTATTAATATTAAATACATGTTTAGTGTATAAATATTAAATACATGTTTAGTGTATGAATATTAAATACATGTTTAAAGTATGAATATTAAATACATGTTTAGTGTATAAATGTTAAATACATGTTTAGTGTATGAATATTAAATATATGTTTAGTTTATTAATATTAAATACATGTTTAGTGTATGAATATTAAATACATGTTTAGTTTATGAATATTACATACATGTTTGGTGTATAAATATTAAATACATGTTAAGTGTATAAATATTAAATACATATTTAGTGTATGAATATTAAATACATGTGTAGTGTATTAATATTAAATACATGTTTAGTGTATAAATATTAAATACATGTTTAGTGTATGAATATTAAATACATGTTTAAAGTATGAATATTAAATACATGTTTAGTGTATAAATGTTAAATACATGTTTAGTGTATGAATATTAAATATATGTTTAGTTTATTATTATTAAATACATGTTTAGTGTATGAATATTAAATACATGTTTAGTTTATGAATATTAAATACATGTTTGGTGTATAAATATTAAATACATGTTTAGTGTATAAATAATAACTACATGTTTAGTGTATGAATATTAAATACACTTTTAGTGTATGAATATTAAATACACATTTATTGTAAAAATATTAAATACATGTTTAGTGTATTAATATTAAATATATGTTTAGTTTATTAAAATTAAATACATGTTTTTGTATTAATATTAAATACATGTTTAGTGGATAAATAATAAATACATATTTAGTGTATTAATATTAAATACATGTTTAGTGTATAAATATTAAATACATGTTTAGTGTATTAATAATAAATACATGTTTAGTGTATGAATATTAAATAAATGTTTAGTGTATAAATAATAACTACATGTTTAGTGTATGAATATTAAATACATGTTTAGTGTATAAATATTAAATACATGTTTAGTGTATTAATATTAAATATATGTTTAGTTTATTCAAATTAAATACATGTTTTTGTATTAATATTAAATACTTGTTTAGTGTATAAATATTAAATACATGTTTAATGTATTAATATTAAATACATGTTTAGTGTATAGATATAAGTGTATGAGAAACCAAACTTATGTAAAAAAAAGAAAAGAAACAAAAAAAAAGGAAAAAGAGAGAGAGAGAGAGAGAGACAGAGAGGACCGGACTTATTAAGAGGGAACGTGCGCCCTCCTGTGGAGTTTTGCCGCAACTGCACACATAAAGAAATTCATTATTTCCAAGTGTGCCTTATTTAGGAGATAATAAATACATGTTTACTGTATGAATATTAAATATATGATTAGTGTATGAATATTAAATACATGTTTGGTGTATAGATATCAAATACATGTTAAGTGTATAAATATTAAATACATATTTAGTGTATGAATATTAAATACATGGTTAGTTTATTAATATTAAATACTTGTTTAGTGTATAAATATTAAATACATGTTTAGTGTATAAATATTAAATACACGTTAAGTGTATAAATATTGAATACATATTTAGTGTATGAATATTAAATACATGTTAAGTGTATAAATATTAAATACATGTTTAGTGTATGAATATTAAATACATGTTTAAAGTATGAATATTAAATACATGTTTAAAGTATGAATATTAAATACATGTTTAGTGTATAAATGTTAAATACATGTTTAGTGTATGAATATTAAATATATGTTTAGTTTATTAATATTAAATACACGTTTAGTGTATGAATATTAAATACATGTTTAGTTTATGAATATTAAATACATGTTTAGTGTATAAATAATAACTAAATGTTTAGTGTATGAATATTAAATACACGTTTAGTGTATTAATATTAAATACATGTTTAATGTATTAATATTAAATATATGTTTAGTTTATTAAAATTAAATACATGTTTTTGTATTCATATTAAATACATGTTTAGTGTATTAATATTAAATATATGTTTAGTGTATGAATGTTAAATACATGTTTAGTGTATAAATATTAAATATATGTTTAGTTTATTGAAATTAAATACACCTTTTTGTATTAATATTAAAGACATGTTTAGTGTATAAATATTAAATACATGTTTAAAGTATGAATATTAAATACATGTTTAGTTCATGAATATTAAATACATGTTTAGTGTATTAATATTAAATACATGTTTACTTTATGAATATTAAATACATGTTTAGTGGATTAATAATAAATACATATTCAGTGTATTAATATTAAATACATGTTTAGTGTATAAATATTAAATACATGTTTAGTGTATAAATATTAAATACTGTTTAGTGTATAAATATTAAATACATGTTTAAAGTATGAATATTAAATAGATGTTTAGTTTATGAATATTAAATACATGTTTAGTGTATAAATATTAAATACATGTTTCGTGTATGAATATTAAATACATGTTTAGTGTATAAATATTAAAAACATGTTAAGTGTATAAATATTATATACATATTTAGTGTATGAATATTAAATAAATGATTAGTGTATTAATATTAAATACTTGTTTAGTGTATAAATATTAAATACATATTTAGTGTATTAATATTAAATACATGTTTAGTGTATAAATAATAACTACATGTTTAGTGTATGAATATTAAATACATGTTTAGTGTATTAATATTAAATATATGTTTGGTTTATTAAAATTAAATACGTGTTTTTGTATTAATATTAAATACATGTTTAGTGTATAAATATTAAATACATGTTTAGTGTATTAATATTAAATACATGTTTACTTTATGAATATTAAATACATGTTTAGTGGATTAATAATAAATACATATTCAGTGTATTAATATTAAATACATGTTTAGTGTATAAATATTAAATACATGTTTAGTTTATTAATATTAAAAATATATTTAGTTTATTAAAATTAAATACATGTTTTGTATTAATATTAAATACATGTTTAGTGTATAAATATTGAATACATGTTTAATGTATGAATATTAAATACATGTTTAGTGTATAAATATTAAATACATGTTTAGTTTATGAATATTAAATACATGTTTGGTGTATAAATATTAAATACGTGTTTTGTGTATGAATATTAAATACATGATTAGTGTATTAATATTAAATACTTGTTTACTGTATAAATATTAAATACATGTTTAGTGTATAAATAATAACTACATGTTTAGTGTATGAATATTAAATACATGTTTGGTGTATAAATATTAAATACATGTTTAGTGTATGAATATTAAATACATGTTTAAAGTATGAATATTAAATACATGTTTAGTGTATAAATGTTAAATACATGTTTAGTGTATGAATATTAAATATATGTTTAGTTTATTAATATTAAATACATGTTTAGTGTATGAATATTAAATACATGTTTAGTTTATGAATATTACATACATGTTTGGTGTATAAATATTAAATACATGTTAAGTGTATAAATATTAAATACATATTTAGTGTATGAATATTAAATACATGTGTAGTGTATTAATATTAAATACATGTTTAGTGTATAAATATTAAATACATGTTTAGTGTATGAATATTAAATACATGTTTAAAGTATGAATATTAAATACATGTTTAGTGTATAAATGTTAAATACATGTTTAGTGTATGAATATTAAATACATGTTTAGTTTATGAATATTAAATACATGTTTGGTGTATAAATATTAAATACATGTTTAGTGTATAAATAATAACTACATGTTTAGTGTATGAATATTAAATACACTTTTAGTGTATGAATATTAAATACACATTTATTGTAAAAATATTAAATACATGTTTAGTGTATTAATATTAAATATATGTTTGGTTTATTAAAATTAAATACATGTTTTTGTATTAATATTAAATACATGTTTAGTGGATAAATAATAAATACATATTTAGTGTATTAATATTAAATACATGTTTAGTGTATAAATATTAAATACATGTTTAGTGTATTAATAATAAATACATGTTTAGTGTATGAATATTAAATAAATGTTTAGTGTATTAATATTAAATATATGTTTGGTTTATTAAAATTAAATACGTGTTTTTGTATTAATATTAAATACATGTTTAGTGTATAAATATTAAATACATGTTTAGTGTATTAATATTAAATACATGTTTACTTTATGAATATTAAATACATGTTTAGTGGATTAATAATAAATACATATTCAGTGTATTAATATTAAATACATGTTTAGTGTATAAATATTAAATACATGTTTAGTGTATTAATATTAAAAATATATTTAGTTTATTAAAATTAAATACATGTTTTGTATTAATATTAAATACATGTTTAGTGTATAAATATTGAATACATGTTTAATGTATGAATATTAAATACATGTTTAGTGTATAAATATTAAATACATGTTTAGTTTATGAATATTAAATACATGTTTAGTGTATAAATATTAAATACGTGTTTTGTGTATGAATATTAAATACATGATTAGTGTATTAATATTAAATACTTGTTTACTGTATAAATATTAAATACATGTTTAGTGTATAAATAATAACTACATGTTTAGTGTATGAATATTAAATACATGTTTGGTGTATAAATATTAAATACATGTTTAGTGTATGAATATTAAATACATGTTTAGTGTATTAACATTAAATATATATTTAGTTTATTAAAATTAGTTACATGTTTTGTATTAATATTAAATACATGTTTAGTGTATAAATATTAAATACATGTTTAGTGTATGAATATTAAATACATGTTTAGTGTATAAATATTAAATGCATGTTTAAAGTATGAATATTAAATACATGTTTAGTTTATGAATATTAAATACATGTTTAGTGTATAAATATTAAATACATGTTTAATGTATTAATATTAAATATATGTTTAGTTTATTAAAATAAAATACATGTTTTTGTATTCATATTAAATACATGTTTAGTGTATTAATATTAAATATATGTTTAGTGTATGAATGTTAAATACATGTTTAGTGTATAAATATTAAATATATGTTTAGTTTATTAAAATTAAATACACCTTTTTGTATTCATATTAAATACATGTTTAGTGTATTAATATTAAATATATGTTTAGTGTATGAATGTTAAATACATGTTTAGTGTATAAATATTAAATATATGTTTAGTTTATTAAAATTAAATACACCTTTTTGTATTAATATTAAATACATGTTTAGTGTATAAATATTAAATACATGTTTAGTGTATAAATATTAAATACATGTTTAAAGTAGGAATATTAAATACATGTTTAGTTCATGAATATTAAATACATGTTTAGTGTATTAATATTAAATACATGTTTACTTTATGAATATTAAATACATGTTTAGTGGATTAATAATAAATACATATTCAGGGTTTTAATATTAAATACATGTTTAGTGTATTAATATTAAATACATGTTTAGTGTATAAATATTAAATACATGTTTAGTGTATGAATATTAAATACATGTTTAAAGTATGAATATTAAATACATGTTTAGTGTATAAATGTTAAATACATGTTTAGTGTATGAATATTAAATATATGTTTAGTTTATTAATATTAAATACATGTTTAGTGTATGAATATTAAATACATGTTTAGTTTATGAATATTACATACATGTTTGGTGTATAAATATTAAATACATGTTAAGTGTATAAATATTAAATACATATTTAGTGTATGAATATTAAATACATGTGTAGTGTATTAATATTAAATACATGTTTAGTGTATAAATATTAAATACATGTTTAGTGTATGAATATTAAATACATGTTTAAAGTATGAATATTAAATACATGTTTAGTGTATAAATGTTAAATACATGTTTAGTGTATGAATATTAAATATATGTTTAGTTTATTATTATTAAATACATGTTTAGTGTATGAATATTAAATACATGTTTAGTTTATGAATATTAAATACATGTTTGGTGTATAAATATTAAATACATGTTTAGTGTATAAATAATAACTACATGTTTAGTGTATGAATATTAAATACACTTTTAGTGTATGAATATTAAATACACATTTATTGTAAAAATATTAAATACATGTTTAGTGTATTAATATTAAATATATGTTTAGTTTATTAAAATTAAATACATGTTTTTGTATTAATATTAAATACATGTTTAGTGGATAAATAATAAATACATATTTAGTGTATTAATATTAAATACATGTTTAGTGTATAAATATTAAATACATGTTTAGTGTATTAATAATAAATACATGTTTAGTGTATGAATATTAAATAAATGTTTAGTGTATAAATAATAACTACATGTTTAGTGTATGAATATTAAATACATGTTTAGTGTATAAATATTAAATACATGTTTAGTGTATTAATATTAAATATATGTTTAGTTTATTCAAATTAAATACATGTTTTTGTATTAATATTAAATACTTGTTTAGTGTATAAATATTAAATACATGTTTAATGTATTAATATTAAATACATGTTTAGTGTATAGATATAAGTGTATGAGAAACCAAACTTATGTAAAAAAAAGAAAAGAAACAAAAAAAAAGGAAAAAGAGAGAGAGAGAGAGAGAGACAGAGAGGACCGGACTTATTAAGAGGGAACGTGCGCCCTCCTGTGGAGTTTTGCCGCAACTGCACACATAAAGAAATTCATTATTTCCAAGTGTGCCTTATTTAGGAGATAATAAATACATGTTTACTGTATGAATATTAAATATATGATTAGTGTATGAATATTAAATACATGTTTGGTGTATAGATATCAAATACATGTTAAGTGTATAAATATTAAATACATATTTAGTGTATGAATATTAAATACATGGTTAGTTTATTAATATTAAATACTTGTTTAGTGTATAAATATTAAATACATGTTTAGTGTATAAATATTAAATACACGTTAAGTGTATAAATATTGAATACATATTTAGTGTATGAATATTAAATACATGTTAAGTGTATAAATATTAAATACATGTTTAGTGTATGAATATTAAATACATGTTTAAAGTATGAATATTAAATACATGTTTAAAGTATGAATATTAAATACATGTTTAGTGTATAAATGTTAAATACATGTTTAGTGTATGAATATTAAATATATGTTTAGTTTATTAATATTAAATACACGTTTAGTGTATGAATATTAAATACATGTTTAGTTTATGAATATTAAATACATGTTTAGTGTATAAATAATAACTAAATGTTTAGTGTATGAATATTAAATACATGTTTAGTGTATTAATATTAAATACATGTTTAATGTATTAATATTAAATATATGTTTAGTTTATTAAAATTAAATACATGTTTTTGTATTCATATTAAATACATGTTTAGTGTATTAATATTAAATATATGTTTAGTGTATGAATGTTAAATACATGTTTAGTGTATAAATATTAAATATATGTTTAGTTTATTGAAATTAAATACACCTTTTTGTATTAATATTAAAGACATGTTTAGTGTATAAATATTAAATACATGTTTAAAGTATGAATATTAAATACATGTTTAGTTCATGAATATTAAATACATGTTTAGTGTATTAATATTAAATACATGTTTACTTTATGAATATTAAATACATGTTTAGTGGATTAATAATAAATACATATTCAGTGTATTAATATTAAATACATGTTTAGTGTATAAATATTAAATACATGTTTAGTGTATAAATATTAAATACTGTTTAGTGTATAAATATTAAATACATGTTTAAAGTATGAATATTAAATAGATGTTTAGTTTATGAATATTAAATACATGTTTAGTGTATAAATATTAAATACATGTTTCGTGTATGAATATTAAATACATGTTTAGTGTATAAATATTAAAAACATGTTAAGTGTATAAATATTATATACATATTTAGTGTATGAATATTAAATAAATGATTAGTGTATTAATATTAAATACTTGTTTAGTGTATAAATATTAAATACATATTTAGTGTATTAATATTAAATACATGTTTAGTGTATAAATAATAACTACATGTTTAGTGTATGAATATTAAATACATGTTTAGTGTATTAATATTAAATATATGTTTGGTTTATTAAAATTAAATACGTGTTTTTGTATTAATATTAAATACATGTTTAGTGTATAAATATTAAATACATGTTTAGTGTATTAATATTAAATACATGTTTACTTTATGAATATTAAATACATGTTTAGTGGATTAATAATAAATACATATTCAGTGTATTAATATTAAATACATGTTTAGTGTATAAATATTAAATACATGTTTAGTTTATTAATATTAAAAATATATTTAGTTTATTAAAATTAAATACATGTTTTGTATTAATATTAAATACATGTTTAGTGTATAAATATTGAATACATGTTTAATGTATGAATATTAAATACATGTTTAGTGTATAAATATTAAATACATGTTTAGTTTATGAATATTAAATACATGTTTGGTGTATAAATATTAAATACGTGTTTTGTGTATGAATATTAAATACATGATTAGTGTATTAATATTAAATACTTGTTTACTGTATAAATATTAAATACATGTTTAGTGTATAAATAATAACTACATGTTTAGTGTATGAATATTAAATACATGTTTGGTGTATAAATATTAAATACATGTTTAGTGTATGAATATTAAATACATGTTTAAAGTATGAATATTAAATACATGTTTAGTGTATAAATGTTAAATACATGTTTAGTGTATGAATATTAAATATATGTTTAGTTTATTAATATTAAATACATGTTTAGTGTATGAATATTAAATACATGTTTAGTTTATGAATATTACATACATGTTTGGTGTATAAATATTAAATACATGTTAAGTGTATAAATATTAAATACATATTTAGTGTATGAATATTAAATACATGTGTAGTGTATTAATATTAAATACATGTTTAGTGTATAAATATTAAATACATGTTTAGTGTATGAATATTAAATACATGTTTAAAGTATGAATATTAAATACATGTTTAGTGTATAAATGTTAAATACATGTTTAGTGTATGAATATTAAATACATGTTTAGTTTATGAATATTAAATACATGTTTGGTGTATAAATATTAAATACATGTTTAGTGTATAAATAATAACTACATGTTTAGTGTATGAATATTAAATACACTTTTAGTGTATGAATATTAAATACACATTTATTGTAAAAATATTAAATACATGTTTAGTGTATTAATATTAAATATATGTTTGGTTTATTAAAATTAAATACATGTTTTTGTATTAATATTAAATACATGTTTAGTGGATAAATAATAAATACATATTTAGTGTATTAATATTAAATACATGTTTAGTGTATAAATATTAAATACATGTTTAGTGTATTAATAATAAATACATGTTTAGTGTATGAATATTAAATAAATGTTTAGTGTATAAATAATAACTACATGTTTAGTGTATGAATATTAAATACATGTTTAGTGTATAAATATTAAATACGTGTTTAGTGTATTAATATTAAATATATGTTTAGTTTATTCAAATTAAATACATGTTTTTGTATTAATATTAAATACTTGTTTAGTGTATAAATATTAAATACATGTTTAGTGTATAATTATTAAATACATGTTTAAAGTATGAATATTAAATACATGTTTAGTTTATGAATATTAAATACATGTTTAGTGTATAAATATTGAATACATGTTTCGTGTATGAATATTAAATACATGTTTAGTGTATAAATATTAAATACATGTTAAGTGTATAAATATTAAATACATGTTTAGTGTATAAATGTTAAATACATGTTTAGTGTATAAATATTAAATACATGTTTAGTTTATTAATATTTAATACATGTTTTTGTATTAATATTAAATACATGTTTAGTGTATAAATATTAAATACATGTTTAATGTATTAATATTAAATACATGTTTAGTGTATAGATATAAGTGTATGAGAAACCAAACTTATGTAAAAAAAAGAAAAGAAACAAAAAAAAAGGAAAAAGAGAGAGAGAGAGAGAGAGACAGAGAGGACCGGACTTATTAAGAGGGAACGTGCGCCCTCCTGTGGAGTTTTGCCGCAACTGCACACATAAAGAAATTCATTATTTCCAAGTGTGCCTTATTTAGGAGATAATAAATACATGTTTACTGTATGAATATTAAATATATGATTAGTGTATGAATATTAAATACATGTTTGGTGTATAGATATCAAATACATGTTAAGTGTATAAATATTAAATACATATTTAGTGTATGAATATTAAATACATGGTTAGTGTATTAATATTAAATACTTGTTTAGTGTATAAATATTAAATACATGTTTAGTGTATAAATATTAAATACACGTTAAGTGTATAAATATTGAATACATATTTAGTGTATGAATATTAAATACATGTTAAGTGTATAAATATTAAATACATGTTTAGTGTATGAATATTAAATACATGTTTAAAGTATGAATATTAAATACATGTTTAAAGTATGAATATTAAATACATGTTTAGTGTATGAATGTTAAATACATGTTTAGTGTATGAATATTAAATATATGTTTAGTTTATTAATATTAAATACACGTTTAGTTTATGAATATTAAATACATGTTTAGTGTATAAATAATAACTAAATGTTTAGTGTATGAATATTAAATACATGTTTAGTGTATTAATATTAAATACATATTTAATGTATTAATATTAAATATATGTTTAGTTTATTAAAATTAAATACATGTTTTTGTATTCATATTAAATACATGTTTAGTGTATTAATATTAAATATATGTTTAGTGTATGAATGTTAAATACATGTTTAGTGTATAAATATTAAATATATGTTTAGTTTATTTAAATTAAATACACCTTTTTGTATTAATATTAAAGACATGTTTAGTGTATAAATATTAAATACATGTTTAAAGTATGAATATTAAATACATGTTTAGTTCATGAATATTAAATACATGTTTAGTGTATTAATATTAAATACATGTTTACTTTATGAATATTAAATACATGTTTAGTGGATTAATAATAAATACATATTCAGTGTATTAATATTAAATACATGTTTAGTGTATAAATATTAAATACATGTTTAGTGTATAAATATTAAATACTGTTTAGTGTATAAATATTAAATACATGTTTAAAGTATGAATATTAAATAGATGTTTAGTTTATGAATATTAAATACATGTTTAGTGTATAAATATTAAATACATGTTTCGTGTATGAATATTAAATACATGTTTAGTGTATAAATATTAAAAACATGTTAAGTGTATAAATATTATATACATATTTAGTGTATGAATATTAAATACATGATTAGTGTATTAATATTAAATACTTGTTTAGTGTATAAATATTAAATACATATTTAGTGTATTAATATTAAATACATGTTTAGTGTATAAATAATAACTACATGTTTAGTGTATGAATATTAAATACATGTTTAGTGTATTAATATTAAATATATGTTTGGTTTATTAAAATTAAATACGTGTTTTTGTATTAATATTAAATACATGTTTAGTGTATAAATATTAAATACATGTTTAGTGTATTAATATTAAATACATGTTTACTTTATGAATATTAAATACATGTTTAGTGGATTAATAATAAATACATATTCAGTGTATTAATATTAAATACATGTTTAGTGTATAAATATTAAATACATGTTTAGTGTATTAATATTAAAAATATATTTAGTTTATTAAAATTAAATACATGTTTTGTATTAATATTAAATACATGTTTAGTGTATAAATATTGAATACATGTTTAATGTATGAATATTAAATACATGTTTAGTGTATAAATATTAAATACATGTTTAGTTTATGAATATTAAATACATGTTTAGTGTATAAATATTAAATACGTGTTTTGTGTATGAATATTAAATACATGATTAGTGTATTAATATTAAATACTTGTTTACTGTATAAATATTAAATACATGTTTAGTGTATAAATAATAACTACATGTTTAGTGTATGAATATTAAATACATGTTTGGTGTATAAATATTAAATACATGTTTAGTGTATGAATATTAAATACATGTTTAGTGTATTAACATTAAATATATATTTAGTTTATTAAAATTAGTTACATGTTTTGTATTAATATTAAATACATGTTTAGTGTATAAATATTAAATACATGTTTAGTGTATGAATATTAAATACATGTTTAGTGTATAAATATTAAATGCATGTTTAAAGTATGAATATTAAATACATGTTTAGTTTATGAATATTAAATACATGTTTAGTGTATAAATATTAAATACATGTTTAATGTATTAATATTAAATATATGTTTAGTTTATTAAAATAAAATACATGTTTTTGTATTCATATTAAATACATGTTTAGTGTATTAATATTAAATATATGTTTAGTGTATGAATGTTAAATACATGTTTAGTGTATAAATATTAAATATATGTTTAGTTTATTAAAATTAAATACACCTTTTTGTATTCATATTAAATACATGTTTAGTGTATTAATATTAAATATATGTTTAGTGTATGAATGTTAAATACATGTTTAGTGTATAAATATTAAATATATGTTTAGTTTATTAAAATTAAATACACCTTTTTGTATTAATATTAAATACATGTTTAGTGTATAAATATTAAATACATGTTTAGTGTATAAATATTAAATACATGTTTAAAGTAGGAATATTAAATACATGTTTAGTTCATGAATATTAAATACATGTTTAGTGTATTAATATTAAATACATGTTTACTTTATGAATATTAAATACATGTTTAGTGGATTAATAATAAATACATATTCAGGGTTTTAATATTAAATACATGTTTAGTGTATTAATATTAAATACATGTTTAGTGTATAAATATTAAATACATGTTTAGTGTATGAATATTAAATACATGTTTAAAGTATGAATATTAAATACATGTTTAGTGTATAAATGTTAAATACATGTTTAGTGTATGAATATTAAATATATGTTTAGTTTATTAATATTAAATACATGTTTAGTGTATGAATATTAAATACATGTTTAGTTTATGAATATTACATACATGTTTGGTGTATAAATATTAAATACATGTTAAGTGTATAAATATTAAATACATATTTAGTGTATGAATATTAAATACATGTGTAGTGTATTAATATTAAATACATGTTTAGTGTATAAATATTAAATACATGTTTAGTGTATGAATATTAAATACATGTTTAAAGTATGAATATTAAATACATGTTTAGTGTATAAATGTTAAATACATGTTTAGTGTATGAATATTAAATATATGTTTAGTTTATTATTATTAAATACATGTTTAGTGTATGAATATTAAATACATGTTTAGTTTATGAATATTAAATACATGTTTGGTGTATAAATATTAAATACATGTTTAGTGTATAAATAATAACTACATGTTTAGTGTATGAATATTAAATACACTTTTAGTGTATGAATATTAAATACACATTTATTGTAAAAATATTAAATACATGTTTAGTGTATTAATATTAAATATATGTTTAGTTTATTAAAATTAAATACATGTTTTTGTATTAATATTAAATACATGTTTAGTGGATAAATAATAAATACATATTTAGTGTATTAATATTAAATACATGTTTAGTGTATAAATATTAAATACATGTTTAGTGTATTAATAATAAATACATGTTTAGTGTATGAATATTAAATAAATGTTTAGTGTATAAATAATAACTACATGTTTAGTGTATGAATATTAAATACATGTTTAGTGTATAAATATTAAATACATGTTTAGTGTATTAATATTAAATATATGTTTAGTTTATTCAAATTAAATACATGTTTTTGTATTAATATTAAATACTTGTTTAGTGTATAAATATTAAATACATGTTTAATGTATTAATATTAAATACATGTTTAGTGTATAGATATAAGTGTATGAGAAACCAAACTTATGTAAAAAAAAGAAAAGAAACAAAAAAAAAGGAAAAAGAGAGAGAGAGAGAGAGAGACAGAGAGGACCGGACTTATCAAGAGGGAACGTGCGCCCTCCTGTGGAGTTTTGCCGCAACTGCACACATAAAGAAATTCATTATTTCCAAGTGTGCCTTATTTAGGAGATAATAAATACATGTTTACTGTATGAATATTAAATATATGATTAGTGTATGAATATTAAATACATGTTTGGTGTATAGATATCAAATACATGTTAAGTGTATAAATATTAAATACATATTTAGTGTATGAATATTAAATACATGGTTAGTGTATTAATATTAAATACTTGTTTAGTGTATAAATATTAAATACATGTTTAGTGTATAAATATTAAATACACGTTAAGTGTATAAATATTGAATACATATTTAGTGTATGAATATTAAATACATGTTAAGTGTATTAATATTAAATACATGTTTAGTGTATGAATATTAAATACATGTTTAAAGTATGAATATTAAATACATGTTTAAAGTATGAATATTAAATACATGTTTAGTGTATAAATGTTAAATACATGTTTAGTGTATGAATATTAAATATATGTTTAGTTTATTAATATTAAATACACGTTTAGTGTATGAATATTAAATACATGTTTAGTTTATGAATATTAAATACATGTTTAGTGTATAAATAATAACTAAATGTTTAGTGTATGAATATTAAATACATGTTTAGTGTATTAATATTAAATACATGTTTAATGTATTAATATTAAATATATGTTTAGTTTATTAAAATTAAATACATGTTTTTGTATTCATATTAAATACATGTTTAGTGTATTAATATTAAATATATGTTTAGTGTATGAATGTTAAATACATGTTTAGTGTATAAATATTAAATATATGTTTAGTTTATTGAAATTAAATACACCTTTTTGTATTAATATTAAAGACATGTTTAGTGTATAAATATTAAATACATGTTTAAAGTATGAATATTAAATACATGTTTAGTTCATGAATATTAAATACATGTTTAGTGTATTAATATTAAATACATGTTTACTTTATGAATATTAAATACATGTTTAGTGGATTAATAATAAATACATATTCAGTGTATTAATATTAAATACATGTTTAGTGTATAAATATTAAATACATGTTTAGTGTATAAATATTAAATACTGTTTAGTGTATAAATATTAAATACATGTTTAAAGTATGAATATTAAATAGATGTTTAGTTTATGAATATTAAAAACATGTTTAGTGTATAAATATTAAATACATGTTTCGTGTATGAATATTAAATACATGTTTAGTGTATAAATATTAAAAACATGTTAAGTGTATAAATATTATATACATATTTAGTGTATGAATATTAAATACATGATTAGTGTATTAATATTAAATACTTGTTTAGTGTATAAATATTAAATACATATTTAGTGTATTAATATTAAATACATGTTTAGTGTATAAATAATAACTACATGTTTAGTGTATGAATATTAAATACATGTTTAGTGTATTAATATTAAATATATGTTTGGTTTATTAAAATTAAATACGTGTTTTTGTATTAATATTAAATACATGTTTAGTGTATAAATATTAAATACATGTTTAGTGTATTAATATTAAATACATGTTTACTTTATGAATATTAAATACATGTTTAGTGGATTAATAATAAATACATATTCAGTGTATTAATATTAAATACATGTTTAGTGTATAAATATTAAATACATGTTTAGTGTATTAATATTAAAAATATATTTAGTTTATTAAAATTAAATACATGTTTTGTATTAATATTAAATACATGTTTAGTGTATAAATATTGAATACATGTTTAATGTATGAATATTAAATACATGTTTAGTGTATAAATATTAAATACATGTTTAGTTTATGAATATTAAATACATGTTTGGTGTATAAATATTAAATACGTGTTTTGTGTATGAATATTAAATACATGATTAGTGTATTAATATTAAATACTTGTTTACTGTATAAATATTAAATACATGTTTAGTGTATAAATAATAACTACATGTTTAGTGTATGAATATTAAATACATGTTTGGTGTATAAATATTAAATACATGTTTAGTGTATGAATATTAAATACATGTTTAGTGTATTAACATTAAATATATATTTAGTTTATTAAAATTAGTTACATGTTTTGTATTAATATTAAATACATGTTTAGTGTATAAATATTAAATACATGTTTAGTGTATGAATATTAAATACATGTTTAGTGTATAAATATTAAATGCATGTTTAAAGTATGAATATTAAATACATGTTTAGTTTATGAATATTAAATACATGTTTAGTGTATAAATATTAAATACATGTTTAATGTATTAATATTAAATATATGTTTAGTTTATTAAAATAAAATACATGTTTAAAGTATGAATATTAAATACATGTTTAGTGTAAAAATGTTAAATACATGTTTAGTGTATGAATATTAAATATATGTTTAGTTTATTAATATTAAATACATGTTTAGTGTATGAATATTAAATACATGTTTAGTTTATGAATATTAAACACATGATTAGTGTATTAATATTAAATACTTGTTTAGTGTATAAATATTAAATACATGTTTAGTGTATAAATATTAAATACATGTTAAGTGTATAAATATTAAATACATATTTAGTGTATGAATATTAAATACATGTGTAGTGTATTAATATTAAATACATGTTTAGTGTATAAATATTAAATACATGTTTAGTGTATGAATATTAAATACATGTTTAAAGTATGAATATTAAATACATGTTTAGTGTAAAAATGTTAAATACATGTTTAGTGTACGAATATTAAATATATGTTTAGTTTATTAATATTAAATACATGTTTAGTGTATGAATATTAAATACATGTTTAGTTTATGAATATTAAATACATGTTTGGTGTATAAATATTAAATACATGTTTAGTGTATAAATAATAACTACATGTTTAGTGTATGAATATTAAATACACTTTTAGTGTACGAATATTAAATATATGTTTAGTTTATTAATATTAAATACATGTTTAGTGTATTAATATTAAATACATGTTTAGTGTATAAATATTAAATACATGTTTAGTGTATTAATAATAAATACATGTTTAGTGTATGAATATTAAATAAATGTTTAGTGTATAAATAATAACTACATATTTAGTGTATGAATATTAAATACATGTTTAGTGTATAAATATTAAATACATGTTTAGTGTATTAATATTAAATATATGTTTAGTTTATTCAAATTAAATACATGTTTTTGTATTAATATTAAATACTTGTTTAGTGTATAAATATTAAATACATGTTTAGTGTATAGTTATTAAATACATGTTTAAAGTATGAATATTAAATACGTGTTTAGTTTATGAATATTAAATACATGTTTAGTGTATAAATATTGAATACATGTTTCGTGTATGAATATTAAATACATGTTTAGTGTATAAATATTAAATACATGTTAAGTGTATAAATATTAAATACATGTTTAGTGTATAAATGTTAAATACATGTTTAGTGTATAAATATTAAATACATGTTTAGTTTATTAATATTTAATACATGTTTTTGTATTAATATTAAATACATGTTTAGTGTATAAATATTAAATACATGTTTAATGTATTAATATTAAATACATGTTTAGTGTATAGATATAAGTGTATGAGAAACCAAACTTATGTAAAAAAAAGAAAAGAAACAAAAAAAAAGGAAAAAGAGAGAGAGAGAGAGAGAGACAGAGAGGACCGGACTTATTAAGAGGGAACGTGCGCCCTCCTGTGGAGTTTTGCCGCAACTGCACACATAAAGAAATTCATTATTTCCAAGTGTGCCTTATTTAGGAGATAAGGTGTTTACTGTATGAATATTAAATATATGATTAGTGTATGAATATTAAATACATGTTTGGTGTATAGATATCAAATACATGTTAAGTGTATAAATATTAAATACATGTTTGGTGTATAGATATCAAATACATGTTAAGTGTATAAATATTAAATACATATTTAGTGTATGAATATTAAATACATGGTTAGTGTATTAATATTAAATACATGTTAAGTGTATAAATATTAAATACATATTTAGTGTATGAATATTAAATACATGTTAAGTGTATAAATATTAAATACATGTTTAGTGTATGAATATTAAATACATGTTTAAAGTATGAATATTAAATACATGTTTAGTGCATGAATATTAAATATATGTCTAGTGTATGAATATTAAATACATGTTTAGTTTATGAATATTAAATACATGTTTGGTGTATAAATATTAAATACATGTTTAGTGTATAAATAATAACTACATGTTTAGTGTATGAATATTAAATACATGTTTAGTGTATTAATATTAAATACATGTTTAATGTATTAATTTTAAATATATGTTTAGTTTATTAAAATTAAATACATGTTTTTGTATTCATGTTAAATACATGTTTAGTGTATTAATATTAAATATATGTTTAGTGTATGAATGTTAAATACATGTTTAGTGTATGAATATTAAATATATGTTTAGTTTATTAAAATTAAATACACCTTTTTGTTTTAATATTAAATACATGTTTAGTGTATAAATATTAAATACATGTTTAGTTTATAAATATTAAATACATGTTTATAGTATGAATATTAAATACATGTTTAGTTCATGAATATTAAATACATGTTTAGTGTATTAATATTAAATACATGTTTACTTTATGAATATTAAATACATGTTTAGTGGATTAATAATAAAAACATATTCAGTGTATTAATATTAAATACATGTTTAGTGTATAAATATTAAATACATGTTTATTGTATAAATATTAAATACATGTTTAGTGTATAAATATTAAATACATGTTTAAAGTATGAATATTAAATAGATGTTTAGTTTATGAATATTAAATACATGTTTAGTGTATAAATATTAAATACATGTTTCGTGTATGAATATTAAATACATGTTTAGTGTATAAATATTAAATACATGTTAAGTGTATAAATATTATATACATATTTAGTGTATGAATATTAAATACATGATTAGTGTATTAATATTAAATACTTGTTTAGTGTATAAATATTAAATACATATTTAGTGTATTAATATTAAATACATGTTTAGTGTATAAATAATAACTACATGTTTAGTGTATGAATATTAAATACATGTTTAGTGTATTAATATTAAATATATGTTTGGTTTATCAAAATTAAATATGTGTTTTTGTATTAATATTAAATACATGTTTAGTGTATAAATATTAAATACATGTTTAGTGTATTAATATTAAATACATGTTTAGTGTATGAATAATAACTACATGTTTAGTGTATGAATATTAAATACATGTTTAGTGTATTAATATTAAATAAATGTTTACTTTATGAATATTAAATACATGTTTAGTGGATTAATAATAAATACATATTCAGTGTATTAATATTAAATACATGTTTATTGTATAAATATTAAATACATGTTTAGTGTATAAATATTAAATACATGTTTAGTGTATTAATATTAAAAATATATTTAGTTTATTAAAATTAAATACATGTTTTGTATTAATATTAAATACATGTTTAGTGTATAAATATTAAATACATGTTTAATGTATGAATATTAAATACATGTTTAGTGTATTAATATTAAATACATGTTTACTTTATGAATATTAAATACATGTTTAGTGGATTAATAATAAATACATATTCAGTGTATTAATATTAAATACATGATTAGTGTATTAATATTAAATATATGTTTAGTGTATGAATGTTAAATACATGTTTAGTGTATTAATATTAAATACATGTTTAGTGTATAAATAATAACTACATGTTTAGTGTATGAATATTAAATACATGTTTAGTGTATAGATATTAAATACAGGTTTAGTGTATAGATATTAAATACATGTTAAGTGTATAAATATTAAATACATATTTAGTGTATGAACATTAAACACATGATTAGTGTATTAATATTAAATACTTGTTTAGTGTATAAATATTAAATACATGTTTAGTGTATAAATATTAAATACATGTTAAGTGTATAAATATTAAATACATATTTAGTGTATGAATATTAAATACATGTGTAGTGTATTAATATTAAATACATGTTTAGTGTATAAATATTAAATACATGTTTAGTGTATGAATATTAAATACATGTTTAAAGTATGAATATTAAATACATGTTTAGTGTATAAATGTTAAATACATGTTTAGTGTATGAATATTAAATATATGTTTAGTTTATTATTATTAAATACATGTTTAGTGTATGAATATTAAATACATGTTTAGTTTATGAATATTAAATACATGTTTGGTGTATAAATATTAAATACATGTTTAGTGTATAAATAATAACTACATGTTTAGTGTATGAATATTAAATACACTTTTAGTGTATGAATATTAAATACACATGTATTGTAAAAATATTAAATACATGTTTAGTGTATTAATATTAAATATATGTTTGGTTTATTAAAATTAAATACATGTTTTTGTATTAATATTAAATACATGTTTAGTGGATAAATAATAAATACATATTTAGTGTATTAATATTAAATACATGTTTAGTGTATAAATATTAAATACATGTTTAGTGTATTAATAATAAATACATGTTTAGTGTATGAATATTAAATAAATGTTTAGTGTATAAATAATAACTACATGTTTAGTGTATGAATATTAAATACATGTTTAGTGTATAAATATTAAATACATGTTTAGTGTATTAATATTAAATATATGTTTAGTTTATTCAAATTAAATACATGTTTTTGTATTAATATTAAATACTTGTTTAGTGTATAAATATTAAATACATGTTTAGTGTATAATTATTAAATACATGTTTAAAGTATGAATATTAAATACATGTTTAGTTTATGAATATTAAATACATGTTTAGTGTATAAATATTGAATACATGTTTCGTGTATGAATATTAAATACATGTTTAGTGTATAAATATTAAATACATGTTAAGTGTATAAATATTAAATACATGTTTAGTGTATAAATGTTAAATACATGTTTAGTGTATAAATATTAAATACATGTTTAGTTTATTAATATTTAATACATGTTTTTGTATTAATATTAAATACATGTTTAGTGTATAAATATTAAATACATGTTTAATGTATTAATATTAAATACATGTTTAGTGTATAGATATAAGTGTATGACAAACCAAACTTATGTAAAAAAAAGAAAAGAAACAAAAAAAAAGGAAAAAGAGAGAGAGAGAGAGAGAGACAGAGAGGACCGGACTTATTAAGAGGGAACGTGCGCCCTCCTGTGGAGTTTTGCCGCAACTGCACACATAAAGAAATTCATTATTTCCAAGTGTGCCTTATTTAGGAGATAATAAATACATGTTTACTGTATGAATATTAAATATATGATTAGTGTATGAATATTAAATACATGTTTGGTGTATAGATATCAAATACATGTTAAGTGTATAAATATTAAATACATATTTAGTGTATGAATATTAAATACATGGTTAGTGTATTAATATTAAATACTTGTTTAGTGTATAAATATTAAATACATGTTTAGTGTATAAATATTAAATACACGTTAAGTGTATAAATATTGAATACATATTTAGTGTATGAATATTAAATACATGTTAAGTGTATAAATATTAAATACATGTTTAGTGTATGAATATTAAATACATGTTTAAAGTATGAATATTAAATACATGTTTAAAGTATGAATATTAAATACATGTTTAGTGTATGAATGTTAAATACATGTTTAGTGTATGAATATTAAATATATGTTTAGTTTATTAATATTAAATACACGTTTAGTTTATGAATATTAAATACATGTTTAGTGTATAAATAATAACTAAATGTTTAGTGTATGAATATTAAATACATGTTTAGTGTATTAATATTAAATACATATTTAATGTATTAATATTAAATATATGTTTAGTTTATTAAAATTAAATACATGTTTTTGTATTCATATTAAATACATGTTTAGTGTATTAATATTAAATATATGTTTAGTGTATGAATGTTAAATACATGTTTAGTGTATAAATATTAAATATATGTTTAGTTTATTGAAATTAAATACACCTTTTTGTATTAATATTAAAGACATGTTTAGTGTATAAATATTAAATACATGTTTAAAGTATGAATATTAAATACATGTTTAGTTCATGAATATTAAATACATGTTTAGTGTATTAATATTAAATACATGTTTACTTTATGAATATTAAATACATGTTTAGTGGATTAATAATAAATACATATTCAGTGTATTAATATTAAATACATGTTTAGTGTATAAATATTAAATACATGTTTAGTGTATAAATATTAAATACTGTTTAGTGTATAAATATTAAATACATGTTTAAAGTATGAATATTAAATAGATGTTTAGTTTATGAATATTAAATACATGTTTAGTGTATAAATATTAAATACATGTTTCGTGTATGAATATTAAATACATGTTTAGTGTATAAATATTAAAAACATGTTAAGTGTATAAATATTATATACATATTTAGTGTATGAATATTAAATACATGATTAGTGTATTAATATTAAATACTTGTTTAGTGTATAAATATTAAATACATATTTAGTGTATTAATATTAAATACATGTTTAGTGTATAAATAATAACTACATGTTTAGTGTATGAATATTAAATACATGTTCAGTGTATTAATATTAAATACATGTTTACTTTATGAATATTAAATACATGTTTAGTGGATTAATAATAAATACATATTCAGTGTATTAATATTAAATACATGTTTAGTGTATAAATATTAAATACATGTTTAGTGTATTAATATTAAAAATATATTTAGTTTATTAAAATTAAATACATGTTTTGTATTAATATTAAATACATGTTTAGTGTATAAATATTGAATACATGTTTAATGTATGAATATTAAATACATGTTTAGTGTATAAATATTAAATACATGTTTAGTTTATGAATATTAAATACATGTTTAGTGTATAAATATTAAATACGTGTTTTGTGTATGAATATTAAATACATGATTAGTGTATTAATATTAAATACTTGTTTACTGTATAAATATTAAATACATGTTTAGTGTATAAATAATAACTACATGTTTAGTGTATGAATATTAAATACATGTTTGGTGTATAAATATTAAATACATGTTTAGTGTATGAATATTAAATACATGTTTAGTGTATTAACATTAAATATATATTTAGTTTATTAAAATTAGTTACATGTTTTGTATTAATATTAAATACATGTTTAGTGTATAAATATTAAATACATGTTTAGTGTATGAATATTAAATACATGTTTAGTGTATAAATATTAAATGCATGTTTAAAGTATGAATATTAAATACATGTTTAGTTTATGAATATTAAATACATGTTTAGTGTATGAATATTAAATACATGTTTAATGTATTAATATTAAATATATGTTTAGTTTATTAAAATAAAATACATGTTTTTGTATTCATATTAAATACATGTTTAGTGTATTAATATTAAATATATGTTTAGTGTATGAATGTTAAATACATGTTTAGTGTATAAATATTAAATATATGTTTAGTTTATTAAAATTAAATACACCTTTTTGTATTCATATTAAATACATGTTTAGTGTATTAATATTAAATATATGTTTAGTGTATGAATGTTAAATACATGTTTAGTGTATAAATATTAAATATATGTTTAGTTTATTAAAATTAAATACACCTTTTTGTATTAATATTAAATACATGTTTAGTGTATAAATATTAAATACATGTTTAGTGTATAAATATTAAATACATGTTTAAAGTAGGAATATTAAATACATGTTTAGTTCATGAATATTAAATACATGTTTAGTGTATTAATATTAAATACATGTTTACTTTATGAATATTAAATACATGTTTAGTGGATTAATAATAAATACATATTCAGGGTTTTAATATTAAATACATGTTTAGTGTATTAATATTAAATACATGTTTAGTGTATAAATATTAAATACATGTTTAGTGTATGAATATTAAATACATGTTTAAAGTATGAATATTAAATACATGTTTAGTGTATAAATGTTAAATACATGTTTAGTGTATGAATATTAAATATATGTTTAGTTTATTAATATTAAATACATGTTTAGTGTATGAATATTAAATACATGTTTAGTTTATGAATATTACATACATGTTTGGTGTATAAATATTAAATACATGTTAAGTGTATAAATATTAAATACATATTTAGTGTATGAATATTAAATACATGTGTAGTGTATTAATATTAAATACATGTTTAGTGTATAAATATTAAATACATGTTTAGTGTATGAATATTAAATACATGTTTAAAGTATGAATATTAAATACATGTTTAGTGTATAAATGTTAAATACATGTTTAGTGTATGAATATTAAATACATGTTTAGTTTATGAATATTAAATACATGTTTGGTGTATAAATATTAAATACATGTTTAGTGTATAAATAATAACTACATGTTTAGTGTATGAATATTAAATACACTTTTAGTGTATGAATATTAAATACACATTTATTGTAAAAATATTAAATACATGTTTAGTGTATTAATATTAAATATATGTTTGGTTTATTAAAATTAAATACATGTTTTTGTATTAATATTAAATACATGTTTAGTGGATAAATAATAAATACATATTTAGTGTATTAATATTAAATACATGTTTAGTGTATAAATATTAAATACATGTTTAGTGTATTAATAATAAATACATGTTTAGTGTATGAATATTAAATAAATGTTTAGTGTATAAATAATAACTACATGTTTAGTGTATGAATATTAAATACATGTTTAGTGTATAAATATTAAATACATGTTTAGTGTATTAATATTAAATATATGTTTAGTTTATTCAAATTAAATACATGTTTTTGTATTAATATTAAATACTTGTTTAGTGTATAAATATTAAATACATGTTTAGTGTATAATTATTAAATACATGTTTAAAGTATGAATATTAAATACATGTTTAGTTTATGAATATTAAATACATGTTTAGTGTATAAATATTGAATACATGTTTCGTGTATGAATATTAAATACATGTTTAGTGTATAAATATTAAATACATGTTAAGTGTATAAATATTAAATACATGTTTAGTGTATAAATGTTAAATACATGTTTAGTGTATAAATATTAAATACATGTTTAGTTTATTAATATTTAATACATGTTTTTGTATTAATATTAAATACATGTTTAGTGTATAAATATTAAATACATGTTTAATGTATTAATATTAAATACATGTTTAGTGTATAGATATAAGTGTATGAGAAACCAAACTTATGTAAAAAAAAGAAAAGAAACAAAAAAAAAGGAAAAAGAGAGAGAGAGAGAGAGAGACAGAGAGGACCGGACTTATTAAGAGGGAACGTGCGCCCTCCTGTGGAGTTTTGCCGCAACTGCACACATAAAGAAATTCATTATTTCCAAGTGTGCCTTATTTAGGAGATAATAAATACATGTTTACTGTATGAATATTAAATATATGATTAGTGTATGAATATTAAATACATGTTTGGTGTATAGATATCAAATACATGTTAAGTGTATAAATATTAAATACATATTTAGTGTATGAATATTAAATACATGGTTAGTGTATTAATATTAAATACTTGTTTAGTGTATAAATATTAAATACATGTTTAGTGTATAAATATTAAATACACGTTAAGTGTATAAATATTGAATACATATTTAGTGTATGAATATTAAATACATGTTAAGTGTATAAATATTAAATACATGTTTAGTGTATGAATATTAAATACATGTTTAAAGTATGAATATTAAATACATGTTTAAAGTATGAATATTAAATACATGTTTAGTGTATGAATGTTAAATACATGTTTAGTGTATGAATATTAAATATATGTTTAGTTTATTAATATTAAATACACGTTTAGTTTATGAATATTAAATACATGTTTAGTGTATAAATAATAACTAAATGTTTAGTGTATGAATATTAAATACATGTTTAGTGTATTAATATTAAATACATATTTAATGTATTAATATTAAATATATGTTTAGTTTATTAAAATTAAATACATGTTTTTGTATTCATATTAAATACATGTTTAGTGTATTAATATTAAATATATGTTTAGTGTATGAATGTTAAATACATGTTTAGTGTATAAATATTAAATATATGTTTAGTTTATTTAAATTAAATACACCTTTTTGTATTAATATTAAAGACATGTTTAGTGTATAAATATTAAATACATGTTTAAAGTATGAATATTAAATACATGTTTAGTTCATGAATATTAAATACATGTTTAGTGTATTAATATTAAATACATGTTTACTTTATGAATATTAAATACATGTTTAGTGGATTAATAATAAATACATATTCAGTGTATTAATATTAAATACATGTTTAGTGTATAAATATTAAATACATGTTTAGTGTATAAATATTAAATACTGTTTAGTGTATAAATATTAAATACATGTTTAAAGTATGAATATTAAATAGATGTTTAGTTTATGAATATTAAATACATGTTTAGTGTATAAATATTAAATACATGTTTCGTGTATGAATATTAAATACATGTTTAGTGTATAAATATTAAAAACATGTTAAGTGTATAAATATTATATACATATTTAGTGTATGAATATTAAATACATGATTAGTGTATTAATATTAAATACTTGTTTAGTGTATAAATATTAAATACATATTTAGTGTATTAATATTAAATACATGTTTAGTGTATAAATAATAACTACATGTTTAGTGTATGAATATTAAATACATGTTTAGTGTATTAATATTAAATATATGTTTGGTTTATTAAAATTAAATACGTGTTTTTGTATTAATATTAAATACATGTTTAGTGTATAAATATTAAATACATGTTTAGTGTATTAATATTAAATACATGTTTACTTTATGAATATTAAATACATGTTTAGTGGATTAATAATAAATACATATTCAGTGTATTAATATTAAATACATGTTTAGTGTATAAATATTAAATACATGTTTAGTGTATTAATATTAAAAATATATTTAGTTTATTAAAATTAAATACATGTTTTGTATTAATATTAAATACATGTTTAGTGTATAAATATTGAATACATGTTTAATGTATGAATATTAAATACATGTTTAGTGTATAAATATTAAATACATGTTTAGTTTATGAATATTAAATACATGTTTAGTGTATAAATATTAAATACGTGTTTTGTGTATGAATATTAAATACATGATTAGTGTATTAATATTAAATACTTGTTTACTGTATAAATATTAAATACATGTTTAGTGTATAAATAATAACTACATGTTTAGTGTATGAATATTAAATACATGTTTGGTGTATAAATATTAAATACATGTTTAGTGTATGAATATTAAATACATGTTTAGTGTATTAACATTAAATATATATTTAGTTTATTAAAATTAGTTACATGTTTTGTATTAATATTAAATACATGTTTAGTGTATAAATATTAAATACATGTTTAGTGTATGAATATTAAATACATGTTTAGTGTATAAATATTAAATGCATGTTTAAAGTATGAATATTAAATACATGTTTAGTTTATGAATATTAAATACATGTTTAGTGTATAAATATTAAATACATGTTTAATGTATTAATATTAAATATATGTTTAGTTTATTAAAATAAAATACATGTTTTTGTATTCATATTAAATACATGTTTAGTGTATTAATATTAAATATATGTTTAGTGTATGAATGTTAAATACATGTTTAGTGTATAAATATTAAATATATGTTTAGTTTATTAAAATTAAATACACCTTTTTGTATTCATATTAAATACATGTTTAGTGTATTAATATTAAATATATGTTTAGTGTATGAATGTTAAATACATGTTTAGTGTATAAATATTAAATATATGTTTAGTTTATTAAAATTAAATACACCTTTTTGTATTAATATTAAATACATGTTTAGTGTATAAATATTAAATACATGTTTAGTGTATAAATATTAAATACATGTTTAAAGTAGGAATATTAAATACATGTTTAGTTCATGAATATTAAATACATGTTTAGTGTATTAATATTAAATACATGTTTACTTTATGAATATTAAATACATGTTTAGTGGATTAATAATAAATACATATTCAGGGTTTTAATATTAAATACATGTTTAGTGTATTAATATTAAATACATGTTTAGTGTATAAATATTAAATACATGTTTAGTGTATGAATATTAAATACATGTTTAAAGTATGAATATTAAATACATGTTTAGTGTATAAATGTTAAATACATGTTTAGTGTATGAATATTAAATATATGTTTAGTTTATTAATATTAAATACATGTTTAGTGTATGAATATTAAATACATGTTTAGTTTATGAATATTACATACATGTTTGGTGTATAAATATTAAATACATGTTAAGTGTATAAATATTAAATACATATTTAGTGTATGAATATTAAATACATGTGTAGTGTATTAATATTAAATACATGTTTAGTGTATAAATATTAAATACATGTTTAGTGTATGAATATTAAATACATGTTTAAAGTATGAATATTAAATACATGTTTAGTGTATAAATGTTAAATACATGTTTAGTGTATGAATATTAAATATATGTTTAGTTTATTATTATTAAATACATGTTTAGTGTATGAATATTAAATACATGTTTAGTTTATGAATATTAAATACATGTTTGGTGTATAAATATTAAATACATGTTTAGTGTATAAATAATAACTACATGTTTAGTGTATGAATATTAAATACACTTTTAGTGTATGAATATTAAATACACATTTATTGTAAAAATATTAAATACATGTTTAGTGTATTAATATTAAATATATGTTTAGTTTATTAAAATTAAATACATGTTTTTGTATTAATATTAAATACATGTTTAGTGGATAAATAATAAATACATATTTAGTGTATTAATATTAAATACATGTTTAGTGTATAAATATTAAATACATGTTTAGTGTATTAATAATAAATACATGTTTAGTGTATGAATATTAAATAAATGTTTAGTGTATAAATAATAACTACATGTTTAGTGTATGAATATTAAATACATGTTTAGTGTATAAATATTAAATACATGTTTAGTGTATTAATATTAAATATATGTTTAGTTTATTCAAATTAAATACATGTTTTTGTATTAATATTAAATACTTGTTTAGTGTATAAATATTAAATACATGTTTAATGTATTAATATTAAATACATGTTTAGTGTATAGATATAAGTGTATGAGAAACCAAACTTATGTAAAAAAAAGAAAAGAAACAAAAAAAAAGGAAAAAGAGAGAGAGAGAGAGAGAGACAGAGAGGACCGGACTTATCAAGAGGGAACGTGCGCCCTCCTGTGGAGTTTTGCCGCAACTGCACACATAAAGAAATTCATTATTTCCAAGAGTGCCTTATTTAGGAGATAATAAATACATGTTTTCTGTATGAATATTAAATATATGATTAGTGTATGAATATTAAATACATGTTTGGTGTATAGATATCAAATACATGTTAAGTGTATAAATATTAAATACATATTTAGTGTATGAATATTAAATACATGGTTAGTTTATTAATATTAAATACTTGTTTAGTGTATAAATATTAAATACATGTTTAGTGTATAAATATTAAATACACGTTAAGTGTATAAATATTGAATACATATTTAGTGTATGAATATTAAATACATGTTAAGTGTATTAATATTAAATACATGTTTAGTGTATGAATATTAAATACATGTTTAAAGTATGAATATTAAATACATGTTTAAAGTATGAATATTAAATACATGTTTAGTGTATAAATGTTAAATACATGTTTAGTGTATGAATATTAAATATATGTTTAGTTTATTAATATTAAATACACGTTTAGTGTATGAATATTAAATACATGTTTAGTTTATGAATATTAAATACATGTTTAGTGTATAAATAATAACTAAATGTTTAGTGTATGAATATTAAATACATGTTTAGTGTATTAATATTAAATACATGTTTAATGTATTAATATTAAATATATGTTTAGTTTATTAAAATTAAATACATGTTTTTGTATTCATATTAAATACATGTTTAGTGTATTACTATTAAATATATGTTTAGTGTATGAATGTTAAATACATGTTTAGTGTATAAATATTAAATATATGTTTAGTTTATTGAAATTAAATACACCTTTTTGTATTAATATTAAAGACATGTTTAGTGTATAAATATTAAATACATGTTTAAAGTATGAATATTAAATACATGTTTAGTTCATGAATATTAAATACATGTTTAGTGTATTAATATTAAATACATGTTTACTTTATGAATATTAAATACATGTTTAGTGGATTAATAATAAATACATATTCAGTGTATTAATATTAAATACATGTTTAGTGTATAAATATTAAATACATGTTTAGTGTATAAATATTAAATACTGTTTAGTGTATAAATATTAAATACATGTTTAAAGTATGAATATTAAATAGATGTTTAGTTTATGAATATTAAATACATGTTTAGTGTATAAATATTAAATACATGTTTCGTGTATGAATATTAAATACATGTTTAGTGTATAAATATTAAAAACATGTTAAGTGTATAAATATTATATACATATTTAGTGTATGAATATTAAATACATGATTAGTGTATTAATATTAAATACTTGTTTAGTGTATAAATATTAAACACATATTTAGTGTATTAATATTAAATACATGTTTAGTGTATAAATAATAACTACATGTTTAGTGTATGAATATTAAATACATGTTTAGTGTATTAATATTAAATATATGTTTGGTTTATTAAAATTAAATACGTGTTTTTGTATTAATATTAAATACATGTTTAGTGTATAAATATTAAATACATGTTTAGTGTATTAATATTAAATACATGTTTACTTTATGAATATTAAATACATGTTTAGTGGATTAATAATAAATACATATTCAGTGTATTAATATTAAATACATGTTTAGTGTATAAATATTAAATACATGTTTAGTGTATTAATATTAAAAATATATTTAGTTTATTAAAATTAAATACATGTTTTGTATTAATATTAAATACATGTTTAGTGTATAAATATTGAATACATGTTTAATGTATGAATATTAAATACATGTTTAGTGTATAAATATTAAATACATGTTTAGTTTATGAATATTAAATACATGTTTGGTGTATAAATATTAAATACGTGTTTTGTGTATGAATATTAAATACATGATTAGTGTATTAATATTAAATACTTGTTTACTGTATAAATATTAAATACATGTTTAGTGTATAAATAATAACTACATGTTTAGTGTATGAATATTAAATACATGTTTGGTGTATAAATATTAAATACATGTTTAGTGTATGAATATTAAATACATGTTTAGTGTATTAACATTAAATATATATTTAGTTTATTAAAATTAGTTACATGTTTTGTATTAATATTAAATACATGTTTAGTGTATAAATATTAAATACATGTTTAGTGTATGAATATTAAATACATGTTTAGTGTATAAATATTAAATGCATGTTTAAAGTATGAATATTAAATACATGTTTAGTTTATGAATATTAAATACATGTTTAGTGTATAAATATTAAATACATGTTTAATGTATTAATATTAAATATATGTTTAGTTTATTAAAATAAAATACATGTTTTTGTATTCATATTAAATACATGTTTAGTGTATTAATATTAAATATATGTTTAGTGTATGAATGTTAAATACATGTTTAGTGTATAAATATTAAATATATGTTTAGTTTATTAAAATTAAATACACCTTTTTGTATTCATATTAAATACATGTTTAGTGTATTAATATTAAATATATGTTTAGTGTATGAATGTTAAATACATGTTTAGTGTATAAATATTAAATATATGTTTAGTTTATTAAAATTAAATACACCTTTTTGTATTAATATTAAATACATGTTTAGTGTATAAATATTAAATACATGTTTAGTGTATAAATATTAAATACATGTTTAAAGTAGGAATATTAAATACATGTTTAGTTCATGAATATTAAATACATGTTTAGTGTATTAATATTAAATACATGTTTACTTTATGAATATTAAATACATGTTTAGTGGATTAATAATAAATACATATTCAGGGTTTTAATATTAAATACATGTTTAGTGTATTAATATTAAATACATGTTTAGTGTATAAATATTAAATACATGTTTAGTGTATGAATATTAAATACATGTTTAAAGTATGAATATTAAATACATGTTTAGTGTATAAATGTTAAATACATGTTTAGTGTATGAATATTAAATATATGTTTAGTTTATTAATATTAAATACATGTTTAGTGTATGAATATTAAATACATGTTTAGTTTATGAATATTACATACATGTTTGGTGTATAAATATTAAATACATGTTAAGTGTATAAATATTAAATACATATTTAGTGTATGAATATTAAATACATGTGTAGTGTATTAATATTAAATACATGTTTAGTGTATAAATATTAAATACATGTTTAGTGTATGAATATTAAATACATGTTTAAAGTATGAATATTAAATACATGTTTAGTGTATAAATGTTAAATACATGTTTAGTGTATGAATATTAAATATATGTTTAGTTTATTATTATTAAATACATGTTTAGTGTATGAATATTAAATACATGTTTAGTTTATGAATATTAAATACATGTTTGGTGTATAAATATTAAATACATGTTTAGTGTATAAATAATAACTACATGTTTAGTGTATGAATATTAAATACACTTTTAGTGTATGAATATTAAATACACATTTATTGTAAAAATATTAAATACATGTTTAGTGTATTAATATTAAATATATGTTTAGTTTATTAAAATTAAATACATGTTTTTGTATTAATATTAAATACATGTTTAGTGGATAAATAATAAATACATATTTAGTGTATTAATATTAAATACATGTTTAGTGTATAAATATTAAATACATGTTTAGTGTATTAATAATAAATACATGTTTAGTGTATGAATATTAAATAAATGTTTAGTGTATAAATAATAACTACATGTTTAGTGTATGAATATT
The DNA here is from genome assembly GCF_033978795.1 of Nerophis ophidion. Taxonomy (NCBI): domain Eukaryota; kingdom Metazoa; phylum Chordata; class Actinopteri; order Syngnathiformes; family Syngnathidae; genus Nerophis; species Nerophis ophidion. The sequence continues at coordinate 82,291 of NW_026906973.1, read as the reverse complement.
AAATACATGTTTAGTGTATAAATATTAAATACATGTTTAGTGTATTAATATTAAATATATGTTTAGTTTATTCAAATTAAATACATGTTTTTGTATAAATATTAAATACATGTTTAATGTATTAATATTAAATACATGTTTAGTGTATAGATATAAGTGTATGAGAAACCAAACTTATGTAAAAAAAAGAAAAGAAACAAAAAAAAAGGAAAAAGAGAGAGAGAGAGAGAGAGACAGAGAGGACCGGACTTATTAAGAGGGAACGTGCGCCCTCCTGTGGAGTTTTGCCGCAACTGCACACATAAAGAAATTCATTATTTCCAAGTGTGCCTTATTTAGGAGATAATAAATACATGTTTACTGTATGAATATTAAATATATGATTAGTGTATGAATATTAAATACATGTTTGGTGTATAGATATCAAATACATGTTAAGTGTATAAATATTAAATACATATTTAGTGTATGAATATTAAATACATGGTTAGTTTATTAATATTAAATACTTGTTTAGTGTATAAATATTAAATACATGTTTAGTGTATAAATATTAAATACACGTTAAGTGTATAAATATTGAATACATATTTAGTGTATGAATATTAAATACATGTTAAGTGTATAAATATTAAATACATGTTTAGTGTATGAATATTAAATACATGTTTAAAGTATGAATATTAAATACATGTTTAAAGTATGAATATTAAATACATGTTTAGTGTATAAATGTTAAATACATGTTTAGTGTATGAATATTAAATATATGTTTAGTTTATTAATATTAAATACACGTTTAGTGTATGAATATTAAATACATGTTTAGTTTATGAATATTAAATACATGTTTAGTGTATAAATAATAACTAAATGTTTAGTGTATGAATATTAAATACATGTTTAGTGTATTAATATTAAATACATGTTTAATGTATTAATATTAAATATATGTTTAGTTTATTAAAATTAAATACATGTTTTTGTATTCATATTAAATACATGTTTAGTGTATTAATATTAAATATATGTTTAGTGTATGAATGTTAAATACATGTTTAGTGTATAAATATTAAATATATGTTTAGTTTATTGAAATTAAATACACCTTTTTGTATTAATATTAAAGACATGTTTAGTGTATAAATATTAAATACATGTTTAAAGTATGAATATTAAATACATGTTTAGTTCATGAATATTAAATACATGTTTAGTGTATTAATATTAAATACATGTTTACTTTATGAATATTAAATACATGTTTAGTGGATTAATAATAAATACATATTCAGTGTATTAATATTAAATACATGTTTAGTGTATAAATATTAAATACATGTTTAGTGTATAAATATTAAATACTGTTTAGTGTATAAATATTAAATACATGTTTAAAGTATGAATATTAAATAGATGTTTAGTTTATGAATATTAAATACATGTTTAGTGTATAAATATTAAATACATGTTTCGTGTATGAATATTAAATACATGTTTAGTGTATAAATATTAAAAACATGTTAAGTGTATAAATATTATATACATATTTAGTGTATGAATATTAAATAAATGATTAGTGTATTAATATTAAATACTTGTTTAGTGTATAAATATTAAATACATATTTAGTGTATTAATATTAAATACATGTTTAGTGTATAAATAATAACTACATGTTTAGTGTATGAATATTAAATACATGTTTAGTGTATTAATATTAAATATATGTTTGGTTTATTAAAATTAAATACGTGTTTTTGTATTAATATTAAATACATGTTTAGTGTATAAATATTAAATACATGTTTAGTGTATTAATATTAAATACATGTTTACTTTATGAATATTAAATACATGTTTAGTGGATTAATAATAAATACATATTCAGTGTATTAATATTAAATACATGTTTAGTGTATAAATATTAAATACATGTTTAGTTTATTAATATTAAAAATATATTTAGTTTATTAAAATTAAATACATGTTTTGTATTAATATTAAATACATGTTTAGTGTATAAATATTGAATACATGTTTAATGTATGAATATTAAATACATGTTTAGTGTATAAATATTAAATACATGTTTAGTTTATGAATATTAAATACATGTTTGGTGTATAAATATTAAATACGTGTTTTGTGTATGAATATTAAATACATGATTAGTGTATTAATATTAAATACTTGTTTACTGTATAAATATTAAATACATGTTTAGTGTATAAATAATAACTACATGTTTAGTGTATGAATATTAAATACATGTTTGGTGTATAAATATTAAATACATGTTTAGTGTATGAATATTAAATACATGTTTAAAGTATGAATATTAAATACATGTTTAGTGTATAAATGTTAAATACATGTTTAGTGTATGAATATTAAATATATGTTTAGTTTATTAATATTAAATACATGTTTAGTGTATGAATATTAAATACATGTTTAGTTTATGAATATTACATACATGTTTGGTGTATAAATATTAAATACATGTTAAGTGTATAAATATTAAATACATATTTAGTGTATGAATATTAAATACATGTGTAGTGTATTAATATTAAATACATGTTTAGTGTATAAATATTAAATACATGTTTAGTGTATGAATATTAAATACATGTTTAAAGTATGAATATTAAATACATGTTTAGTGTATAAATGTTAAATACATGTTTAGTGTATGAATATTAAATACATGTTTAGTTTATGAATATTAAATACATGTTTGGTGTATAAATATTAAATACATGTTTAGTGTATAAATAATAACTACATGTTTAGTGTATGAATATTAAATACACTTTTAGTGTATGAATATTAAATACACATTTATTGTAAAAATATTAAATACATGTTTAGTGTATTAATATTAAATATATGTTTGGTTTATTAAAATTAAATACATGTTTTTGTATTAATATTAAATACATGTTTAGTGGATAAATAATAAATACATATTTAGTGTATTAATATTAAATACATGTTTAGTGTATAAATATTAAATACATGTTTAGTGTATTAATAATAAATACATGTTTAGTGTATGAATATTAAATAAATGTTTAGTGTATAAATAATAACTACATGTTTAGTGTATGAATATTAAATACATGTTTAGTGTATAAATATTAAATACGTGTTTAGTGTATTAATATTAAATATATGTTTAGTTTATTCAAATTAAATACATGTTTTTGTATTAATATTAAATACTTGTTTAGTGTATAAATATTAAATACATGTTTAGTGTATAATTATTAAATACATGTTTAAAGTATGAATATTAAATACATGTTTAGTTTATGAATATTAAATACATGTTTAGTGTATAAATATTGAATACATGTTTCGTGTATGAATATTAAATACATGTTTAGTGTATAAATATTAAATACATGTTAAGTGTATAAATATTAAATACATGTTTAGTGTATAAATGTTAAATACATGTTTAGTGTATAAATATTAAATACATGTTTAGTTTATTAATATTTAATACATGTTTTTGTATTAATATTAAATACATGTTTAGTGTATAAATATTAAATACATGTTTAATGTATTAATATTAAATACATGTTTAGTGTATAGATATAAGTGTATGAGAAACCAAACTTATGTAAAAAAAATAAAAGAAACAAAAAAAAAGGAAAAAGAGAGAGAGAGAGAGAGAGACAGAGAGGACCGGACTTATTAAGAGGGAACGTGCGCCCTCCTGTGGAGTTTTGCCGCAACTGCACACATAAAGAAATTCATTATTTCCAAGTGTGCCTTATTTAGGAGATAATAAATACATGTTTACTGTATGAATATTAAATATATGATTAGTGTATGAATATTAAATACATGTTTGGTGTATAGATATCAAATACATGTTAAGTGTATAAATATTAAATACATATTTAGTGTATGAATATTAAATACATGGTTAGTGTATTAATATTAAATACTTGTTTAGTGTATAAATATTAAATACATGTTTAGTGTATAAATATTAAATACACGTTAAGTGTATAAATATTGAATACATATTTAGTGTATGAATATTAAATACATGTTAAGTGTATAAATATTAAATACATGTTTAGTGTATGAATATTAAATACATGTTTAAAGTATGAATATTAAATACATGTTTAAAGTATGAATATTAAATACATGTTTAGTGTATGAATGTTAAATACATGTTTAGTGTATGAATATTAAATATATGTTTAGTTTATTAATATTAAATACACGTTTAGTTTATGAATATTAAATACATGTTTAGTGTATAAATAATAACTAAATGTTTAGTGTATGAATATTAAATACATGTTTAGTGTATTAATATTAAATACATATTTAATGTATTAATATTAAATATATGTTTAGTTTATTAAAATTAAATACATGTTTTTGTATTCATATTAAATACATGTTTAGTGTATTAATATTAAATATATGTTTAGTGTATGAATGTTAAATACATGTTTAGTGTATAAATATTAAATATATGTTTAGTTTATTTAAATTAAATACACCTTTTTGTATTAATATTAAAGACATGTTTAGTGTATAAATATTAAATACATGTTTAAAGTATGAATATTAAATACATGTTTAGTTCATGAATATTAAATACATGTTTAGTGTATTAATATTAAATACATGTTTACTTTATGAATATTAAATACATGTTTAGTGGATTAATAATAAATACATATTCAGTGTATTAATATTAAATACATGTTTAGTGTATAAATATTAAATACATGTTTAGTGTATAAATATTAAATACTGTTTAGTGTATAAATATTAAATACATGTTTAAAGTATGAATATTAAATAGATGTTTAGTTTATGAATATTAAATACATGTTTAGTGTATAAATATTAAATACATGTTTCGTGTATGAATATTAAATACATGTTTAGTGTATAAATATTAAAAACATGTTAAGTGTATAAATATTATATACATATTTAGTGTATGAATATTAAATACATGATTAGTGTATTAATATTAAATACTTGTTTAGTGTATAAATATTAAATACATATTTAGTGTATTAATATTAAATACATGTTTAGTGTATAAATAATAACTACATGTTTAGTGTATGAATATTAAATACATGTTTAGTGTATTAATATTAAATATATGTTTGGTTTATTAAAATTAAATACGTGTTTTTGTATTAATATTAAATACATGTTTAGTGTATAAATATTAAATACATGTTTAGTGTATTAATATTAAATACATGTTTACTTTATGAATATTAAATACATGTTTAGTGGATTAATAATAAATACATATTCAGTGTATTAATATTAAATACATGTTTAGTGTATAAATATTAAATACATGTTTAGTGTATTAATATTAAAAATATATTTAGTTTATTAAAATTAAATACATGTTTTGTATTAATATTAAATACATGTTTAGTGTATGAATATTAAATACACGTTTAGTGTATGAATATTAAATACATGTTTAATGTATGAATATTAAATACATGTTTAGTGTATAAATATTAAATACATGTTTCGTGTACGAATATTAAATACATGTTTAGTGTATAAATATTAAATACATGTTTCGTGTATAAATATTAAATACATGTTTAGTTTATGAATATTAAATACATGTTTAGTGTATAAATATTAAATACGTGTTTTGTGTATGAATATTAAATACATGATTAGTGTATTAATATTAAATACTTGTTTACTGTATAAATATTAAATACATGTTTAGTGTATAAATAATAACTACATGTTTAGTGTATGAATATTAAATACATGTTTGGTGTATAAATATTAAATACATGTTTAGTGTATGAATATTAAATACATGTTTAGTGTATTAACATTAAATATATATTTAGTTTATTAAAATTAGTTACATGTTTTGTATTAATATTAAATACATGTTTAGTGTATAAATATTAAATACATGTTTAGTGTATGAATATTAAATACATGTTTAGTGTATAAATATTAAATGCATGTTTAAAGTATGAATATTAAATACATGTTTAGTTTATGAATATTAAATACATGTTTAGTGTATAAATATTAAATACATGTTTAATGTATTAATATTAAATATATGTTTAGTTTATTAAAATAAAATACATGTTTTTGTATTCATATTAAATACATGTTTAGTGTATTAATATTAAATATATGTTTAGTGTATGAATGTTAAATACATGTTTAGTGTATAAATATTAAATATATGTTTAGTTTATTAAAATTAAATACACCTTTTTGTATTCATATTAAATACATGTTTAGTGTATTAATATTAAATATATGTTTAGTGTATGAATGTTAAATACATGTTTAGTGTATAAATATTAAATATATGTTTAGTTTATTAAAATTAAATACACCTTTTTGTATTAATATTAAATACATGTTTAGTGTATAAATATTAAATACATGTTTAGTGTATAAATATTAAATACATGTTTAAAGTAGGAATATTAAATACATGTTTAGTTCATGAATATTAAATACATGTTTAGTGTATTAATATTAAATACATGTTTACTTTATGAATATTAAATACATGTTTAGTGGATTAATAATAAATACATATTCAGGGATTTAATATTAAATACATGTTTAGTGTATTAATATTAAATACATGTTTAGTGTATAAATATTAAATACATGTTTAGTGTATGAATATTAAATACATGTTTAAAGTATGAATATTAAATACATGTTTAGTGTATAAATGTTAAATACATGTTTAGTGTATGAATATTAAATATATGTTTAGTTTATTAATATTAAATACATGTTTAGTGTATGAATATTAAATACATGTTTAGTTTATGAATATTACATACATGTTTGGTGTATAAATATTAAATACATGTTAAGTGTATAAATATTAAATACATATTTAGTGTATGAATATTAAATACATGTGTAGTGTATTAATATTAAATACATGTTTAGTGTATAAATATTAAATACATGTTTAGTGTATGAATATTAAATACATGTTTAAAGTATGAATATTAAATACATGTTTAGTGTATAAATGTTAAATACATGTTTAGTGTATGAATATTAAATATATGTTTAGTTTATTATTATTAAATACATGTTTAGTGTATGAATATTAAATACATGTTTAGTTTATGAATATTAAATACATGTTTGGTGTATAAATATTAAATACATGTTTAGTGTATAAATAATAACTACATGTTTAGTGTATGAATATTAAATACACTTTTAGTGTATGAATATTAAATACACATTTATTGTAAAAATATTAAATACATGTTTAGTGTATTAATATTAAATATATGTTTAGTTTATTAAAATTAAATACATGTTTTTGTATTAATATTAAATACATGTTTAGTGGATAAATAATAAATACATATTTAGTGTATTAATATTAAATACATGTTTAGTGTATAAATATTAAATACATGTTTAGTGTATTAATAATAAATACATGTTTAGTGTATGAATATTAAATAAATGTTTAGTGTATAAATAATAACTACATGTTTAGTGTATGAATATTAAATACATGTTTAGTGTATAAATATTAAATACATGTTTAGTGTATTAATATTAAATATATGTTTAGTTTATTCAAATTAAATACATGTTTTTGTATTAATATTAAATACTTGTTTAGTGTATAAATATTAAATACATGTTTAATGTATTAATATTAAATACATGTTTAGTGTATAGATATAAGTGTATGAGAAACCAAACTTATGTAAAAAAAAGAAAAGAAACAAAAAAAAAGGAAAAAGAGAGAGAGAGAGAGAGAGACAGAGAGGACCGGACTTATCAAGAGGGAACGTGCGCCCTCCTGTGGAGTTTTGCCGCAACTGCACACATAAAGAAATTCATTATTTCCAAGTGTGCCTTATTTAGGAGATAATAAATACATGTTTACTGTATGAATATTAAATATATGATTAGTGTATGAATATTAAATACATGTTTGGTGTATAGATATCAAATACATGTTAAGTGTATAAATATTAAATACATATTTAGTGTATGAATATTAAATACATGGTTAGTTTATTAATATTAAATACTTGTTTAGTGTATAAATATTAAATACATGTTTAGTGTATAAATATTAAATACACGTTAAGTGTATAAATATTGAATACATATTTAGTGTATGAATATTAAATACATGTTAAGTGTATTAATATTAAATACATGTTTAGTGTATGAATATTAAATACATGTTTAAAGTATGAATATTAAATACATGTTTAAAGTATGAATATTAAATACATGTTTAGTGTATAAATGTTAAATACATGTTTAGTGTATGAATATTAAATATATGTTTAGTTTATTAATATTAAATACACGTTTAGTGTATGAATATTAAATACATGTTTAGTTTATGAATATTAAATACATGTTTAGTGTATAAATAATAACTAAATGTTTAGTGTATGAATATTAAATACATGTTTAGTGTATTAATATTAAATACATGTTTAATGTATTAATATTAAATATATGTTTAGTTTATTAAAATTAAATACATGTTTTTGTATTCATATTAAATACATGTTTAGTGTATTAATATTAAATATATGTTTAGTGTATGAATGTTAAATACATGTTTAGTGTATAAATATTAAATATATGTTTAGTTTATTGAAATTAAATACACCTTTTTGTATTAATATTAAAGACATGTTTAGTGTATAAATATTAAATACATGTTTAAAGTATGAATATTAAATACATGTTTAGTTCATGAATATTAAATACATGTTTAGTGTATTAATATTAAATACATGTTTACTTTATGAATATTAAATACATGTTTAGTGGATTAATAATAAATACATATTCAGTGTATTAATATTAAATACATGTTTAGTGTATAAATATTAAATACATGTTTAGTGTATAAATATTAAATACTGTTTAGTGTATAAATATTAAATACATGTTTAAAGTATGAATATTAAATAGATGTTTAGTTTATGAATATTAAATACATGTTTAGTGTATAAATATTAAATACATGTTTCGTGTATGAATATTAAATACATGTTTAGTGTATAAATATTAAAAACATGTTAAGTGTATAAATATTATATACATATTTAGTGTATGAATATTAAATACATGTTTAGTGTATTAATATTAAATACATGTTTAGTGTATTAATATTAAATACATGTTTAGTGTATAAATAATAACTACATGTTTAGTGTATGAATATTAAATACATGTTTAGTGTATTAATATTAAATATATGTTTGGTTTATTAAAATTAAATACGTGTTTTTGTATTAATATTAAATACATGTTTAGTGTATAAATATTAAATACATGTTTAGTGTATTAATATTAAATACATGTTTACTTTATGAATATTAAATACATGTTTAGTGGATTAATAATAAATACATATTCAGTGTATTAATATTAAATACATGTTTAGTGTATAAATATTAAATACATGTTTAGTGTATTAATATTAAAAATATATTTAGTTTATTAAAATTAAATACATGTTTTGTATTAATATTAAATACATGTTTAGTGTATAAATATTGAATACATGTTTAATGTATGAATATTAAATACATGTTTAGTGTATAAATATTAAATACATGTTTAGTTTATGAATATTAAATACATGTTTGGTGTATAAATATTAAATACGTGTTTTGTGTATGAATATTAAATACATGATTAGTGTATTAATATTAAATACTTGTTTACTGTATAAATATTAAATACATGTTTAGTGTATAAATAATAACTACATGTTTAGTGTATGAATATTAAATACATGTTTGGTGTATAAATATTAAATACATGTTTAGTGTATGAATATTAAATACATGTTTAGTGTATTAACATTAAATATATATTTAGTTTATTAAAATTAGTTACATGTTTTGTATTAATATTAAATACATGTTTAGTGTATAAATATTAAATACATGTTTAGTGTATGAATATTAAATACATGTTTAGTGTATAAATATTAAATGCATGTTTAAAGTATGAATATTAAATACATGTTTAGTTTATGAATATTAAATACATGTTTAGTGTATAAATATTAAATACATGTTTAATGTATTAATATTAAATATATGTTTAGTTTATTAAAATAAAATACATGTTTTTGTATTCATATTAAATACATGTTTAGTGTATTAATATTAAATATATGTTTAGTGTATGAATGTTAAATACATGTTTAGTGTATAAATATTAAATATATGTTTAGTTTATTAAAATTAAATACACCTTTTTGTATTCATATTAAATACATGTTTAGTGTATTAATATTAAATATATGTTTAGTGTATGAATGTTAAATACATGTTTAGTGTATAAATATTAAATATATGTTTAGTTTATTAAAATTAAATACACCTTTTTGTATTAATATTAAATACATGTTTAGTGTATAAATATTAAATACATGTTTAGTGTATAAATATTAAATACATGTTTAAAGTAGGAATATTAAATACATGTTTAGTTCATGAATATTAAATACATGTTTAGTGTATTAATATTAAATACATGTTTACTTTATGAATATTAAATACATGTTTAGTGGATTAATAATAAATACATATTCAGGGTTTTAATATTAAATACATGTTTAGTGTATTAATATTAAATACATGTTTAGTGTATAAATATTAAATACATGTTTAGTGTATGAATATTAAATACATGTTTAAAGTATGAATATTAAATACATGTTTGGTGTATAAATGTTAAATACATGTTTAGTGTATGAATATTAAATATATGTTTAGTTTATTAATATTAAATACATGTTTAGTGTATGAATATTAAATACATGTTTAGTTTATGAATATTACATACATGTTTGGTGTATAAATATTAAATACATGTTTAGTGTATAAATATTAAATACATGTTTAATGTATTAATATTAAATACATGTTTAGTGTATAAATAATAACTACATGTTTAGTGTATGAATATTAAATACATGTTTAGTGTATTAATATTAAATACATGTTTAGTGTATTAATATTAAATATATATTTAGTTTATTAAAATTAAATACATGTTTTGTATTAATATTAAATACATTTTTAGTGTATAAATATTAAATACATGTTTAGTGTATCAATGTTAAATACATATTTAGTGTATGAATATTAAATCCATGTTTAGTGTATAAATATTAAATACATGTTTAGTGTATTAATATTAAATACATGTTTAGTGTATTAATATTAAATACACTTTTAGTGTATAAATATTAAATACACATTTATTGTAAAAATATTAAATGCATGTTTAGTGTATTAATATTAAATATATGTTTAGTTTATTAAAATTAAATACATGTTTTTGTATTAATATTAAATACTTGTTTAGTGTATAAATATTAAATACATGTTTAGTGTATAGTTATTAAATACATGTTTAAAGTATGAATATTAAATACATGTTTAGTTTATGAATATTAAATACATGTTTAGTGTTTAAATATTGAATACATGTTTCGTGTATGAATATTAAATACATGTTTAGTGTATTAATATTAAATACATGTTAAGTGTATAAATATTAAATACATGTTTAGTGTATAAATGTTAAATACATGTTTAGTGTATGAATATTAAATACATGTTTAGTTTATTAAAATTTAATACATGTTTTTGTATTAATATTAAATACATGTTTAGTGTATAAATATTAAATACATGTTTAATGTATCAATATTAAATACATGTTTAGTGTATAAATATAAGTGTATGAGAAACCAAACTTATGTAAAAAAAAATAAAAGAAACAAAAAAAAAGGAAAAAGAGAGAGAGAGAGACAGAGAGGACCGGACTTATTAAGAGGGAACGTGCGCCCTCCTGTGGAGTTTTGCCGCAACTGCACACATAAAGAAATTCATTATTTCCAAGTGTGCCTTATTTAGAGGATAATAAATACATGTTTACTGTATGAATATTAAATATATGATTAGTATATAATTACATATACGTTTAGTATATGATTATTAAATACATGTTTAGTGTATAGATATTAAATACATGTTAAGTGTATGAATATTAAATACATATTTAGTGTATGAATATTAAATACATGATTAGTGTATTAATATTAAATACTTGTTTAGTGTATGGATATTAAATACATGTTTAGTGTATAAATATTAAATACATGTTAAGTGTATAAATATTAAATACATATTTAGTGTATGAATATTAAATACATGTTTAATGTATTAATATTAAAGACATGTTTAGTGTATAAATATTAAATACATGTTTAGTGTATGAATATTAAATACATGTTTAAAGTATGAATATTAAATACATGTTTAGTGTATAAATGTTAAATACATGTTTAGTGTATGAATATTAAATATATGTTTAGTTTATTAATATTAAATACACGTTTAGTGTATGAAAATTAAATACATGTTTAGTTTATGAATATTAAATACATGTTTAGTGTATAAATAATAACTAAATGTTTAGTGTATGAATATTAAATACATGTTTAGTGTATTAATATTAAATACATGTTTAATGTATTAATATTAAATATATGTTTAGTTTATTAAAATTAAATACGTGTTTTTGTATTCATATTAAATACATGTTTAGTGTATTAATATTAAATATATGTTTAGTGTATGAATGTTAAATACATGTTTAGTGTATAAATATTAAATACATGTTTAGTGTATAAATATTAAATACTGTTTAGTGTATAAATATTAAATACATGTTTAAAGTATGAATATTAAATAGATGTTTAGTTTATGAATATTAAATACATGTTTAGTGTATAAATATTAAATACATGTTTCGTGTATGAATATTAAATACATGTTTAGTGTATAAATATTAAAAACATGTTAAGTGTATAAATATTATATACATATTTAGTGTATGAATATTAAATACATGATTAGTGTATTAATATTAAATACTTGTTTAGTGTATAAATATTAAACACATATTTAGTGTATTAATATTAAATACATGTTTAGTGTATAAATAATAACTACATGTTTAGTGTATGAATATTAAATACATGTTTAGTGTATTAATATTAAATATATGTTTGGTTTATTAAAATTAAATACGTGTTTTTGTATTAATATTAAATACATGTTTAGTGTATAAATATTAAATACATGTTTAGTGTATTAATATTAAATACATGTTTACTTTATGAATATTAAATACATGTTTAGTGGATTAATAATAAATACATATTCAGTGTATTAATATTAAATACATGTTTAGTGTATAAATATTAAATACATGTTTAGTGTATTAATATTAAAAATATATTTAGTTTATTAAAATTAAATACATGTTTTGTATTAATATTAAATACATGTTTAGTGTATAAATATTAAATACATGTTTAGTTTATGAATATTAAATACATGTTTGGTGTATAAATATTAAATACGTGTTTTGTGTATGAATATTAAATACATGATTAGTGTATTAATATTAAATACTTGTTTACTGTATAAATATTAAATACATGTTTAGTGTATAAATAATAACTACATGTTTAGTGTATGAATATTAAATACATGTTTGGTGTATAAATATTAAATACATGTTTAGTGTATGAATATTAAATACATGTTTAGTGTATTAACATTAAATATATATTTAGTTTATTAAAATTAGTTACATGTTTTGTATTAATATTAAATACATGTTTAGTGTATAAATATTAAATACATGTTTAGTGTATGAATATTAAATACATGTTTAGTGTATAAATATTAAATGCATGTTTAAAGTATGAATATTAAATACATGTTTAGTTTATGAATATTAAATACATGTTTAGTGTATAAATATTAAATACATGTTTAATGTATTAATATTAAATATATGTTTAGTTTATTAAAATAAAATACATGTTTTTGTATTCATATTAAATACATGTTTAGTGTATTAATATTAAATATATGTTTAGTGTATGAATGTTAAATACATGTTTAGTGTATAAATATTAAATATATGTTTAGTTTATTAAAATTAAATACACCTTTTTGTATTCATATTAAATACATGTTTAGTGTATTAATATTAAATATATGTTTAGTGTATGAATGTTAAATACATGTTTAGTGTATAAATATTAAATATATGTTTAGTTTATTAAAATTAAATACACCTTTTTGTATTAATATTAAATACATGTTTAGTGTATAAATATTAAATACATGTTTAGTGTATAAATATTAAATACATGTTTAAAGTAGGAATATTAAATACATGTTTAGTTCATGAATATTAAATACATGTTTAGTGTATTAATATTAAATACATGTTTACTTTATGAATATTAAATACATGTTTAGTGGATTAATAATAAATACATATTCAGGGTTTTAATATTAAATACATGTTTAGTGTATTAATATTAAATACATGTTTAGTGTATAAATATTAAATACATGTTTAGTGTATGAATATTAAATACATGTTTAAAGTATGAATATTAAATACATGTTTGGTGTATAAATGTTAAATACATGTTTAGTGTATGAATATTAAATATATGTTTAGTTTATTAATATTAAATACATGTTTAGTGTATGAATATTAAATACATGTTTAGTTTATGAATATTACATACATGTTTGGTGTATAAATATTAAATACATGTTTAGTGTATAAATATTAAATACATGTTTAATGTATTAATATTAAATACATGTTTAGTGTATAAATAATAACTACATGTTTAGTGTATGAATATTAAATACATGTTTAGTGTATTAATATTAAATACATGTTTAGTGTATTAATATTAAATATATATTTAGTTTATTAAAATTAAATACATGTTTTGTATTAATATTAAATACATTTTTAGTGTATAAATATTAAATACATGTTTAGTGTATTAATGTTAAATACATATTTAGTGTATGAATATTAAATCCATGTTTAGTGTATAAATATTAAATACATGTTTAGTGTATTAATATTAAATACATGTTTAGTGTATTAATATTAAATACACTTTTAGTGTATAAATATTAAATACACATTTATTGTAAAAATATTAAATGCATGTTTAGTGTATTAATATTAAATACATGTTTACTTTATGAATATTAAATACATGTTTAGTGGATTAATAATAAATACATATTCAGTGTATTAATATTAAATACATGTTTAGTGTATAAATATTAAATACATGTTTAGTGTATTAATATTAAATACATGTTTACTTTATGAATATTAAATACATGTTTAGTGGATTAATAATAAATACATATTCAGTGTATTAATATTAAATACATGTTTAGTGTATAAATATTAAATACATGTTTAGTGTATAAATATTAAATACTGTTTAGTGTATAAATATTAAATACATGTTTAAAGTATGAATATTAAATAGATGTTTAGTTTATGAATATTAAATACATGTTTAGTGTATAAATATTAAATACATGTTTCGTGTATGAATATTAAATACATGTTTAGTGTATAAATATTAAAAACATGTTAAGTGTATAAATATTATATACATATTTAGTGTATGAATATTAAATAAATGATTAGTGTATTAATATTAAATACTTGTTTAGTGTATAAATATTAAATACATATTTAGTGTATTAATATTAAATACATGTTTAGTGTATAAATAATAACTACATGTTTAGTGTATGAATATTAAATACATGTTTAGTGTATTAATATTAAATATATGTTTGGTTTATTAAAATTAAATACGTGTTTTTGTATTAATATTAAATACATGTTTAGTGTATAAATATTAAATACATGTTTAGTGTATTAATATTAAATACATGTTTACTTTATGAATATTAAATACATGTTTAGTGGATTAATAATAAATACATATTCAGTGTATTAATATTAAATACATGTTTAGTGTATAAATATTAAATACATGTTTAGTTTATTAATATTAAAAATATATTTAGTTTATTAAAATTAAATACATGTTTTGTATTAATATTAAATACATGTTTAGTGTATAAATATTGAATACATGTTTAATGTATGAATATTAAATACATGTTTAGTGTATAAATATTAAATACATGTTTAGTTTATGAATATTAAATACATGTTTGGTGTATAAATATTAAATACGTGTTTTGTGTATGAATATTAAATACATGATTAGTGTATTAATATTAAATACTTGTTTACTGTATAAATATTAAATACATGTTTAGTGTATAAATAATAACTACATGTTTAGTGTATGAATATTAAATACATGTTTGGTGTATAAATATTAAATACATGTTTAGTGTATGAATATTAAATACATGTTTAAAGTATGAATATTAAATACATGTTTAGTGTATAAATGTTAAATACATGTTTAGTGTATGAATATTAAATATATGTTTAGTTTATTAATATTAAATACATGTTTAGTGTATGAATATTAAATACATGTTTAGTTTATGAATATTACATACATGTTTGGTGTATAAATATTAAATACATGTTAAGTGTATAAATATTAAATACATATTTAGTGTATGAATATTAAATACATGTGTAGTGTATTAATATTAAATACATGTTTAGTGTATAAATATTAAATACATGTTTAGTGTATGAATATTAAATACATGTTTAAAGTATGAATATTAAATACATGTTTAGTGTATAAATGTTAAATACATGTTTAGTGTATGAATATTAAATACATGTTTAGTTTATGAATATTAAATACATGTTTGGTGTATAAATATTAAATACATGTTTAGTGTATAAATAATAACTACATGTTTAGTGTATGAATATTAAATACACTTTTAGTGTATGAATATTAAATACACATTTATTGTAAAAATATTAAATACATGTTTAGTGTATTAATATTAAATATATGTTTGGTTTATTAAAATTAAATACATGTTTTTGTATTAATATTAAATACATGTTTAGTGGATAAATAATAAATACATATTTAGTGTATTAATATTAAATACATGTTTAGTGTATAAATATTAAATACATGTTTAGTGTATGAATATTAAATATATGATTAGTGTATGAATATTAAATACATGTTTGGTGTATAGATATCAAATACATGTTAAGTGTATAAATATTAAATACATATTTAGTGTATGAATATTAAATACATGGTTAGTGTATTAATATTAAATACTTGTTTAGTGTATAAATATTAAATACATGTTTAGTGTATAAATATTAAATACACGTTAAGTGTATAAATATTGAATACATATTTAGTGTATGAATATTAAATACATGTTAAGTGTATAAATATTAAATACATGTTTAGTGTATGAATATTAAATACATGTTTAAAGTATGAATATTAAATACATGTTTAAAGTATGAATATTAAATACATGTTTAGTGTATGAATGTTAAATACATGTTTAGTGTATGAATATTAAATATATGTTTAGTTTATTATTATTAAATACACGTTTAGTTTATGAATATTAAATACATGTTTAGTGTATAAATAATAACTAAATGTTTAGTGTATGAATATTAAATACATGTTTAGTGTATTAATATTAAATACATATTTAATGTATTAATATTAAATATATGTTTAGTTTATTAAAATTAAATACATGTTTTTGTATTCATATTAAATACATGTTTAGTGTATTAATATTAAATATATGTTTAGTGTATGAATGTTAAATACATGTTTAGTGTATAAATATTAAATATATGTTTAGTTTATTTAAATTAAATACACCTTTTTGTATTAATATTAAAGACATGTTTAGTGTATAAATATTAAATACATGTTTAAAGTATGAATATTAAATACATGTTTAGTTCATGAATATTAAATACATGTTTAGTGTATTAATATTAAATACATGTTTACTTTATGAATATTAAATACATGTTTAGTGGATTAATAATAAATACATATTCAGTGTATTAATATTAAATACATGTTTAGTGTATAAATATTAAATACATGTTTAGTGTATAAATATTAAATACTGTTTAGTGTATAAATATTAAATACATGTTTAAAGTATGAATATTAAATAGATGTTTAGTTTATGAATATTAAATACATGTTTAGTGTATAAATATTAAATACATGTTTCGTGTATGAATATTAAATACATGTTTAGTGTATAAATATTAAAAACATGTTAAGTGTATAAATATTATATACATATTTAGTGTATGAATATTAAATACATGATTAGTGTATTAATATTAAATACTTGTTTAGTGTATAAATATTAAATACATATTTAGTGTATTAATATTAAATACATGTTTAGTGTATAAATAATAACTACATGTTTAGTGTATGAATATTAAATACATGTTTAGTGTATTAATATTAAATATATGTTTGGTTTATTAAAATTAAATACGTGTTTTTGTATTAATATTAAATACATGTTTAGTGTATAAATATTAAATACATGTTTAGTGTATTAATATTAAATACATGTTTACTTTATGAATATTAAATACATGTTTAGTGGATTAATAATAAATACATATTCAGTGTATTAATATTAAATACATGTTTAGTGTATAAATATTAAATACATGTTTAGTGTATTAATATTAAAAATATATTTAGTTTATTAAAATTAAATACATGTTTTGTATTAATATTAAATACATGTTTAGTGTATAAATATTGAATACATGTTTAATGTATGAATATTAAATACATGTTTAGTGTATAAATATTAAATACATGTTTAGTTTATGAATATTAAATACATGTTTAGTGTATAAATATTAAATACGTGTTTTGTGTATGAATATTAAATACATGATTAGTGTATTAATATTAAATACTTGTTTACTGTATAAATATTAAATACATGTTTAGTGTATAAATAATAACTACATGTTTAGTGTATGAATATTAAATACATGTTTGGTGTATAAATATTAAATACATGTTTAGTGTATGAATATTAAATACATGTTTAGTGTATTAACATTAAATATATATTTAGTTTATTAAAATTAGTTACATGTTTTGTATTAATATTAAATACATGTTTAGTGTATAAATATTAAATACATGTTTAGTGTATGAATATTAAATACATGTTTAGTGTATAAATATTAAATGCATGTTTAAAGTATGAATATTAAATACATGTTTAGTTTATGAATATTAAATACATGTTTAGTGTATAAATATTAAATACATGTTTAATGTATTAATATTAAATATATGTTTAGTTTATTAAAATAAAATACATGTTTTTGTATTCATATTAAATACATGTTTAGTGTATTAATATTAAATATATGTTTAGTGTATGAATGTTAAATACATGTTTAGTGTATAAATATTAAATATATGTTTAGTTTATTAAAATTAAATACACCTTTTTGTATTCATATTAAATACATGTTTAGTGTATTAATATTAAATATATGTTTAGTGTATGAATGTTAAATACATGTTTAGTGTATAAATATTAAATATATGTTTAGTTTATTAAAATTAAATACACCTTTTTGTATTAATATTAAATACATGTTTAGTGTATAAATATTAAATACATGTTTAGTGTATAAATATTAAATACATGTTTAAAGTAGGAATATTAAATACATGTTTAGTTCATGAATATTAAATACATGTTTAGTGTATTAATATTAAATACATGTTTACTTTATGAATATTAAATACATGTTTAGTGGATTAATAATAAATACATATTCAGGGTTTTAATATTAAATACATGTTTAGTGTATTAATATTAAATACATGTTTAGTGTATAAATATTAAATACATGTTTAGTGTATGAATATTAAATACATGTTTAAAGTATGAATATTAAATACATGTTTAGTGTATAAATGTTAAATACATGTTTAGTGTATGAATATTAAATATATGTTTAGTTTATTAATATTAAATACATGTTTAGTGTATGAATATTAAATACATGTTTAGTTTATGAATATTACATACATGTTTGGTGTATAAATATTAAATACATGTTAAGTGTATAAATATTAAATACATATTTAGTGTATGAATATTAAATACATGTGTAGTGTATTAATATTAAATACATGTTTAGTGTATAAATATTAAATACATGTTTAGTGTATGAATATTAAATACATGTTTAAAGTATGAATATTAAATACATGTTTAGTGTATAAATGTTAAATACATGTTTAGTGTATGAATATTAAATATATGTTTAGTTTATTATTATTAAATACATGTTTAGTGTATGAATATTAAATACATGTTTAGTTTATGAATATTAAATACATGTTTGGTGTATAAATATTAAATACATGTTTAGTGTATAAATAATAACTACATGTTTAGTGTATGAATATTAAATACACTTTTAGTGTATGAATATTAAATACACATTTATTGTAAAAATATTAAATACATGTTTAGTGTATTAATATTAAATATATGTTTAGTTTATTAAAATTAAATACATGTTTTTGTATTAATATTAAATACATGTTTAGTGGATAAATAATAAATACATATTTAGTGTATTAATATTAAATACATGTTTAGTGTATAAATATTAAATACATGTTTAGTGTATTAATAATAAATACATGTTTAGTGTATGAATATTAAATAAATGTTTAGTGTATAAATAATAACTACATGTTTAGTGTATGAATATTAAATACATGTTTAGTGTATAAATATTAAATACATGTTTAGTGTATTAATATTAAATATATGTTTAGTTTATTCAAATTAAATACATGTTTTTGTATTAATATTAAATACTTGTTTAGTGTATAAATATTAAATACATGTTTAATGTATTAATATTAAATACATGTTTAGTGTATAGATATAAGTGTATGAGAAACCAAACTTATGTAAAAAAAAGAAAAGAAACAAAAAAAAAGGAAAAAGAGAGAGAGAGAGAGAGAGACAGAGAGGACCGGACTTATCAAGAGGGAACGTGCGCCCTCCTGTGGAGTTTTGCCGCAACTGCACACATAAAGAAATTCATTATTTCCAAGTGTGCCTTATTTAGGAGATAATAAATACATGTTTACTGTATGAATATTAAATATATGATTAGTGTATGAATATTAAATACATGTTTGGTGTATAGATATCAAATACATGTTAAGTGTATAAATATTAAATACATATTTAGTGTATGAATATTAAATACATGGTTAGTGTATTAATATTAAATACTTGTTTAGTGTATAAATATTAAATACATGTTTAGTGTATAAATATTAAATACACGTTAAGTGTATAAATATTGAATACATATTTAGTGTATGAATATTAAATACATGTTAAGTGTATTAATATTAAATACATGTTTAGTGTATGAATATTAAATACATGTTTAAAGTATGAATATTAAATACATGTTTAAAGTATGAATATTAAATACATGTTTAGTGTATAAATGTTAAATACATGTTTAGTGTATGAATATTAAATATATGTTTAGTTTATTAATATTAAATACACGTTTAGTGTATGAATATTAAATACATGTTTAGTTTATGAATATTAAATACATGTTTAGTGTATAAATAATAACTAAATGTTTAGTGTATGAATATTAAATACATGTTTAGTGTATTAATATTAAATACATGTTTAATGTATTAATATTAAATATATGTTTAGTTTATTAAAATTAAATACATGTTTTTGTATTCATATTAAATACATGTTTAGTGTATTAATATTAAATATATGTTTAGTGTATGAATGTTAAATACATGTTTAGTGTATAAATATTAAATATATGTTTAGTTTATTGAAATTAAATACACCTTTTTGTATTAATATTAAAGACATGTTTAGTGTATAAATATTAAATACATGTTTAAAGTATGAATATTAAATACATGTTTAGTTCATGAATATTAAATACATGTTTAGTGTATTAATATTAAATACATGTTTACTTTATGAATATTAAATACATGTTTAGTGGATTAATAATAAATACATATTCAGTGTATTAATATTAAATACATGTTTAGTGTATAAATATTAAATACATGTTTAGTGTATAAATATTAAATACTGTTTAGTGTATAAATATTAAATACATGTTTAAAGTATGAATATTAAATAGATGTTTAGTTTATGAATATTAAAAACATGTTTAGTGTATAAATATTAAATACATGTTTCGTGTATGAATATTAAATACATGTTTAGTGTATAAATATTAAAAACATGTTAAGTGTATAAATATTATATACATATTTAGTGTATGAATATTAAATACATGATTAGTGTATTAATATTAAATACTTGTTTAGTGTATAAATATTAAATACATATTTAGTGTATTAATATTAAATACATGTTTAGTGTATAAATAATAACTACATGTTTAGTGTATGAATATTAAATACATGTTTAGTGTATTAATATTAAATATATGTTTGGTTTATTAAAATTAAATACGTGTTTTTGTATTAATATTAAATACATGTTTAGTGTATAAATATTAAATACATGTTTAGTGTATTAATATTAAATACATGTTTACTTTATGAATATTAAATACATGTTTAGTGGATTAATAATAAATACATATTCAGTGTATTAATATTAAATACATGTTTAGTGTATAAATATTAAATACATGTTTAGTGTATTAATATTAAAAATATATTTAGTTTATTAAAATTAAATACATGTTTTGTATTAATATTAAATACATGTTTAGTGTATAAATATTGAATACATGTTTAATGTATGAATATTAAATACATGTTTAGTGTATAAATATTAAATACATGTTTAGTTTATGAATATTAAATACATGTTTGGTGTATAAATATTAAATACGTGTTTTGTGTATGAATATTAAATACATGATTAGTGTATTAATATTAAATACTTGTTTACTGTATAAATATTAAATACATGTTTAGTGTATAAATAATAACTACATGTTTAGTGTATGAATATTAAATACATGTTTGGTGTATAAATATTAAATACATGTTTAGTGTATGAATATTAAATACATGTTTAGTGTATTAACATTAAATATATATTTAGTTTATTAAAATTAGTTACATGTTTTGTATTAATATTAAATACATGTTTAGTGTATAAATATTAAATACATGTTTAGTGTATGAATATTAAATACATGTTTAGTGTATAAATATTAAATGCATGTTTAAAGTATGAATATTAAATACATGTTTAGTTTATGAATATTAAATACATGTTTAGTGTATAAATATTAAATACATGTTTAATGTATTAATATTAAATATATGTTTAGTTTATTAAAATAAAATACATGTTTAAAGTATGAATATTAAATACATGTTTAGTGTAAAAATGTTAAATACATGTTTAGTGTATGAATATTAAATATATGTTTAGTTTATTAATATTAAATACATGTTTAGTGTATGAATATTAAATACATGTTTAGTTTATGAATATTAAACACATGATTAGTGTATTAATATTAAATACTTGTTTAGTGTATAAATATTAAATACATGTTTAGTGTATAAATATTAAATACATGTTAAGTGTATAAATATTAAATACATATTTAGTGTATGAATATTAAATACATGTGTAGTGTATTAATATTAAATACATGTTTAGTGTATAAATATTAAATACATGTTTAGTGTATGAATATTAAATACATGTTTAAAGTATGAATATTAAATACATGTTTAGTGTAAAAATGTTAAATACATGTTTAGTGTACGAATATTAAATATATGTTTAGTTTATTAATATTAAATACATGTTTAGTGTATGAATATTAAATACATGTTTAGTTTATGAATATTAAATACATGTTTGGTGTATAAATATTAAATACATGTTTAGTGTATAAATAATAACTACATGTTTAGTGTATGAATATTAAATACACTTTTAGTGTACGAATATTAAATATATGTTTAGTTTATTAATATTAAATACATGTTTAGTGTATTAATATTAAATACATGTTTAGTGTATAAATATTAAATACATGTTTAGTGTATTAATAATAAATACATGTTTAGTGTATGAATATTAAATAAATGTTTAGTGTATAAATAATAACTACATATTTAGTGTATGAATATTAAATACATGTTTAGTGTATAAATATTAAATACATGTTTAGTGTATTAATATTAAATATATGTTTAGTTTATTCAAATTAAATACATGTTTTTGTATTAATATTAAATACTTGTTTAGTGTATAAATATTAAATACATGTTTAGTGTATAGTTATTAAATACATGTTTAAAGTATGAATATTAAATACGTGTTTAGTTTATGAATATTAAATACATGTTTAGTGTATAAATATTGAATACATGTTTCGTGTATGAATATTAAATACATGTTTAGTGTATAAATATTAAATACATGTTAAGTGTATAAATATTAAATACATGTTTAGTGTATAAATGTTAAATACATGTTTAGTGTATAAATATTAAATACATGTTTAGTTTATTAATATTTAATACATGTTTTTGTATTAATATTAAATACATGTTTAGTGTATAAATATTAAATACATGTTTAATGTATTAATATTAAATACATGTTTAGTGTATAGATATAAGTGTATGAGAAACCAAACTTATGTAAAAAAAAGAAAAGAAACAAAAAAAAAGGAAAAAGAGAGAGAGAGAGAGAGAGACAGAGAGGACCGGACTTATTAAGAGGGAACGTGCGCCCTCCTGTGGAGTTTTGCCGCAACTGCACACATAAAGAAATTCATTATTTCCAAGTGTGCCTTATTTAGGAGATAAGGTGTTTACTGTATGAATATTAAATATATGATTAGTGTATGAATATTAAATACATGTTTGGTGTATAGATATCAAATACATGTTAAGTGTATAAATATTAAATACATGTTTGGTGTATAGATATCAAATACATGTTAAGTGTATAAATATTAAATACATATTTAGTGTATGAATATTAAATACATGGTTAGTGTATTAATATTAAATACATGTTAAGTGTATAAATATTAAATACATATTTAGTGTATGAATATTAAATACATGTTAAGTGTATAAATATTAAATACATGTTTAGTGTATGAATATTAAATACATGTTTAAAGTATGAATATTAAATACATGTTTAGTGCATGAATATTAAATATATGTCTAGTGTATGAATATTAAATACATGTTTAGTTTATGAATATTAAATACATGTTTGGTGTATAAATATTAAATACATGTTTAGTGTATAAATAATAACTACATGTTTAGTGTATGAATATTAAATACATGTTTAGTGTATTAATATTAAATACATGTTTAATGTATTAATTTTAAATATATGTTTAGTTTATTAAAATTAAATACATGTTTTTGTATTCATGTTAAATACATGTTTAGTGTATTAATATTAAATATATGTTTAGTGTATGAATGTTAAATACATGTTTAGTGTATGAATATTAAATATATGTTTAGTTTATTAAAATTAAATACACCTTTTTGTTTTAATATTAAATACATGTTTAGTGTATAAATATTAAATACATGTTTAGTTTATAAATATTAAATACATGTTTATAGTATGAATATTAAATACATGTTTAGTTCATGAATATTAAATACATGTTTAGTGTATTAATATTAAATACATGTTTACTTTATGAATATTAAATACATGTTTAGTGGATTAATAATAAAAACATATTCAGTGTATTAATATTAAATACATGTTTAGTGTATAAATATTAAATACATGTTTATTGTATAAATATTAAATACATGTTTAGTGTATAAATATTAAATACATGTTTAAAGTATGAATATTAAATAGATGTTTAGTTTATGAATATTAAATACATGTTTAGTGTATAAATATTAAATACATGTTTCGTGTATGAATATTAAATACATGTTTAGTGTATAAATATTAAATACATGTTAAGTGTATAAATATTATATACATATTTAGTGTATGAATATTAAATACATGATTAGTGTATTAATATTAAATACTTGTTTAGTGTATAAATATTAAATACATATTTAGTGTATTAATATTAAATACATGTTTAGTGTATAAATAATAACTACATGTTTAGTGTATGAATATTAAATACATGTTTAGTGTATTAATATTAAATATATGTTTGGTTTATCAAAATTAAATATGTGTTTTTGTATTAATATTAAATACATGTTTAGTGTATAAATATTAAATACATGTTTAGTGTATTAATATTAAATACATGTTTAGTGTATGAATAATAACTACATGTTTAGTGTATGAATATTAAATACATGTTTAGTGTATTAATATTAAATAAATGTTTACTTTATGAATATTAAATACATGTTTAGTGGATTAATAATAAATACATATTCAGTGTATTAATATTAAATACATGTTTATTGTATAAATATTAAATACATGTTTAGTGTATAAATATTAAATACATGTTTAGTGTATTAATATTAAAAATATATTTAGTTTATTAAAATTAAATACATGTTTTGTATTAATATTAAATACATGTTTAGTGTATAAATATTAAATACATGTTTAATGTATGAATATTAAATACATGTTTAGTGTATTAATATTAAATACATGTTTACTTTATGAATATTAAATACATGTTTAGTGGATTAATAATAAATACATATTCAGTGTATTAATATTAAATACATGATTAGTGTATTAATATTAAATATATGTTTAGTGTATGAATGTTAAATACATGTTTAGTGTATTAATATTAAATACATGTTTAGTGTATAAATAATAACTACATGTTTAGTGTATGAATATTAAATACATGTTTAGTGTATAGATATTAAATACAGGTTTAGTGTATAGATATTAAATACATGTTAAGTGTATAAATATTAAATACATATTTAGTGTATGAACATTAAACACATGATTAGTGTATTAATATTAAATACTTGTTTAGTGTATAAATATTAAATACATGTTTAGTGTATAAATATTAAATACATGTTAAGTGTATAAATATTAAATACATATTTAGTGTATGAATATTAAATACATGTGTAGTGTATTAATATTAAATACATGTTTAGTGTATAAATATTAAATACATGTTTAGTGTATGAATATTAAATACATGTTTAAAGTATGAATATTAAATACATGTTTAGTGTATAAATGTTAAATACATGTTTAGTGTATGAATATTAAATATATGTTTAGTTTATTATTATTAAATACATGTTTAGTGTATGAATATTAAATACATGTTTAGTTTATGAATATTAAATACATGTTTGGTGTATAAATATTAAATACATGTTTAGTGTATAAATAATAACTACATGTTTAGTGTATGAATATTAAATACACTTTTAGTGTATGAATATTAAATACACATGTATTGTAAAAATATTAAATACATGTTTAGTGTATTAATATTAAATATATGTTTGGTTTATTAAAATTAAATACATGTTTTTGTATTAATATTAAATACATGTTTAGTGGATAAATAATAAATACATATTTAGTGTATTAATATTAAATACATGTTTAGTGTATAAATATTAAATACATGTTTAGTGTATTAATAATAAATACATGTTTAGTGTATGAATATTAAATAAATGTTTAGTGTATAAATAATAACTACATGTTTAGTGTATGAATATTAAATACATGTTTAGTGTATAAATATTAAATACATGTTTAGTGTATTAATATTAAATATATGTTTAGTTTATTCAAATTAAATACATGTTTTTGTATTAATATTAAATACTTGTTTAGTGTATAAATATTAAATACATGTTTAGTGTATAATTATTAAATACATGTTTAAAGTATGAATATTAAATACATGTTTAGTTTATGAATATTAAATACATGTTTAGTGTATAAATATTGAATACATGTTTCGTGTATGAATATTAAATACATGTTTAGTGTATAAATATTAAATACATGTTAAGTGTATAAATATTAAATACATGTTTAGTGTATAAATGTTAAATACATGTTTAGTGTATAAATATTAAATACATGTTTAGTTTATTAATATTTAATACATGTTTTTGTATTAATATTAAATACATGTTTAGTGTATAAATATTAAATACATGTTTAATGTATTAATATTAAATACATGTTTAGTGTATAGATATAAGTGTATGACAAACCAAACTTATGTAAAAAAAAGAAAAGAAACAAAAAAAAAGGAAAAAGAGAGAGAGAGAGAGAGAGACAGAGAGGACCGGACTTATTAAGAGGGAACGTGCGCCCTCCTGTGGAGTTTTGCCGCAACTGCACACATAAAGAAATTCATTATTTCCAAGTGTGCCTTATTTAGGAGATAATAAATACATGTTTACTGTATGAATATTAAATATATGATTAGTGTATGAATATTAAATACATGTTTGGTGTATAGATATCAAATACATGTTAAGTGTATAAATATTAAATACATATTTAGTGTATGAATATTAAATACATGGTTAGTGTATTAATATTAAATACTTGTTTAGTGTATAAATATTAAATACATGTTTAGTGTATAAATATTAAATACACGTTAAGTGTATAAATATTGAATACATATTTAGTGTATGAATATTAAATACATGTTAAGTGTATAAATATTAAATACATGTTTAGTGTATGAATATTAAATACATGTTTAAAGTATGAATATTAAATACATGTTTAAAGTATGAATATTAAATACATGTTTAGTGTATGAATGTTAAATACATGTTTAGTGTATGAATATTAAATATATGTTTAGTTTATTAATATTAAATACACGTTTAGTTTATGAATATTAAATACATGTTTAGTGTATAAATAATAACTAAATGTTTAGTGTATGAATATTAAATACATGTTTAGTGTATTAATATTAAATACATATTTAATGTATTAATATTAAATATATGTTTAGTTTATTAAAATTAAATACATGTTTTTGTATTCATATTAAATACATGTTTAGTGTATTAATATTAAATATATGTTTAGTGTATGAATGTTAAATACATGTTTAGTGTATAAATATTAAATATATGTTTAGTTTATTGAAATTAAATACACCTTTTTGTATTAATATTAAAGACATGTTTAGTGTATAAATATTAAATACATGTTTAAAGTATGAATATTAAATACATGTTTAGTTCATGAATATTAAATACATGTTTAGTGTATTAATATTAAATACATGTTTACTTTATGAATATTAAATACATGTTTAGTGGATTAATAATAAATACATATTCAGTGTATTAATATTAAATACATGTTTAGTGTATAAATATTAAATACATGTTTAGTGTATAAATATTAAATACTGTTTAGTGTATAAATATTAAATACATGTTTAAAGTATGAATATTAAATAGATGTTTAGTTTATGAATATTAAATACATGTTTAGTGTATAAATATTAAATACATGTTTCGTGTATGAATATTAAATACATGTTTAGTGTATAAATATTAAAAACATGTTAAGTGTATAAATATTATATACATATTTAGTGTATGAATATTAAATACATGATTAGTGTATTAATATTAAATACTTGTTTAGTGTATAAATATTAAATACATATTTAGTGTATTAATATTAAATACATGTTTAGTGTATAAATAATAACTACATGTTTAGTGTATGAATATTAAATACATGTTCAGTGTATTAATATTAAATACATGTTTACTTTATGAATATTAAATACATGTTTAGTGGATTAATAATAAATACATATTCAGTGTATTAATATTAAATACATGTTTAGTGTATAAATATTAAATACATGTTTAGTGTATTAATATTAAAAATATATTTAGTTTATTAAAATTAAATACATGTTTTGTATTAATATTAAATACATGTTTAGTGTATAAATATTGAATACATGTTTAATGTATGAATATTAAATACATGTTTAGTGTATAAATATTAAATACATGTTTAGTTTATGAATATTAAATACATGTTTAGTGTATAAATATTAAATACGTGTTTTGTGTATGAATATTAAATACATGATTAGTGTATTAATATTAAATACTTGTTTACTGTATAAATATTAAATACATGTTTAGTGTATAAATAATAACTACATGTTTAGTGTATGAATATTAAATACATGTTTGGTGTATAAATATTAAATACATGTTTAGTGTATGAATATTAAATACATGTTTAGTGTATTAACATTAAATATATATTTAGTTTATTAAAATTAGTTACATGTTTTGTATTAATATTAAATACATGTTTAGTGTATAAATATTAAATACATGTTTAGTGTATGAATATTAAATACATGTTTAGTGTATAAATATTAAATGCATGTTTAAAGTATGAATATTAAATACATGTTTAGTTTATGAATATTAAATACATGTTTAGTGTATGAATATTAAATACATGTTTAATGTATTAATATTAAATATATGTTTAGTTTATTAAAATAAAATACATGTTTTTGTATTCATATTAAATACATGTTTAGTGTATTAATATTAAATATATGTTTAGTGTATGAATGTTAAATACATGTTTAGTGTATAAATATTAAATATATGTTTAGTTTATTAAAATTAAATACACCTTTTTGTATTCATATTAAATACATGTTTAGTGTATTAATATTAAATATATGTTTAGTGTATGAATGTTAAATACATGTTTAGTGTATAAATATTAAATATATGTTTAGTTTATTAAAATTAAATACACCTTTTTGTATTAATATTAAATACATGTTTAGTGTATAAATATTAAATACATGTTTAGTGTATAAATATTAAATACATGTTTAAAGTAGGAATATTAAATACATGTTTAGTTCATGAATATTAAATACATGTTTAGTGTATTAATATTAAATACATGTTTACTTTATGAATATTAAATACATGTTTAGTGGATTAATAATAAATACATATTCAGGGTTTTAATATTAAATACATGTTTAGTGTATTAATATTAAATACATGTTTAGTGTATAAATATTAAATACATGTTTAGTGTATGAATATTAAATACATGTTTAAAGTATGAATATTAAATACATGTTTAGTGTATAAATGTTAAATACATGTTTAGTGTATGAATATTAAATATATGTTTAGTTTATTAATATTAAATACATGTTTAGTGTATGAATATTAAATACATGTTTAGTTTATGAATATTACATACATGTTTGGTGTATAAATATTAAATACATGTTAAGTGTATAAATATTAAATACATATTTAGTGTATGAATATTAAATACATGTGTAGTGTATTAATATTAAATACATGTTTAGTGTATAAATATTAAATACATGTTTAGTGTATGAATATTAAATACATGTTTAAAGTATGAATATTAAATACATGTTTAGTGTATAAATGTTAAATACATGTTTAGTGTATGAATATTAAATACATGTTTAGTTTATGAATATTAAATACATGTTTGGTGTATAAATATTAAATACATGTTTAGTGTATAAATAATAACTACATGTTTAGTGTATGAATATTAAATACACTTTTAGTGTATGAATATTAAATACACATTTATTGTAAAAATATTAAATACATGTTTAGTGTATTAATATTAAATATATGTTTGGTTTATTAAAATTAAATACATGTTTTTGTATTAATATTAAATACATGTTTAGTGGATAAATAATAAATACATATTTAGTGTATTAATATTAAATACATGTTTAGTGTATAAATATTAAATACATGTTTAGTGTATTAATAATAAATACATGTTTAGTGTATGAATATTAAATAAATGTTTAGTGTATAAATAATAACTACATGTTTAGTGTATGAATATTAAATACATGTTTAGTGTATAAATATTAAATACATGTTTAGTGTATTAATATTAAATATATGTTTAGTTTATTCAAATTAAATACATGTTTTTGTATTAATATTAAATACTTGTTTAGTGTATAAATATTAAATACATGTTTAGTGTATAATTATTAAATACATGTTTAAAGTATGAATATTAAATACATGTTTAGTTTATGAATATTAAATACATGTTTAGTGTATAAATATTGAATACATGTTTCGTGTATGAATATTAAATACATGTTTAGTGTATAAATATTAAATACATGTTAAGTGTATAAATATTAAATACATGTTTAGTGTATAAATGTTAAATACATGTTTAGTGTATAAATATTAAATACATGTTTAGTTTATTAATATTTAATACATGTTTTTGTATTAATATTAAATACATGTTTAGTGTATAAATATTAAATACATGTTTAATGTATTAATATTAAATACATGTTTAGTGTATAGATATAAGTGTATGAGAAACCAAACTTATGTAAAAAAAAGAAAAGAAACAAAAAAAAAGGAAAAAGAGAGAGAGAGAGAGAGAGACAGAGAGGACCGGACTTATTAAGAGGGAACGTGCGCCCTCCTGTGGAGTTTTGCCGCAACTGCACACATAAAGAAATTCATTATTTCCAAGTGTGCCTTATTTAGGAGATAATAAATACATGTTTACTGTATGAATATTAAATATATGATTAGTGTATGAATATTAAATACATGTTTGGTGTATAGATATCAAATACATGTTAAGTGTATAAATATTAAATACATATTTAGTGTATGAATATTAAATACATGGTTAGTGTATTAATATTAAATACTTGTTTAGTGTATAAATATTAAATACATGTTTAGTGTATAAATATTAAATACACGTTAAGTGTATAAATATTGAATACATATTTAGTGTATGAATATTAAATACATGTTAAGTGTATAAATATTAAATACATGTTTAGTGTATGAATATTAAATACATGTTTAAAGTATGAATATTAAATACATGTTTAAAGTATGAATATTAAATACATGTTTAGTGTATGAATGTTAAATACATGTTTAGTGTATGAATATTAAATATATGTTTAGTTTATTAATATTAAATACACGTTTAGTTTATGAATATTAAATACATGTTTAGTGTATAAATAATAACTAAATGTTTAGTGTATGAATATTAAATACATGTTTAGTGTATTAATATTAAATACATATTTAATGTATTAATATTAAATATATGTTTAGTTTATTAAAATTAAATACATGTTTTTGTATTCATATTAAATACATGTTTAGTGTATTAATATTAAATATATGTTTAGTGTATGAATGTTAAATACATGTTTAGTGTATAAATATTAAATATATGTTTAGTTTATTTAAATTAAATACACCTTTTTGTATTAATATTAAAGACATGTTTAGTGTATAAATATTAAATACATGTTTAAAGTATGAATATTAAATACATGTTTAGTTCATGAATATTAAATACATGTTTAGTGTATTAATATTAAATACATGTTTACTTTATGAATATTAAATACATGTTTAGTGGATTAATAATAAATACATATTCAGTGTATTAATATTAAATACATGTTTAGTGTATAAATATTAAATACATGTTTAGTGTATAAATATTAAATACTGTTTAGTGTATAAATATTAAATACATGTTTAAAGTATGAATATTAAATAGATGTTTAGTTTATGAATATTAAATACATGTTTAGTGTATAAATATTAAATACATGTTTCGTGTATGAATATTAAATACATGTTTAGTGTATAAATATTAAAAACATGTTAAGTGTATAAATATTATATACATATTTAGTGTATGAATATTAAATACATGATTAGTGTATTAATATTAAATACTTGTTTAGTGTATAAATATTAAATACATATTTAGTGTATTAATATTAAATACATGTTTAGTGTATAAATAATAACTACATGTTTAGTGTATGAATATTAAATACATGTTTAGTGTATTAATATTAAATATATGTTTGGTTTATTAAAATTAAATACGTGTTTTTGTATTAATATTAAATACATGTTTAGTGTATAAATATTAAATACATGTTTAGTGTATTAATATTAAATACATGTTTACTTTATGAATATTAAATACATGTTTAGTGGATTAATAATAAATACATATTCAGTGTATTAATATTAAATACATGTTTAGTGTATAAATATTAAATACATGTTTAGTGTATTAATATTAAAAATATATTTAGTTTATTAAAATTAAATACATGTTTTGTATTAATATTAAATACATGTTTAGTGTATAAATATTGAATACATGTTTAATGTATGAATATTAAATACATGTTTAGTGTATAAATATTAAATACATGTTTAGTTTATGAATATTAAATACATGTTTAGTGTATAAATATTAAATACGTGTTTTGTGTATGAATATTAAATACATGATTAGTGTATTAATATTAAATACTTGTTTACTGTATAAATATTAAATACATGTTTAGTGTATAAATAATAACTACATGTTTAGTGTATGAATATTAAATACATGTTTGGTGTATAAATATTAAATACATGTTTAGTGTATGAATATTAAATACATGTTTAGTGTATTAACATTAAATATATATTTAGTTTATTAAAATTAGTTACATGTTTTGTATTAATATTAAATACATGTTTAGTGTATAAATATTAAATACATGTTTAGTGTATGAATATTAAATACATGTTTAGTGTATAAATATTAAATGCATGTTTAAAGTATGAATATTAAATACATGTTTAGTTTATGAATATTAAATACATGTTTAGTGTATAAATATTAAATACATGTTTAATGTATTAATATTAAATATATGTTTAGTTTATTAAAATAAAATACATGTTTTTGTATTCATATTAAATACATGTTTAGTGTATTAATATTAAATATATGTTTAGTGTATGAATGTTAAATACATGTTTAGTGTATAAATATTAAATATATGTTTAGTTTATTAAAATTAAATACACCTTTTTGTATTCATATTAAATACATGTTTAGTGTATTAATATTAAATATATGTTTAGTGTATGAATGTTAAATACATGTTTAGTGTATAAATATTAAATATATGTTTAGTTTATTAAAATTAAATACACCTTTTTGTATTAATATTAAATACATGTTTAGTGTATAAATATTAAATACATGTTTAGTGTATAAATATTAAATACATGTTTAAAGTAGGAATATTAAATACATGTTTAGTTCATGAATATTAAATACATGTTTAGTGTATTAATATTAAATACATGTTTACTTTATGAATATTAAATACATGTTTAGTGGATTAATAATAAATACATATTCAGGGTTTTAATATTAAATACATGTTTAGTGTATTAATATTAAATACATGTTTAGTGTATAAATATTAAATACATGTTTAGTGTATGAATATTAAATACATGTTTAAAGTATGAATATTAAATACATGTTTAGTGTATAAATGTTAAATACATGTTTAGTGTATGAATATTAAATATATGTTTAGTTTATTAATATTAAATACATGTTTAGTGTATGAATATTAAATACATGTTTAGTTTATGAATATTACATACATGTTTGGTGTATAAATATTAAATACATGTTAAGTGTATAAATATTAAATACATATTTAGTGTATGAATATTAAATACATGTGTAGTGTATTAATATTAAATACATGTTTAGTGTATAAATATTAAATACATGTTTAGTGTATGAATATTAAATACATGTTTAAAGTATGAATATTAAATACATGTTTAGTGTATAAATGTTAAATACATGTTTAGTGTATGAATATTAAATATATGTTTAGTTTATTATTATTAAATACATGTTTAGTGTATGAATATTAAATACATGTTTAGTTTATGAATATTAAATACATGTTTGGTGTATAAATATTAAATACATGTTTAGTGTATAAATAATAACTACATGTTTAGTGTATGAATATTAAATACACTTTTAGTGTATGAATATTAAATACACATTTATTGTAAAAATATTAAATACATGTTTAGTGTATTAATATTAAATATATGTTTAGTTTATTAAAATTAAATACATGTTTTTGTATTAATATTAAATACATGTTTAGTGGATAAATAATAAATACATGTTTAGTGTATAAATATTAAATACATGTTTAGTGTATTAATAATAAATACATGTTTAGTGTATGAATATTAAATAAATGTTTAGTGTATAAATAATAACTACATGTTTAGTGTATGAATATTAAATACATGTTTAGTGTATAAATATTAAATACATGTTTAGTGTATTAATATTAAATATATGTTTAGTTTATTCAAATTAAATACATGTTTTTGTATTAATATTAAATACTTGTTTAGTGTATAAATATTAAATACATGTTTAATGTATTAATATTAAATACATGTTTAGTGTATAGATATAAGTGTATGAGAAACCAAACTTATGTAAAAAAAAGAAAAGAAACAAAAAAAAAGGAAAAAGAGAGAGAGAGAGAGAGAGACAGAGAGGACCGGACTTATCAAGAGGGAACGTGCGCCCTCCTGTGGAGTTTTGCCGCAACTGCACACATAAAGAAATTCATTATTTCCAAGAGTGCCTTATTTAGGAGATAATAAAT
The DNA here is from genome assembly GCF_033978795.1 of Nerophis ophidion. Classification (NCBI taxonomy): domain Eukaryota; kingdom Metazoa; phylum Chordata; class Actinopteri; order Syngnathiformes; family Syngnathidae; genus Nerophis; species Nerophis ophidion. Next base: position 45,715 of record NW_026906973.1, on the reverse strand, counting down.
ACATGTTTTCTGTATGAATATTAAATATATGATTAGTGTATGAATATTAAATACATGTTTGGTGTATAGATATCAAATACATGTTAAGTGTATAAATATTAAATACATATTTAGTGTATGAATATTAAATACATGGTTAGTTTATTAATATTAAATACTTGTTTAGTGTATAAATATTAAATACATGTTTAGTGTATAAATATTAAATACACGTTAAGTGTATAAATATTGAATACATATTTAGTGTATGAATATTAAATACATGTTAAGTGTATTAATATTAAATACATGTTTAGTGTATGAATATTAAATACATGTTTAAAGTATGAATATTAAATACATGTTTAAAGTATGAATATTAAATACATGTTTAGTGTATAAATGTTAAATACATGTTTAGTGTATGAATATTAAATATATGTTTAGTTTATTAATATTAAATACACGTTTAGTGTATGAATATTAAATACATGTTTAGTTTATGAATATTAAATACATGTTTAGTGTATAAATAATAACTAAATGTTTAGTGTATGAATATTAAATACATGTTTAGTGTATTAATATTAAATACATGTTTAATGTATTAATATTAAATATATGTTTAGTTTATTAAAATTAAATACATGTTTTTGTATTCATATTAAATACATGTTTAGTGTATTACTATTAAATATATGTTTAGTGTATGAATGTTAAATACATGTTTAGTGTATAAATATTAAATATATGTTTAGTTTATTGAAATTAAATACACCTTTTTGTATTAATATTAAAGACATGTTTAGTGTATAAATATTAAATACATGTTTAAAGTATGAATATTAAATACATGTTTAGTTCATGAATATTAAATACATGTTTAGTGTATTAATATTAAATACATGTTTACTTTATGAATATTAAATACATGTTTAGTGGATTAATAATAAATACATATTCAGTGTATTAATATTAAATACATGTTTAGTGTATAAATATTAAATACATGTTTAGTGTATAAATATTAAATACTGTTTAGTGTATAAATATTAAATACATGTTTAAAGTATGAATATTAAATAGATGTTTAGTTTATGAATATTAAATACATGTTTAGTGTATAAATATTAAATACATGTTTCGTGTATGAATATTAAATACATGTTTAGTGTATAAATATTAAAAACATGTTAAGTGTATAAATATTATATACATATTTAGTGTATGAATATTAAATACATGATTAGTGTATTAATATTAAATACTTGTTTAGTGTATAAATATTAAACACATATTTAGTGTATTAATATTAAATACATGTTTAGTGTATAAATAATAACTACATGTTTAGTGTATGAATATTAAATACATGTTTAGTGTATTAATATTAAATATATGTTTGGTTTATTAAAATTAAATACGTGTTTTTGTATTAATATTAAATACATGTTTAGTGTATAAATATTAAATACATGTTTAGTGTATTAATATTAAATACATGTTTACTTTATGAATATTAAATACATGTTTAGTGGATTAATAATAAATACATATTCAGTGTATTAATATTAAATACATGTTTAGTGTATAAATATTAAATACATGTTTAGTGTATTAATATTAAAAATATATTTAGTTTATTAAAATTAAATACATGTTTTGTATTAATATTAAATACATGTTTAGTGTATAAATATTGAATACATGTTTAATGTATGAATATTAAATACATGTTTAGTGTATAAATATTAAATACATGTTTAGTTTATGAATATTAAATACATGTTTGGTGTATAAATATTAAATACGTGTTTTGTGTATGAATATTAAATACATGATTAGTGTATTAATATTAAATACTTGTTTACTGTATAAATATTAAATACATGTTTAGTGTATAAATAATAACTACATGTTTAGTGTATGAATATTAAATACATGTTTGGTGTATAAATATTAAATACATGTTTAGTGTATGAATATTAAATACATGTTTAGTGTATTAACATTAAATATATATTTAGTTTATTAAAATTAGTTACATGTTTTGTATTAATATTAAATACATGTTTAGTGTATAAATATTAAATACATGTTTAGTGTATGAATATTAAATACATGTTTAGTGTATAAATATTAAATGCATGTTTAAAGTATGAATATTAAATACATGTTTAGTTTATGAATATTAAATACATGTTTAGTGTATAAATATTAAATACATGTTTAATGTATTAATATTAAATATATGTTTAGTTTATTAAAATAAAATACATGTTTTTGTATTCATATTAAATACATGTTTAGTGTATTAATATTAAATATATGTTTAGTGTATGAATGTTAAATACATGTTTAGTGTATAAATATTAAATATATGTTTAGTTTATTAAAATTAAATACACCTTTTTGTATTCATATTAAATACATGTTTAGTGTATTAATATTAAATATATGTTTAGTGTATGAATGTTAAATACATGTTTAGTGTATAAATATTAAATATATGTTTAGTTTATTAAAATTAAATACACCTTTTTGTATTAATATTAAATACATGTTTAGTGTATAAATATTAAATACATGTTTAGTGTATAAATATTAAATACATGTTTAAAGTAGGAATATTAAATACATGTTTAGTTCATGAATATTAAATACATGTTTAGTGTATTAATATTAAATACATGTTTACTTTATGAATATTAAATACATGTTTAGTGGATTAATAATAAATACATATTCAGGGTTTTAATATTAAATACATGTTTAGTGTATTAATATTAAATACATGTTTAGTGTATAAATATTAAATACATGTTTAGTGTATGAATATTAAATACATGTTTAAAGTATGAATATTAAATACATGTTTAGTGTATAAATGTTAAATACATGTTTAGTGTATGAATATTAAATATATGTTTAGTTTATTAATATTAAATACATGTTTAGTGTATGAATATTAAATACATGTTTAGTTTATGAATATTACATACATGTTTGGTGTATAAATATTAAATACATGTTAAGTGTATAAATATTAAATACATATTTAGTGTATGAATATTAAATACATGTGTAGTGTATTAATATTAAATACATGTTTAGTGTATAAATATTAAATACATGTTTAGTGTATGAATATTAAATACATGTTTAAAGTATGAATATTAAATACATGTTTAGTGTATAAATGTTAAATACATGTTTAGTGTATGAATATTAAATATATGTTTAGTTTATTATTATTAAATACATGTTTAGTGTATGAATATTAAATACATGTTTAGTTTATGAATATTAAATACATGTTTGGTGTATAAATATTAAATACATGTTTAGTGTATAAATAATAACTACATGTTTAGTGTATGAATATTAAATACACTTTTAGTGTATGAATATTAAATACACATTTATTGTAAAAATATTAAATACATGTTTAGTGTATTAATATTAAATATATGTTTAGTTTATTAAAATTAAATACATGTTTTTGTATTAATATTAAATACATGTTTAGTGGATAAATAATAAATACATATTTAGTGTATTAATATTAAATACATGTTTAGTGTATAAATATTAAATACATGTTTAGTGTATTAATAATAAATACATGTTTAGTGTATGAATATTAAATAAATGTTTAGTGTATAAATAATAACTACATGTTTAGTGTATGAATATTAAATACATGTTTAGTGTATAAATATTAAATACATGTTTAGTGTATTAATATTAAATATATGTTTAGTTTATTCAAATTAAATACATGTTTTTGTATAAATATTAAATACATGTTTAATGTATTAATATTAAATACATGTTTAGTGTATAGATATAAGTGTATGAGAAACCAAACTTATGTAAAAAAAAGAAAAGAAACAAAAAAAAAGGAAAAAGAGAGAGAGAGAGAGAGAGACAGAGAGGACCGGACTTATTAAGAGGGAACGTGCGCCCTCCTGTGGAGTTTTGCCGCAACTGCACACATAAAGAAATTCATTATTTCCAAGTGTGCCTTATTTAGGAGATAATAAATACATGTTTACTGTATGAATATTAAATATATGATTAGTGTATGAATATTAAATACATGTTTGGTGTATAGATATCAAATACATGTTAAGTGTATAAATATTAAATACATATTTAGTGTATGAATATTAAATACATGGTTAGTTTATTAATATTAAATACTTGTTTAGTGTATAAATATTAAATACATGTTTAGTGTATAAATATTAAATACACGTTAAGTGTATAAATATTGAATACATATTTAGTGTATGAATATTAAATACATGTTAAGTGTATAAATATTAAATACATGTTTAGTGTATGAATATTAAATACATGTTTAAAGTATGAATATTAAATACATGTTTAAAGTATGAATATTAAATACATGTTTAGTGTATAAATGTTAAATACATGTTTAGTGTATGAATATTAAATATATGTTTAGTTTATTAATATTAAATACACGTTTAGTGTATGAATATTAAATACATGTTTAGTTTATGAATATTAAATACATGTTTAGTGTATAAATAATAACTAAATGTTTAGTGTATGAATATTAAATACATGTTTAGTGTATTAATATTAAATACATGTTTAATGTATTAATATTAAATATATGTTTAGTTTATTAAAATTAAATACATGTTTTTGTATTCATATTAAATACATGTTTAGTGTATTAATATTAAATATATGTTTAGTGTATGAATGTTAAATACATGTTTAGTGTATAAATATTAAATATATGTTTAGTTTATTGAAATTAAATACACCTTTTTGTATTAATATTAAAGACATGTTTAGTGTATAAATATTAAATACATGTTTAAAGTATGAATATTAAATACATGTTTAGTTCATGAATATTAAATACATGTTTAGTGTATTAATATTAAATACATGTTTACTTTATGAATATTAAATACATGTTTAGTGGATTAATAATAAATACATATTCAGTGTATTAATATTAAATACATGTTTAGTGTATAAATATTAAATACATGTTTAGTGTATAAATATTAAATACTGTTTAGTGTATAAATATTAAATACATGTTTAAAGTATGAATATTAAATAGATGTTTAGTTTATGAATATTAAATACATGTTTAGTGTATAAATATTAAATACATGTTTCGTGTATGAATATTAAATACATGTTTAGTGTATAAATATTAAAAACATGTTAAGTGTATAAATATTATATACATATTTAGTGTATGAATATTAAATAAATGATTAGTGTATTAATATTAAATACTTGTTTAGTGTATAAATATTAAATACATATTTAGTGTATTAATATTAAATACATGTTTAGTGTATAAATAATAACTACATGTTTAGTGTATGAATATTAAATACATGTTTAGTGTATTAATATTAAATATATGTTTGGTTTATTAAAATTAAATACGTGTTTTTGTATTAATATTAAATACATGTTTAGTGTATAAATATTAAATACATGTTTAGTGTATTAATATTAAATACATGTTTACTTTATGAATATTAAATACATGTTTAGTGGATTAATAATAAATACATATTCAGTGTATTAATATTAAATACATGTTTAGTGTATAAATATTAAATACATGTTTAGTTTATTAATATTAAAAATATATTTAGTTTATTAAAATTAAATACATGTTTTGTATTAATATTAAATACATGTTTAGTGTATAAATATTGAATACATGTTTAATGTATGAATATTAAATACATGTTTAGTGTATAAATATTAAATACATGTTTAGTTTATGAATATTAAATACATGTTTGGTGTATAAATATTAAATACGTGTTTTGTGTATGAATATTAAATACATGATTAGTGTATTAATATTAAATACTTGTTTACTGTATAAATATTAAATACATGTTTAGTGTATAAATAATAACTACATGTTTAGTGTATGAATATTAAATACATGTTTGGTGTATAAATATTAAATACATGTTTAGTGTATGAATATTAAATACATGTTTAAAGTATGAATATTAAATACATGTTTAGTGTATAAATGTTAAATACATGTTTAGTGTATGAATATTAAATATATGTTTAGTTTATTAATATTAAATACATGTTTAGTGTATGAATATTAAATACATGTTTAGTTTATGAATATTACATACATGTTTGGTGTATAAATATTAAATACATGTTAAGTGTATAAATATTAAATACATATTTAGTGTATGAATATTAAATACATGTGTAGTGTATTAATATTAAATACATGTTTAGTGTATAAATATTAAATACATGTTTAGTGTATGAATATTAAATACATGTTTAAAGTATGAATATTAAATACATGTTTAGTGTATAAATGTTAAATACATGTTTAGTGTATGAATATTAAATACATGTTTAGTTTATGAATATTAAATACATGTTTGGTGTATAAATATTAAATACATGTTTAGTGTATAAATAATAACTACATGTTTAGTGTATGAATATTAAATACACTTTTAGTGTATGAATATTAAATACACATTTATTGTAAAAATATTAAATACATGTTTAGTGTATTAATATTAAATATATGTTTGGTTTATTAAAATTAAATACATGTTTTTGTATTAATATTAAATACATGTTTAGTGGATAAATAATAAATACATATTTAGTGTATTAATATTAAATACATGTTTAGTGTATAAATATTAAATACATGTTTAGTGTATTAATAATAAATACATGTTTAGTGTATGAATATTAAATAAATGTTTAGTGTATAAATAATAACTACATGTTTAGTGTATGAATATTAAATACATGTTTAGTGTATAAATATTAAATACGTGTTTAGTGTATTAATATTAAATATATGTTTAGTTTATTCAAATTAAATACATGTTTTTGTATTAATATTAAATACTTGTTTAGTGTATAAATATTAAATACATGTTTAGTGTATAATTATTAAATACATGTTTAAAGTATGAATATTAAATACATGTTTAGTTTATGAATATTAAATACATGTTTAGTGTATAAATATTGAATACATGTTTCGTGTATGAATATTAAATACATGTTTAGTGTATAAATATTAAATACATGTTAAGTGTATAAATATTAAATACATGTTTAGTGTATAAATGTTAAATACATGTTTAGTGTATAAATATTAAATACATGTTTAGTTTATTAATATTTAATACATGTTTTTGTATTAATATTAAATACATGTTTAGTGTATAAATATTAAATACATGTTTAATGTATTAATATTAAATACATGTTTAGTGTATAGATATAAGTGTATGAGAAACCAAACTTATGTAAAAAAAATAAAAGAAACAAAAAAAAAGGAAAAAGAGAGAGAGAGAGAGAGAGACAGAGAGGACCGGACTTATTAAGAGGGAACGTGCGCCCTCCTGTGGAGTTTTGCCGCAACTGCACACATAAAGAAATTCATTATTTCCAAGTGTGCCTTATTTAGGAGATAATAAATACATGTTTACTGTATGAATATTAAATATATGATTAGTGTATGAATATTAAATACATGTTTGGTGTATAGATATCAAATACATGTTAAGTGTATAAATATTAAATACATATTTAGTGTATGAATATTAAATACATGGTTAGTGTATTAATATTAAATACTTGTTTAGTGTATAAATATTAAATACATGTTTAGTGTATAAATATTAAATACACGTTAAGTGTATAAATATTGAATACATATTTAGTGTATGAATATTAAATACATGTTAAGTGTATAAATATTAAATACATGTTTAGTGTATGAATATTAAATACATGTTTAAAGTATGAATATTAAATACATGTTTAAAGTATGAATATTAAATACATGTTTAGTGTATGAATGTTAAATACATGTTTAGTGTATGAATATTAAATATATGTTTAGTTTATTAATATTAAATACACGTTTAGTTTATGAATATTAAATACATGTTTAGTGTATAAATAATAACTAAATGTTTAGTGTATGAATATTAAATACATGTTTAGTGTATTAATATTAAATACATATTTAATGTATTAATATTAAATATATGTTTAGTTTATTAAAATTAAATACATGTTTTTGTATTCATATTAAATACATGTTTAGTGTATTAATATTAAATATATGTTTAGTGTATGAATGTTAAATACATGTTTAGTGTATAAATATTAAATATATGTTTAGTTTATTTAAATTAAATACACCTTTTTGTATTAATATTAAAGACATGTTTAGTGTATAAATATTAAATACATGTTTAAAGTATGAATATTAAATACATGTTTAGTTCATGAATATTAAATACATGTTTAGTGTATTAATATTAAATACATGTTTACTTTATGAATATTAAATACATGTTTAGTGGATTAATAATAAATACATATTCAGTGTATTAATATTAAATACATGTTTAGTGTATAAATATTAAATACATGTTTAGTGTATAAATATTAAATACTGTTTAGTGTATAAATATTAAATACATGTTTAAAGTATGAATATTAAATAGATGTTTAGTTTATGAATATTAAATACATGTTTAGTGTATAAATATTAAATACATGTTTCGTGTATGAATATTAAATACATGTTTAGTGTATAAATATTAAAAACATGTTAAGTGTATAAATATTATATACATATTTAGTGTATGAATATTAAATACATGATTAGTGTATTAATATTAAATACTTGTTTAGTGTATAAATATTAAATACATATTTAGTGTATTAATATTAAATACATGTTTAGTGTATAAATAATAACTACATGTTTAGTGTATGAATATTAAATACATGTTTAGTGTATTAATATTAAATATATGTTTGGTTTATTAAAATTAAATACGTGTTTTTGTATTAATATTAAATACATGTTTAGTGTATAAATATTAAATACATGTTTAGTGTATTAATATTAAATACATGTTTACTTTATGAATATTAAATACATGTTTAGTGGATTAATAATAAATACATATTCAGTGTATTAATATTAAATACATGTTTAGTGTATAAATATTAAATACATGTTTAGTGTATTAATATTAAAAATATATTTAGTTTATTAAAATTAAATACATGTTTTGTATTAATATTAAATACATGTTTAGTGTATGAATATTAAATACACGTTTAGTGTATGAATATTAAATACATGTTTAATGTATGAATATTAAATACATGTTTAGTGTATAAATATTAAATACATGTTTCGTGTACGAATATTAAATACATGTTTAGTGTATAAATATTAAATACATGTTTCGTGTATAAATATTAAATACATGTTTAGTTTATGAATATTAAATACATGTTTAGTGTATAAATATTAAATACGTGTTTTGTGTATGAATATTAAATACATGATTAGTGTATTAATATTAAATACTTGTTTACTGTATAAATATTAAATACATGTTTAGTGTATAAATAATAACTACATGTTTAGTGTATGAATATTAAATACATGTTTGGTGTATAAATATTAAATACATGTTTAGTGTATGAATATTAAATACATGTTTAGTGTATTAACATTAAATATATATTTAGTTTATTAAAATTAGTTACATGTTTTGTATTAATATTAAATACATGTTTAGTGTATAAATATTAAATACATGTTTAGTGTATGAATATTAAATACATGTTTAGTGTATAAATATTAAATGCATGTTTAAAGTATGAATATTAAATACATGTTTAGTTTATGAATATTAAATACATGTTTAGTGTATAAATATTAAATACATGTTTAATGTATTAATATTAAATATATGTTTAGTTTATTAAAATAAAATACATGTTTTTGTATTCATATTAAATACATGTTTAGTGTATTAATATTAAATATATGTTTAGTGTATGAATGTTAAATACATGTTTAGTGTATAAATATTAAATATATGTTTAGTTTATTAAAATTAAATACACCTTTTTGTATTCATATTAAATACATGTTTAGTGTATTAATATTAAATATATGTTTAGTGTATGAATGTTAAATACATGTTTAGTGTATAAATATTAAATATATGTTTAGTTTATTAAAATTAAATACACCTTTTTGTATTAATATTAAATACATGTTTAGTGTATAAATATTAAATACATGTTTAGTGTATAAATATTAAATACATGTTTAAAGTAGGAATATTAAATACATGTTTAGTTCATGAATATTAAATACATGTTTAGTGTATTAATATTAAATACATGTTTACTTTATGAATATTAAATACATGTTTAGTGGATTAATAATAAATACATATTCAGGGATTTAATATTAAATACATGTTTAGTGTATTAATATTAAATACATGTTTAGTGTATAAATATTAAATACATGTTTAGTGTATGAATATTAAATACATGTTTAAAGTATGAATATTAAATACATGTTTAGTGTATAAATGTTAAATACATGTTTAGTGTATGAATATTAAATATATGTTTAGTTTATTAATATTAAATACATGTTTAGTGTATGAATATTAAATACATGTTTAGTTTATGAATATTACATACATGTTTGGTGTATAAATATTAAATACATGTTAAGTGTATAAATATTAAATACATATTTAGTGTATGAATATTAAATACATGTGTAGTGTATTAATATTAAATACATGTTTAGTGTATAAATATTAAATACATGTTTAGTGTATGAATATTAAATACATGTTTAAAGTATGAATATTAAATACATGTTTAGTGTATAAATGTTAAATACATGTTTAGTGTATGAATATTAAATATATGTTTAGTTTATTATTATTAAATACATGTTTAGTGTATGAATATTAAATACATGTTTAGTTTATGAATATTAAATACATGTTTGGTGTATAAATATTAAATACATGTTTAGTGTATAAATAATAACTACATGTTTAGTGTATGAATATTAAATACACTTTTAGTGTATGAATATTAAATACACATTTATTGTAAAAATATTAAATACATGTTTAGTGTATTAATATTAAATATATGTTTAGTTTATTAAAATTAAATACATGTTTTTGTATTAATATTAAATACATGTTTAGTGGATAAATAATAAATACATATTTAGTGTATTAATATTAAATACATGTTTAGTGTATAAATATTAAATACATGTTTAGTGTATTAATAATAAATACATGTTTAGTGTATGAATATTAAATAAATGTTTAGTGTATAAATAATAACTACATGTTTAGTGTATGAATATTAAATACATGTTTAGTGTATAAATATTAAATACATGTTTAGTGTATTAATATTAAATATATGTTTAGTTTATTCAAATTAAATACATGTTTTTGTATTAATATTAAATACTTGTTTAGTGTATAAATATTAAATACATGTTTAATGTATTAATATTAAATACATGTTTAGTGTATAGATATAAGTGTATGAGAAACCAAACTTATGTAAAAAAAAGAAAAGAAACAAAAAAAAAGGAAAGAGAGAGAGAGAGAGAGAGAGAGACAGAGAGGACCGGACTTATCAAGAGGGAACGTGCGCCCTCCTGTGGAGTTTTGCCGCAACTGCACACATAAAGAAATTCATTATTTCCAAGTGTGCCTTATTTAGGAGATAATAAATACATGTTTACTGTATGAATATTAAATATATGATTAGTGTATGAATATTAAATACATGTTTGGTGTATAGATATCAAATACATGTTAAGTGTATAAATATTAAATACATATTTAGTGTATGAATATTAAATACATGGTTAGTTTATTAATATTAAATACTTGTTTAGTGTATAAATATTAAATACATGTTTAGTGTATAAATATTAAATACACGTTAAGTGTATAAATATTGAATACATATTTAGTGTATGAATATTAAATACATGTTAAGTGTATTAATATTAAATACATGTTTAGTGTATGAATATTAAATACATGTTTAAAGTATGAATATTAAATACATGTTTAAAGTATGAATATTAAATACATGTTTAGTGTATAAATGTTAAATACATGTTTAGTGTATGAATATTAAATATATGTTTAGTTTATTAATATTAAATACACGTTTAGTGTATGAATATTAAATACATGTTTAGTTTATGAATATTAAATACATGTTTAGTGTATAAATAATAACTAAATGTTTAGTGTATGAATATTAAATACATGTTTAGTGTATTAATATTAAATACATGTTTAATGTATTAATATTAAATATATGTTTAGTTTATTAAAATTAAATACATGTTTTTGTATTCATATTAAATACATGTTTAGTGTATTAATATTAAATATATGTTTAGTGTATGAATGTTAAATACATGTTTAGTGTATAAATATTAAATATATGTTTAGTTTATTGAAATTAAATACACCTTTTTGTATTAATATTAAAGACATGTTTAGTGTATAAATATTAAATACATGTTTAAAGTATGAATATTAAATACATGTTTAGTTCATGAATATTAAATACATGTTTAGTGTATTAATATTAAATACATGTTTACTTTATGAATATTAAATACATGTTTAGTGGATTAATAATAAATACATATTCAGTGTATTAATATTAAATACATGTTTAGTGTATAAATATTAAATACATGTTTAGTGTATAAATATTAAATACTGTTTAGTGTATAAATATTAAATACATGTTTAAAGTATGAATATTAAATAGATGTTTAGTTTATGAATATTAAATACATGTTTAGTGTATAAATATTAAATACATGTTTCGTGTATGAATATTAAATACATGTTTAGTGTATAAATATTAAAAACATGTTAAGTGTATAAATATTATATACATATTTAGTGTATGAATATTAAATACATGTTTAGTGTATTAATATTAAATACATGTTTAGTGTATTAATATTAAATACATGTTTAGTGTATAAATAATAACTACATGTTTAGTGTATGAATATTAAATACATGTTTAGTGTATTAATATTAAATATATGTTTGGTTTATTAAAATTAAATACGTGTTTTTGTATTAATATTAAATACATGTTTAGTGTATAAATATTAAATACATGTTTAGTGTATTAATATTAAATACATGTTTACTTTATGAATATTAAATACATGTTTAGTGGATTAATAATAAATACATATTCAGTGTATTAATATTAAATACATGTTTAGTGTATAAATATTAAATACATGTTTAGTGTATTAATATTAAAAATATATTTAGTTTATTAAAATTAAATACATGTTTTGTATTAATATTAAATACATGTTTAGTGTATAAATATTGAATACATGTTTAATGTATGAATATTAAATACATGTTTAGTGTATAAATATTAAATACATGTTTAGTTTATGAATATTAAATACATGTTTGGTGTATAAATATTAAATACGTGTTTTGTGTATGAATATTAAATACATGATTAGTGTATTAATATTAAATACTTGTTTACTGTATAAATATTAAATACATGTTTAGTGTATAAATAATAACTACATGTTTAGTGTATGAATATTAAATACATGTTTGGTGTATAAATATTAAATACATGTTTAGTGTATGAATATTAAATACATGTTTAGTGTATTAACATTAAATATATATTTAGTTTATTAAAATTAGTTACATGTTTTGTATTAATATTAAATACATGTTTAGTGTATAAATATTAAATACATGTTTAGTGTATGAATATTAAATACATGTTTAGTGTATAAATATTAAATGCATGTTTAAAGTATGAATATTAAATACATGTTTAGTTTATGAATATTAAATACATGTTTAGTGTATAAATATTAAATACATGTTTAATGTATTAATATTAAATATATGTTTAGTTTATTAAAATAAAATACATGTTTTTGTATTCATATTAAATACATGTTTAGTGTATTAATATTAAATATATGTTTAGTGTATGAATGTTAAATACATGTTTAGTGTATAAATATTAAATATATGTTTAGTTTATTAAAATTAAATACACCTTTTTGTATTCATATTAAATACATGTTTAGTGTATTAATATTAAATATATGTTTAGTGTATGAATGTTAAATACATGTTTAGTGTATAAATATTAAATATATGTTTAGTTTATTAAAATTAAATACACCTTTTTGTATTAATATTAAATACATGTTTAGTGTATAAATATTAAATACATGTTTAGTGTATAAATATTAAATACATGTTTAAAGTAGGAATATTAAATACATGTTTAGTTCATGAATATTAAATACATGTTTAGTGTATTAATATTAAATACATGTTTACTTTATGAATATTAAATACATGTTTAGTGGATTAATAATAAATACATATTCAGGGTTTTAATATTAAATACATGTTTAGTGTATTAATATTAAATACATGTTTAGTGTATAAATATTAAATACATGTTTAGTGTATGAATATTAAATACATGTTTAAAGTATGAATATTAAATACATGTTTGGTGTATAAATGTTAAATACATGTTTAGTGTATGAATATTAAATATATGTTTAGTTTATTAATATTAAATACATGTTTAGTGTATGAATATTAAATACATGTTTAGTTTATGAATATTACATACATGTTTGGTGTATAAATATTAAATACATGTTTAGTGTATAAATATTAAATACATGTTTAATGTATTAATATTAAATACATGTTTAGTGTATAAATAATAACTACATGTTTAGTGTATGAATATTAAATACATGTTTAGTGTATTAATATTAAATACATGTTTAGTGTATTAATATTAAATATATATTTAGTTTATTAAAATTAAATACATGTTTTGTATTAATATTAAATACATTTTTAGTGTATAAATATTAAATACATGTTTAGTGTATCAATGTTAAATACATATTTAGTGTATGAATATTAAATCCATGTTTAGTGTATAAATATTAAATACATGTTTAGTGTATTAATATTAAATACATGTTTAGTGTATTAATATTAAATACACTTTTAGTGTATAAATATTAAATACACATTTATTGTAAAAATATTAAATGCATGTTTAGTGTATTAATATTAAATATATGTTTAGTTTATTAAAATTAAATACATGTTTTTGTATTAATATTAAATACTTGTTTAGTGTATAAATATTAAATACATGTTTAGTGTATAGTTATTAAATACATGTTTAAAGTATGAATATTAAATACATGTTTAGTTTATGAATATTAAATACATGTTTAGTGTTTAAATATTGAATACATGTTTCGTGTATGAATATTAAATACATGTTTAGTGTATTAATATTAAATACATGTTAAGTGTATAAATATTAAATACATGTTTAGTGTATAAATGTTAAATACATGTTTAGTGTATGAATATTAAATACATGTTTAGTTTATTAAAATTTAATACATGTTTTTGTATTAATATTAAATACATGTTTAGTGTATAAATATTAAATACATGTTTAATGTATCAATATTAAATACATGTTTAGTGTATAAATATAAGTGTATGAGAAACCAAACTTATGTAAAAAAAAATAAAAGAAACAAAAAAAAAGGAAAAAGAGAGAGAGAGAGACAGAGAGGACCGGACTTATTAAGAGGGAACGTGCGCCCTCCTGTGGAGTTTTGCCGCAACTGCACACATAAAGAAATTCATTATTTCCAAGTGTGCCTTATTTAGAGGATAATAAATACATGTTTACTGTATGAATATTAAATATATGATTAGTATATAATTACATATACGTTTAGTATATGATTATTAAATACATGTTTAGTGTATAGATATTAAATACATGTTAAGTGTATGAATATTAAATACATATTTAGTGTATGAATATTAAATACATGATTAGTGTATTAATATTAAATACTTGTTTAGTGTATGGATATTAAATACATGTTTAGTGTATAAATATTAAATACATGTTAAGTGTATAAATATTAAATACATATTTAGTGTATGAATATTAAATACATGTTTAATGTATTAATATTAAAGACATGTTTAGTGTATAAATATTAAATACATGTTTAGTGTATGAATATTAAATACATGTTTAAAGTATGAATATTAAATACATGTTTAGTGTATAAATGTTAAATACATGTTTAGTGTATGAATATTAAATATATGTTTAGTTTATTAATATTAAATACACGTTTAGTGTATGAAAATTAAATACATGTTTAGTTTATGAATATTAAATACATGTTTAGTGTATAAATAATAACTAAATGTTTAGTGTATGAATATTAAATACATGTTTAGTGTATTAATATTAAATACATGTTTAATGTATTAATATTAAATATATGTTTAGTTTATTAAAATTAAATACGTGTTTTTGTATTCATATTAAATACATGTTTAGTGTATTAATATTAAATATATGTTTAGTGTATGAATGTTAAATACATGTTTAGTGTATAAATATTAAATACATGTTTAGTGTATAAATATTAAATACTGTTTAGTGTATAAATATTAAATACATGTTTAAAGTATGAATATTAAATAGATGTTTAGTTTATGAATATTAAATACATGTTTAGTGTATAAATATTAAATACATGTTTCGTGTATGAATATTAAATACATGTTTAGTGTATAAATATTAAAAACATGTTAAGTGTATAAATATTATATACATATTTAGTGTATGAATATTAAATACATGATTAGTGTATTAATATTAAATACTTGTTTAGTGTATAAATATTAAACACATATTTAGTGTATTAATATTAAATACATGTTTAGTGTATAAATAATAACTACATGTTTAGTGTATGAATATTAAATACATGTTTAGTGTATTAATATTAAATATATGTTTGGTTTATTAAAATTAAATACGTGTTTTTGTATTAATATTAAATACATGTTTAGTGTATAAATATTAAATACATGTTTAGTGTATTAATATTAAATACATGTTTACTTTATGAATATTAAATACATGTTTAGTGGATTAATAATAAATACATATTCAGTGTATTAATATTAAATACATGTTTAGTGTATAAATATTAAATACATGTTTAGTGTATTAATATTAAAAATATATTTAGTTTATTAAAATTAAATACATGTTTTGTATTAATATTAAATACATGTTTAGTGTATAAATATTAAATACATGTTTAGTTTATGAATATTAAATACATGTTTGGTGTATAAATATTAAATACGTGTTTTGTGTATGAATATTAAATACATGATTAGTGTATTAATATTAAATACTTGTTTACTGTATAAATATTAAATACATGTTTAGTGTATAAATAATAACTACATGTTTAGTGTATGAATATTAAATACATGTTTGGTGTATAAATATTAAATACATGTTTAGTGTATGAATATTAAATACATGTTTAGTGTATTAACATTAAATATATATTTAGTTTATTAAAATTAGTTACATGTTTTGTATTAATATTAAATACATGTTTAGTGTATAAATATTAAATACATGTTTAGTGTATGAATATTAAATACATGTTTAGTGTATAAATATTAAATGCATGTTTAAAGTATGAATATTAAATACATGTTTAGTTTATGAATATTAAATACATGTTTAGTGTATAAATATTAAATACATGTTTAATGTATTAATATTAAATATATGTTTAGTTTATTAAAATAAAATACATGTTTTTGTATTCATATTAAATACATGTTTAGTGTATTAATATTAAATATATGTTTAGTGTATGAATGTTAAATACATGTTTAGTGTATAAATATTAAATATATGTTTAGTTTATTAAAATTAAATACACCTTTTTGTATTCATATTAAATACATGTTTAGTGTATTAATATTAAATATATGTTTAGTGTATGAATGTTAAATACATGTTTAGTGTATAAATATTAAATATATGTTTAGTTTATTAAAATTAAATACACCTTTTTGTATTAATATTAAATACATGTTTAGTGTATAAATATTAAATACATGTTTAGTGTATAAATATTAAATACATGTTTAAAGTAGGAATATTAAATACATGTTTAGTTCATGAATATTAAATACATGTTTAGTGTATTAATATTAAATACATGTTTACTTTATGAATATTAAATACATGTTTAGTGGATTAATAATAAATACATATTCAGGGTTTTAATATTAAATACATGTTTAGTGTATTAATATTAAATACATGTTTAGTGTATAAATATTAAATACATGTTTAGTGTATGAATATTAAATACATGTTTAAAGTATGAATATTAAATACATGTTTGGTGTATAAATGTTAAATACATGTTTAGTGTATGAATATTAAATATATGTTTAGTTTATTAATATTAAATACATGTTTAGTGTATGAATATTAAATACATGTTTAGTTTATGAATATTACATACATGTTTGGTGTATAAATATTAAATACATGTTTAGTGTATAAATATTAAATACATGTTTAATGTATTAATATTAAATACATGTTTAGTGTATAAATAATAACTACATGTTTAGTGTATGAATATTAAATACATGTTTAGTGTATTAATATTAAATACATGTTTAGTGTATTAATATTAAATATATATTTAGTTTATTAAAATTAAATACATGTTTTGTATTAATATTAAATACATTTTTAGTGTATAAATATTAAATACATGTTTAGTGTATTAATGTTAAATACATATTTAGTGTATGAATATTAAATCCATGTTTAGTGTATAAATATTAAATACATGTTTAGTGTATTAATATTAAATACATGTTTAGTGTATTAATATTAAATACACTTTTAGTGTATAAATATTAAATACACATTTATTGTAAAAATATTAAATGCATGTTTAGTGTATTAATATTAAATATATGTTTAGTTTATTAAAATTAAATACATGTTTTTGTATTAATATTAAATACTTGTTTAGTGTATAAATATTAAATACATGTTTAGTGTATAGTTATTAAATACATGTTTAAAGTATGAATATTAAATACATGTTTAGTTTATGAATATTAAATACATGTTTAGTGTTTAAATATTGAATACATGTTTCGTGTATGAATATTAAATACATGTTTAGTGTATTAATATTAAATACATGTTAAGTGTATAAATATTAAATACATGTTTAGTGTATAAATGTTAAATACATGTTTAGTGTATGAATATTAAATACATGTTTAGTTTATTAAAATTTAATACATGTTTTTGTATTAATATTAAATACATGTTTAGTGTATAAATATTAAATACATGTTTAATGTATCAATATTAAATACATGTTTAGTGTATAAATATAAGTGTATGAGAAACCAAACTTATGTAAAAAAAAATAAAAGAAACAAAAAAAAAGGAAAAAGAGAGAGAGAGAGACAGAGAGGACCGGACTTATTAAGAGGGAACGTGCGCCCTCCTGTGGAGTTTTGCCGCAACTGCACACATAAAGAAATTCATTATTTCCAAGTGTGCCTTATTTAGAGGATAATAAATACATGTTTACTGTATGAATATTAAATATATGATTAGTATATAATTACATATACGTTTAGTATATGATTATTAAATACATGTTTAGTGTATAGATATTAAATACATGTTTAAAGTAGGAATATTAAATACATGTTTAGTTCATGAATATTAAATACATGTTTAGTGTATTAATATTAAATACATGTTTACTTTATGAATATTAAATACATGTTTAGTGGATTAATAATAAATACATGTTTAGTGGATTAATAATAAATACATATTCAGGGGTTTAATATTAAATACATGTTTAGTGTATAAATATTAAATACATGTTTAGTGTATAAATATTAAATACATGTTTAGTGTATAAATATAAGTGTATGAGAAACCAAACTTATGTAAAAAAAAATAAAAGAAACAAAAAAAAAGGAAAAAGAGAGAGAGAGAGAGAGACGGAGAGGACCGGACTTATTAAGAGGGAACGTGCGCCCTCCTGTGGAGTTTTGCCGCAACTGCACGAATAAAGAAATTCATTATTTCCAAGTGTGCCTTATTTAGAGGATAATAAATACATGTTTACTGTATGAATATTAAATATATGATTAGTATATAATTACATATACGTTTAGTATATGATTATTAAATACATGTTTAGTGTATAGATATTAAATACATGTTAAGTGTATGAATATTAAATACATATTTAGTGTATGAATATTAAATACATGATTAGTGTATTAATATTAAATACTTGTTTAGTGTATGGATATTAAATACATGTTTAGTGTATAAATATTAAATACATGTTAAGTGTATAAATATTAAATACATATTTAGTGTATGAATATTAAATACATGTTTAATGTATTAATATTAAAGACATGTTTAGTGTATAAATATTAAATACATGTTTAGTGTATGAATATTAAATACATGTTTAAAGTATGAATATTAAATACATGTTTAGTGTATAAATGTTAAATACATGTTTAGTGTATGAATATTAAATATATGTTTAGTTTATTAATATTAAATACACGTTTAGTGTATGAAAATTAAATACATGTTTAGTTTATGAATATTAAATACATGTTTAGTGTATAAATAATAACTAAATGTTTAGTGTATGAATATTAAATACATGTTTAGTGTATTAATATTAAATACATGTTTAATGTATTAATATTAAATATATGTTTAGTTTATTAAAATTAAATACGTGTTTTTGTATTCATATTAAATACATGTTTAGTGTATTAATATTAAATATATGTTTAGTGTATGAATGTTAAATACATGTTTAGTGTATAAATATTAAATATATGTTTAGTTTATTGAAATTAAATACACCTTTTTGTATTAATATTAAAGACATGTTTAGTGTATAAATATTAAATACATGTTTAAAGTATGAATATTAAATACATGTTTAGTTCATGAATATTAAATACATGTTTAGTGTATTAATATTAAATACATGTTTACTTTATGAATATTAAATACATGTTTAGTGGATTAATAATAAATACATATTCAGTGTATTAATATTAAATACATGTTTAGTGTATAAATATTAAATACATGTTTAGTGTATAAATATTAAATACTGTTTAGTGTATAGTTATTAAATACATGTTTAAAGTATGAATATTAAATAGATGTTTAGTTTATGAATATTAAATACATGTTTAGTGTATAAATATTAAATACATGTTTCGTGTATGAATATTAAATACATGTTTAGTGTATAAATATTAAAAACATGTTAAGTGTATAAATATTATATACATATTTAGTGTATGAATATTAAATACATGATTAGTGTATTAATATTAAATACTTGTTTAGTGTATAAATATTAAATACATATTTAGTGTATTAATATTAAATACATGTTTAGTGTATAAATAATAACTACATGTTTAGTGTATGAATATTAAATACATGTTTAGTGTATTAATATTAAATATATGTTTGGTTTATTAAAATTAAATACGTGTTTTTGTATTAATATTAAATACATGTTTAGTGTATAAATATTAAATACATGTTTAGTGTATTAATATTAAATACATGTTTACTTTATGAATATTAAATACATGTTTAGTGGATTAATAATAAATACATATTCAGTGTATTAATATTAAATACATGTTTAGTGTATAAATATTAAATACATGTTTAGTGTATTAATATTAAAAATATATTTAGTTTATTAAAATTAAATACATGTTTTGTATTAATATTAAATACATGTTTAGTGTATAAATATTGAATACATGTTTAATGTATGAATATTAAATACATGTTTAGTGTATAAATATTAAATACATGTTTAGTTTATGAATATTAAATACATGTTTAGTGTATAAATATTAGATACGTGTTTTGTGTATGAATATTAAATACATGATTAGTGTATTAATATTAAATACTTGTTTACTGTATAAATATTAAATACATGTTTAGTGTATAAATAATAACTACATGTTTAGTGTATGAATATTAAATACATGTTTGGTGTATACATATTAAATACATGTTTAGTGTATGAATATTAAATACATGTTTAGTGCATTAATATTAAATACATGTTTACTTTATGAATATTAAATACATGTTCAGTGGATTAATAATAAATACATATTCAGTGTATTAATATTAAATAAATGTTTAGTGTATAAATATTAAATACATGTTTGGTGTATAAATATTAAATTCATGTTTAGTGTATTAATATTAAATATATATTTAGTTTATTAAAATTAAATACATGTTTTGTATTAATATTAAATACATGTTTAGTGTATAAATATTAAATACACGTTTAGTGTATGAATATTAAATACATGTTTGGTGTATAAATATTAAATACATGTTTAGTGTATAAATATTAAATACATGTTAAGTGTATAAATATTAAATACATATTTAGTGTATGAATATTAAATACATGTTTAGTGTATTAATATTAAATACATGTTTAGTGTATAAATATTAAATACATGTTTAGTGTATGAATATTAAATACATGTTTAAAGTATGAATATTAAATAAATGTTTAGTGTATAAATGTTAAATACATGTTTAGTGTATGAATATTAAATATATGTTTAGTTTATTAATATTAAATACATGTTTAGTGTATAAATATTAAATACATGTTTAATGTATTAATATTAAATACATGTTTAGTGTATAAATAATAACTACATGTTAAGTGTATGAATATTAAATACATGTTAAGTGTATTAATATTAAATACATGTTTAGTGTATTAATATTAAATATATATTTAATTTATTAAAATTAAATACATGTTTTGTATTAATATTAAATACATGTTTAGTGTATAAATATTAAATACATGTTTAGTGTATTAATATTAAATACATGTTTAGTGTATGAATAGTAAATACATGTTTAGTGTATAAATATTAAATACACTTTTAGTGTATAAATATTAAATATATATTTAGTGTATTAATATTAAATACATGTTTAGTGTATAAATATTAAATACATGTTTAGTGTATTAATATTAAATACATGTTTAGTGTATGAATATTAAATACATGTTTAGTGTATAAATATTAAATACATGTTTAGTGTATTAATATTAAATATATGTTTAGTTTATTAAAATTAAATACATGTTTTTGTATTAATATTAAATACTTGTTTAGTGTATAAATATTAAATACATGTTTAGTGTATAGTTATTAAATACATGTTTAAAGTATGAATATTAAATACATGTTTAGTTTATGAATATTAAATACATGTTTAGTGTTTAAATATTGAATAAATGTTTCGTGTATGAATATTAAATACATGTTTAGTGTATAAATATTAAATACATGTTAAGTGTATAAATATTAAATACATGTTTAGTGTATAAATGTTAAATACATGTTTAGTGTATAAATATTAAATACATGTTTAGTTTATTAAAATTTAATACATGTTTTTGTATTAATATTAAATACATGTTTAGTGTATAAATATTAAATACATGTTTAATGTATTAATATTAAATACATGTTTAGTGTATAAATATAAGTGTATGAGAAACCAAACTTATGTAAAAAAAAATAAAAGAAACAAAAAAAAAGGAAAAAGAGAGAGAGAGAGAGAGAGGACCGGACTTATTAAGAGGGAACGTGCGCCCTCCTGTGGACTTCTGCCGCAACTGCACGCATAAAGAAATTCATTATTTCCAAGTGTGCCTTATTTAGAGGATAATAAATACTGTATGAATATTAAATATATGATTAGTGTATGAATATTAAATACATGTTTAGTGTATAGATATTAAATACATGTTTAGTGTATAGATATTAAATACATGTTAAGTGTATAAATATTAAATACATATTTAGTGTATGAATATTAAATACATGATTAGTGTATTAATATTAAATACTTGTTTAGTGTATAAATATTAAATACATGTTTAGTTTATGAATATTAAATACATGTTTGGTGTATAAATATTAAATACATGTTTAGTGTATAAATAATAACTACATGTTTAGTGTATGAATATTAAATACATGTTTAGTGTATTAATATTAAATACATGTTTAATGTATTAATATTAAATATATGTTTAGTTTATTAAAATTAAATACATGTTTTTGTATTCATATTAAATACATGTTTAGTGTATTAATATTAAATATATGTTTAGTGTATGAATGTTAAATACATGTTTAGTGTATAAATATTAAATATATGTTTAGTTTATTAAAATTAAATACACCTTTTTGTATTAATATTAAATACATGTTTAGTGTATAAATATTAAATACATGTTTAGTGTATGAATATTAAATACATGTTTAAAGTATGAATATTAAATACATGTTTAGTTCATGAATATTAAATACATGTTTAGTGTATTAATATTAAATACACGTTTACTTTATGAATATTAAATACATGTTTAGTGGATTAATAATAAATACATATTCAGTGTATTAATATTAAATACATGTTTAGTGTATAAATATTAAATATATGTTTAGTTTATAAATATTAAATACATGTTTAGTGTATAAATATTAAATACATGTTTAAAGTTTGAATATTAAATAGATGTTTAGTTTATGAATATTAAATACATGTTTAGTGTATAAATATTAAATACATGTTTCGTGTATGAATATTAAATACATGATTAGTGTATTAATAATAAATACATATTCAGTGTATTAATATTAAATACATGTTTACTTTATGAATATTAAATACATGTTTAGTGGATTAATAATAAATACATATTCAGTGTATTAATATTAAATACATGTTTAGTGTATAAATATTAAATATATGTTTAGTTTATAAATATTAAATACATGTTTAGTGTATAAATATTAAATACATGTTTAAAGTTTGAATATTAAATAGATGTTTAGTTTATGAATATTAAATACATGTTTAGTGTATAAATATTAAATACATGTTTCGTGTATGAATATTAAATACATGATTAGTGTATTAATAATAAATACATATTCAGTGTATTAATATTAAATACATGTTTACTTTATGAATATTAAATACATGTTTAGTGGATTAATAATAAATACATATTCAGTGTATTAATATTAAATACATGTTTAGTGTATAAATATTAAATACATGTTTAGTGTATAAATATTAAATACATGTTTAGTGTATTAATATTAAAAATATATTTAGTTTATTAAAATTAAATACATGTTTTGTATTAATATTAAATACATGTTTAGTGTATAAATATTGAATACATGTTTAATGTATGAATATTAAATACATGTTTAGTGTATAAATATTAAATACATGTTTAAAGTATGAATATTAAATACATGTTTAGTTTATGAATATTAAATACATGTTTAGTGTATAAATATTAAATACATGTTTAAAGTATGAATATTAAATACATGATTAGTGTATTAATATTAAATACTTGTTTAGTGTATAAATATTAAATACATGTTTAGTGTATAAATAATAACTACATGTTTAGTGTATGAATATTAAATACATGTTTGGTGTATAAATATTAAATACATGTTTAGTGTATGAATATTAAATACATGTTTAGTGTATTAACATTAAATATATATTTAGTTTATTAAAATTAGTTACATATTTTGTATTAATATTAAATACATGTTTAGTGTATAAATATTAAATACATGTTTAGTGTATGAATATTAAATACATGTTTAGTATATAAATATTAAATGCATGTTTAAAGTATGAATATTAAATACATATTTAGTTTATGAATATTAAATACATGTTTAGTGTATAAATATTAAATACATGTTTAATGTATTAATATTAAATATATGTTTAGTTTATTAAAATAAAATACATGTTTTTGTATTCATATTAAATACATGTTTAGTGTATCAATATTAAATATATGTTTAGTGTATGAATGTTAAATACATGTTTAGTGTATAAATATTAAATATATGTTTAGTTTATTAAAATTAAATACACCTTTTTGTATTCATATTAAATACATGTTTAGTGTATCAATATTAAATATATGTTTAGTGTATGAATGTTAAATACATGTTTAGTGTATAAATATTAAATATATGTTTAGTTTATTAAAATTAAATACACCTTTTTGTATTAATATTAAATACATGTTTAGTGTATAAATATTAAATACATGTTTAGTGTATAAATATTAAATACATGTTTAAAGTAGGAATATTAAATACATGTTTACTTTATGAATATTAAATACATGTTTAGTGGATTAATAATAAATACATATTCAGGGGTTTAATATTAAATACATGTTTAGTGTATAAATATTAAATACATGTTTAGTGTATAAATATTAAATACATGTTCAGTGTATAAATATAAGTGTATGAGAAACCAAACTTATGTAAAAAAAAATAAAAGAAACAAAAAAAAAGGAAAAAGAGAGAGAGAGAGAGACGGAGAGGACCGGACTTATTAAGAGGGAACGTGCGCCCTCCTGTGGAGTTTTGCCGCAACTGCACGAATAAAGAAATTCATTATTTCCAAGTGTGCCTTATTTAGAGGATAATAAATACATGTTTACTGTATGAATATTAAATATATGATTAGTATATAATTACATATACGTTTAGTATATGATTATTAAATACATGTTTAGTGTATAGATATTAAATACATGTTTAAAGTAGGAATATTAAATACATGTTTAGTTCATGAATATTAAATACATGTTTAGTGTATTAATATTAAATACATGTTTACTTTATGAATATTAAATACATGTTTAGTGGATTAATAATAAATACATGTTTAGTGGATTAATAATAAATACATATTCAGGGGTTTAATATTAAATACATGTTTAGTGTATAAATATTAAATACATGTTTAGTGTATAAATATTAAATACATGTTTAGTGTATAAATATAAGTGTATGAGAAACCAAACTTATGTAAAAAAAAATAAAAGAAACAAAAAAAAAGGAAAAAGAGAGAGAGAGAGAGAGACGGAGAGGACCGGACTTATTAAGAGGGAACGTGCGCCCTCCTGTGGAGTTTTGCCGCAACTGCACGAATAAAGAAATTCATTATTTCCAAGTGTGCCTTATTTAGAGGATAATAAATACATGTTTACTGTACGAATATTAAATATATGATTAGTGTATGGTTACATATACGTTTAGTATATGATTATTAAATACATGTTCAGTGTATTAATATTAAATACATGTTTAGTGTATGAATATTAAATACATGTTTAGTGTATAAATATCAAATACATGTTTAGTGTATGAATATTAAATACATGTTTAAAGTATGAATATTAAATACATGTTTAGTTTATGAATATTAAATATATGTTTAGTGTATAAATATTAAAGACATGTTTTGTGTATGCATATTAAATACATGTTTAGTGTATGAATATTGAATACATATTTAGTGTATGAATATTAAATACATGATTAGTGTATTAATATTAAATACTTGTTTAGTGTATAAATATTAAATACATGTTTAGTGTATAAATATTAAATACATGTTTAGTGTATAAATGTTAAATACATGTTTAGTGTATGAATATTAAATATATGTTTAGTTTATTAATATTAAATACATGTTTAGTGTATGAATATTAAATACATGTTTAGTTTATGAATATTACATACATGTTTGGTGTATAAATATTAAATACATGTTTAGTGTATAAATATTAAATACATGTTTAATGTATTAATATTAAATACATGTTTAGTGTATAAATAATAACTACATGATTAGTGTATGAATATTAAATACATGTTTAGTGTATTAATATTAAATACATGTTTAGTGTATTAATATTAAATATATATTTAGTTTATTAAAATTAAATACATGTTTTGTATTAATGTTAAATACATGTTTAGTGTATAAATATTAAATACATGTTTAGTGTATTAATATTAAATACATGTTTAGTGTATGAATATTAAATACATTTTTAGTGTATAAATATTAAATACATGTTTAGTGTATTAATATTAAATACATGTTTAGTGTATTAATATTAAATACACTTTTAGTGTATAAATATTAAATACACATTTATTGTAAAAATATTAAATACATGTTTAGTGTATTAATATTAAATATATGTTTAGTTTATGGGAGTTTGCCCAACCAGTCTACATGTGCTTTGTGGACTTGGAGAAGGCATTCGACCGTGTCCCTCGGGAAGTCCTGTGGGGAGTGCTCAGAGAGTATGGGGTATCGGACTGTCTTATTGTGGCGGTCCGTTCCCTGTACGATCAGTGCCAGAGCTTGGTCCGCATTGCCGGCAGTAAGTCGAACACATTTCCAGTGAGGGTTGGACTCCGCCAAGGCTGTCCTTTGTCACCGATTCTGTTCATAACTTTTATGGACAGAATTTCTAGGCGCAGTCAAGGCGTTGAGGGGTTCCGGTTTGGTAACCGCAGGATTAGGTCTCTGCTTTTTGCAGATGATGTGGTCCTGATGGCTTCATCTGACCGGGGTCTTCAGCTCTCGCTGGATCGGTTCGCAGCCGAGTGTGAAGCGACCGGAATGAGAATCAGCACCTCCAAGTCCGAGTCCATGGTTCTCGCCCGGAAAAGGGTGGAGTGCCATCTCCGGGTTGGGGAGGAGACCCTGCCCCAAGTGGAGGAGTTCAAGTACCTAGGAGTCTTGTTCACGAGTGAGGGAAGAGTGGATCGTGAGATCAACAGGCGGATCGGTGCGGCGTCTTCAGTAATGCGGACGTTGTACCGGTCCGTTGTGGTGAAGAAGGAGCTGAGCCGGAAGGCAAAGCTCTCAATTTACCGGTCGATCTACGTTCCCATCCTCACCTATGGTCATGAGCTTTGGGTCATGACCGAAAGGATAAGATCACGGGTACAAGCGGCCGAAATGAGTTTCCTCCGCCGTGTGGCGGGGCTCTCCCTTAGAGATAGGGTGAGAAGCTCTGCCATCCGGGAGGAACTCAAAGTAAAGCCGCTGCTCCTTCACATCGAGAGGAGCCAGATGAGGTGGTTCGGGCATCTGGTCAGGATGCCACCCGAACGCCTCCCTAGGGAGGTGTTTAGGGCACGTCCAACCGGTAGGAGGCCACGGGGAAGACCCAGGACACGTTGGGAAGACTATGTCTCCCGGCTGGCCTGGGAACGCCTCGGGATCCCCCGGGAAGAGCTAGACGAAGTGGCTGGGGAGAGGGAAGTCTGGGTTTCCCTGCTTAGGCTGTTGCCCCCGCGACCCGACCTCGGATAAGCGGAAGATGATGGATGGATGGATGGATGTTTAGTTTATTAAAATTAAATACATGTTTTTGTATTAATATTAAATAATTGTTTAGTGTATAAATATTAAATACATGTTTAGTGTATTGTTATTAAATACATGTTTAAAGTATGAATATTAAATACATGTTTAGTTTATGAATATTAAATACATGTTTAGTGTATAAATATTGAATACATGTTTCGTGTATGAATATTAAATACATGTTTAGTGTATAAATATTAAATACATGTTAAGTGTATAAATATTAAATACATGTTTAGTGTATAAATGTTAAATACATGTTTAGTGTATAAATATTAAATACATGTTTAGTTTATTAAAATTTAATACATGTTTTTGTATTAATATTAAATACATGTTGTGTATAAATATTAAATACATGTTTAATGTATTAATATTAAATACATGTTTAGTGTATAAATATAAGTGTATGAGAAACCAAACTTATGTAAAAAAAAATAAAAGAAACAAAAAAAAAGGAAAAAGAGAGAGAGAGAGAGAGACAGAGAGGACCGGACTTATTAAGAGGGAACGTGCGCCCTCCTGTGGAGTTTTGCCGCAACTGCACACATAAAGAAATTCATTATTTCCAAGTGTGCCTTATTTAGAGGATAATAAATACATGTTTACTGTATGAATATTAAATATATGATTAGTGTATGAATATTAAATACTTGTTTAGTGTATAGATATTAAATACATGTTTAGTGTATAGATATTAAATACATGTTAAGTGTATAAATATTAAATACATATTTAGTGTATGAATATTAAATACATGATTAGTGTATTAATATTAAATACTTGTTTAGTGTATAAATATTGAATACATGTTCAGTGTATAAATATTAAATACATGTTAAGTGTATAAATATTAAATACATATTTAGTGTATGAATATTAAATACATGTTTAGTGTATTAATATTAAATACATGTTTAGTGTATAAATATTAAATACATGTTTAGTGTATGAATATTGAATACATGTTTAAAGTATGAATGTTAAATACATGTTTAGTGTATAAATGTTAAATACATGTTTAGTGTATGAATATTAAATATATGTTTAGTTTATTAATATTAAATACATGTTTAGTGTATGAATATTAAATACATGTTTAGTTTATGAATATTAAATACATGTTTGGTGTATAAATATTAAATACATGTTTAGTGTATAAATAATAACTACATGTTTAGTTTATGAATATTAAATACACTTTTAGTGTATGAATATTAAATACACATTTATTGTAAAAATATTAAATACATGTTTAGTTTATTAAAATTTAATACATGTTTTTGTATTAATATTAAATACATGTTTAGTGTATTAATATTAAATACACTTTTAGTGTATAAATATTAAATACACATTTATTGTAAAAATGTTAAATACATGTTTAGTGTATTAATATTAAATATATGTTTAGTTTATTAAAATTAAATACATGTTTTTGTATTAATAATAAATACATGTTTAGTGGATAAATAATAAATACGTATTTAGTGTATTAATATTAAATACATGTTTAGTGTATTAATATTAAATACATATTTAGTGTATTAATATTAAATATATATTTAGTTTATTAAAATTAAATACATGTTTTGTATTAATATTAAATACATGTTTAGTGTATAAATATTAAATACATGTTTAGTGTATAAATATTAAATACATGTTTAGTGTATGAATATTAAATACATGTTTAGTGTTTAAATATTAAATACATGTTTAGTGTATTAATATTAAATACATGTTTAGTGTATTAATATTAAATACACTTTTAGTGTATGAATATTAAATACACATTTATTGTAAAAATATTAAATACATGTTTAGTGTATTAATATTAAATATATGTTTAGTTTATTAAAATTAAATACATGTTTTTGTATTAATATTAAATACATGTTTAGTGGATAAAAAATAAATACATATTTAGTGTATTAATATTAAATACATGTTTAGTGTATAAATATTAAATACATGTTTAGTGTATGAATATTAAATAAATGTTTAGTGTATAAATATTAAATACATGTATAGTGTATAAATATTAAATACATGTTTAATGTATTAATATTAAATATATGTTTAGTTTATTAAAATTAAATACATGTTTTTGTATTCATATTAAATACATGTTTAGTGTATTAATATTAAATATATGTTTAGTGTATGAATGTTAAATACATGTTTAGTGTATAGTTATTAAATACATGTTTAAAGTATGAATATTAAAATACATGTTTAGTTTATGAATATTAAATACATGTTTAGTGTATAAATATTGAATACATGTTTCGTGTATGAGTATTAAATACATGTTTAGTGTATAAATATTAAATACATGTTAAGTGTATAAATATTAAATACATGTTTAGTGTATAAATGTTAAATACATGTTTAGTGTATAAATACTAAATACATGTTTAGTTTATTAAAATTTAATACATGTTTTTGTATTAATATTAAATACATGTTTAGTGTATAAATATTAAATACATGTTTAATGTATTAATATTAAATACATGTTTAGTGTATAAATATAAGTGTATGAGAAACCAAACTTATGTAAAAAAAAATAAAAGAAACAAAAAAAAAGGAAAAAGAGAGAGAGAGAGAGAGACAGAGAGGACCGGACTTATTAAGAGGGAACGTGCGCCCTCCTGTGGAGTTTTGCCGCAACTGCACACATAAAGAAATTCATTATTTCCAAGTGTGCCTTATTTAGAGGATAATAAATACATGTTTAAAGTATGAATATTAAATACATGTTTAGTGTATAAATGTTAAATACATGTTTAGTGTGTGAATATTAAATATATGTTTAGTGTATGAATATTAAATACATGTTTAGTTTATGAATATTAAATACATGTTTAGTGTATAAATATTAACTACATGTTTAATGTATTAATATTAAATACATGTTTAGTGTATAATTAATAACTACATGTTTAGTGTATGAATATTAAATACATGTTTAGTGTATTAATATTAAATACATGTTTAGTGTATTAATATTAAATATATATTTAGTTTATTAAAATTAAATACATGTTTTGTATTAATATTAAATACATGTTTTGTGTATAAATATTAAATACATGTTTAGTGTATTAATATTAAATACATGTTTAGTGTATGAATATTAAATACATGTTTAGTGTATAAATATTAAATACATGTTTAGTGTATTAATATTAAATACATGTTTAGTGTATTAATATTAAATACACTTTTAGTGTATAAATATTAAATACACATTTATTGTAAAAATATTAAATACATGTTTAGTGTATTAATATTAAATATATGTTTAGTTTATTAAAATTAAATACATGTTTTTGTATTAATATTAAATACATGTTTAGTGGATAAATAATAAATACATATTTAGTGTATTAATATTAAATACATGTTTAGTGTATAAATATTAAATACATGTTTAGTGTATTAATATTAAATACATGTTTAGTGTATGAATATTAAATAAATGTTTAGTGTATAAATAATAACTACATGTTTATTGTATGAATATTAAATACATGTTTAGTGTATAAATATTAAATACATGTTTAGTGTTTTAATATCAAATATATGTTTAGTTTATTAAAATTAAATACATGTTTTTGTATTAATATTAAATACTTGTTTAGTGTATAAATATTAAATACATGTTTAGTGTATAGTTATTAAATACATGTTTAAAGTATGAATATTAAATACATGTTTATTGTATGAATATTAAATACATGTTTAGTGTATAAATATTAAATACATATTTAGTGTATGAATATTAAATACATGTTTAGTGTATGAATATTAAATATATGTTTAGTTTATTAATATTAAATACATGTTTAGTGTATGAATATTAAATACATGTTTAGTTTATGAATATTAAATACATGTTTGGTGTATAAATATTAAATACATGTTTAGTGTATAAATAATAACTACATGTTTAGTGTATGAATATTAAATACATGTTTAGTGTATTAATATTAAATACATGTTTAATGTATTAATATTAAATATATGCTTAGTTTATTAAAATTAAATACATGTTTTTGTATTCATATTAAATACATGTTTAGTGTATTAATATTAAATATATGTTTAGTGTATGAATGTTAAATACATGTTTAGTGTATAAATATTAAATATATGTTTAGTTTATTAAAATTAAATACACCTTTTTGTATTAATATTAAATACATGTTTAGTGTATAAATATTAAATACATGTTTAGTGTATAAATATTAAATACATGTTTATAGTATGAATATTAAATACATGTTTAGTTCATGAATATTAAATACATGTTTAGTGTATTAATATTAAATACATGTTTACTTTATGAATATTAAATACATGTTTAGTGGATTAATAATAAATACATATTCAGTGTATTAATATTAAATACATGTTTAGTGTATAAATGTTAAATACATGTTTAGTGTATAAATATTAAATACATGTTTAAAGTATGAATATTAAATAGATGTTTAGTTTATGAATATTAAATACATGTTTAGTGTATAAATATTAAATACATGTTTCGTGTATGAATATTAAATACATGTTTAGTGTATAAATATTAAATACATGTTAAGTGTATAAATATTATATACATATTTAGTGTATGAATATTAAATACATGATTAGTGTATTAATATTAAATACTTGTTTAGTGTATAAATATTAAATACATATTTAGTGTATTAATATTAAATACATGTTTAGTGTATAAATAATAACTACATGTTTAGTGTATGAATATTAAATACATGTTTAGTGTATTAATATTAAATATATGTTTGGTTTATCAAAATTAAATACGTGTTTTTGTATTAATATTAAATACATGTTTAGTGTATAAATATTAAATACATGTTTAGTGTATTAATATTAAATACATGTTTAGTGTATGAATAATAACTACATGTTTAGTGTATGAATATTAAATACATGTTTAGTGTATAAATATTAAATACATGTTAAGTGTATAAATATTAAATACATGTTTAGTGTATGAATGTTAAATACATGTTTAGTGTATAAATATTAAATACATGTTTAGTTTATTAAAATTTAATACATGTTTTTGTATTAATATTAAATACATGTTTAGTGTATAAATATTAAATACATGTTTAATGTATTAATATTAAATACATGTTTAGTGTATAAATATAAGTGTATGAGAAACCAAACTTATGTAAAAAAAAATAAAAGAAACAAAAAAAAAGGAAAAAGAGAGAGAGAGAGAGAGAGGACCGGACTTATTAAGAGGGAACGTGCGCCCTCCTGTGGAGTTTTGCTGCAACTGCACACATAAAGAAATTCATTATTTCCAAGTGTGCCTTATTTAGAGGATAATAAATACATGTTTACTGTATGAATATTAAATATATGATTAGTGTATGAATATTAAATACATGTTTAGTGTATAGATATTAAATACATGTTTAGTGTATAGATATTAAATACATGTTAAGTGTATAAATATTAAATAAATATTTAGTATATGAATATTAAATACATGATTAGTGTATTAATATTAAATACTTGTTTAGTGTATGAATATTAAATACATGTGTAGTGTATTAATATTAAATACATGTTTAGTGTATAAATATTAAATACATGTTTAGTGTATGAATATTAAATACATGTTTAGTGTATAAATATTAAATACATGTTTAGTGTGTTAATATCAAATATATGTTTAGTTTATTAAAATTAAATACATGTTTTTGTATTAATATTAAATACTTGTTTAGTGTATAAATATTAAATACATGTTCAGTGTATAGTTATTAAATACATGTTTAAAGTATGAATATTAAATACATGTTTAGTTTATGAATATTAAATACATGTTTAGTGTATAAATATTGAATACATGTTTCGTGTATGAATATTAAATACATGTTTAGTGTATAAATATTAAATACATGTTAAGTGTATAAATATTAAATACATGTTTAGTGTATAAATGTTAAATACATGTTTAGTGTATACATATTAAATACATGTTTAGTTTATTAAAATTTAATACATGTTTTTGTATTAATATTAAATACATGTTTAGTGTATAAATATTAAATACATGTTTAATGTATTAATATTAAATACATGTTTAGTGTATAAATATAAGTGTATGAGAAACCAAACTTATGTAAAAAAAAATAAAAGAAACAAAAAAAAAGGAAAAAGAGAGATAGAGAGACGGAGAGGACCGGACTTATTAAGAGGGAACGTGCGCCCTCCGGTGGACTTCTGCCGCAACTGCACACATAAAAGAATTCATTATTTCCAAGTGTGCCTTATTTAGAGGATAATAAATACATGTTTACTGTATGAATATTAAATAAAATATTAGTATATAATTACACATACATTTAGTATATGATTATTAAATACATGTTCAGTGTATTAATATTAATTACATGTTTAGTGTATAAATATTAAATACACTTTTAGTGTATAAATATTAAATACACGTTTAGTGTAAAAATATTAAATACATGTTTAGTTTATTATTATTAAATATGTGTTTAGTTTATTCTAATTAAATACATGTTTAGTGTATTAATATTAAATACATGTGTAGTGTATTAATATTAAATATATATTTAGTTTATTAAAATTAAATACATGTTTTTGTATTAATATTAAATACATGTTTAGTGTATAAATATTAAATATATGTTTAGTTTATTAAAATTAAATACATGTTTTTGTATTAATATTAAATACATGTTTAGTGTATAAATATTAAATACATGTTTAGTGTATTAATATTAAATACATGTTTAGTGTATAAATGTTAAATACATATTTACACATGCGCATATTGCCCGTCCGCTTAAAAGGGGTGGGGGGGTCGCACTAATATACAACGAAAACTTTAACTTTAGTCCTAACATAAATAATAAATATAAATCGTTTGAGGTGCTTACTATGAAGTCTGTCACACCACTGCCTCTACACCTGGCTGTTATCTACCGCCCCCCAGGGCCCTATTCGGACTTTATTAATGAATTCTCAGAGTTCGTTGCTGATCTAGTGAGACGCGCCGATAATATAATCATAATGGGGGACTTTAATATCCATATGAATACCCCATCGGACCCACCGTGCGTAGCGCTCCAGACTATGATTGATAGCTGTGGTCTCACACAAATAATAAATGAACCCACGCATCGCAACGGTAATACGATAGACCTAGTGCTTGTCAGGGGTATCACCTTTTCCAAAGTTACGATACTCCCGTATACTAAAGTATTGTCCGATCATTACCTTATAAAATTCGAGGTTCAGACGCATGTTCGTCAAACTAATAATAATAATAACTGCTATAGCAGCCGCAACATTAATACAGCCACAACGACAACTCTTGCTGACCTACTGCCCTCGGTAATGGCACCGTTCCCGAAGTATGTGGGCTCTATTGATAACCTCACTAACAACTTTAACGACGCCCTGCGCGAAACCATTGATAACATAGCACCGCTAAAGTGAAAAAAGGCTCCAAAAAAGCGCACCCCTTGGTTTACAGAAGAAACTAGAGCTCAGAAATTATTATGCAGAAAGCTGGAACGCAAATGGCGCACGACTAAACTTGAGGTGCACCATCAAGCATGGAGTGATGGTTTAATAACTTATAAACACATGCTTACCTTAGCTAAAGCTAAATATTACTCAAATCTCATCCACCGTAATAAAAACGATCCTAAATTTTTGTTTAGTACGGTAGCATCGCTAACCCAACAAGGGACCCCTTCCAGTAGCTCCACCCACTCAGCTGATGACTTTATGCAATTCTTTAGTAAGAAAATTGAAGTCATTAGAAAGGAGATTAAAGACAATGCGTCCCAGCTACAACGGGGTTCTATTAACACTGACACGATTGTATATACGGCGGATACTGCCCTCCAAAATAGTTTCTCTCGTTTTGAGGAAATAACATTAGAGGAATTGTTACAACGTGTAAATGGAATAAAACAAACAACATGTTTACTTGACCCTCTTCCTGGGAAACTGATCAAGGAGCTCTTTGTATTATTAGGTCCATCAGTGCTAAATATTATAAACTTATCACTTTCCTCGGGCACTGTTCCCCTAGCATTCAAAAAAGCGGTTATTCATCCTCTTCTTAAAAGACCTAACCTCGATCCTGACCTCATGGTAAACTACCGACCGGTGTCTCACCTTCCCTTTATTTCAAAAATCCTCGAAAAAATTGTTGCGGAGCAGTTAAATGAACACTTAGCGTCTAACAAGCTATGTGAAACCTTTCAATCCGGTTTCAGGGCAAATCACTCCACGGAGACAGCCCTCGCAAAAATGACTAATGATCTATTGCTAACGATGGATTCTGATGCGTCATCTATGTTGCTGCTCCTCGATCTTAGCGCTGCTTTCGATACCGTCGATCATAATATTTTATTAGAACGTATCAAAACACGAATTGGTATGTCGGACTTAGCCCTGTCTTGGTTTAACTCTTACTGATAGGATGCAGTGTGTCTCCCATAACAATGTGACCTCGGACTACGTTAAGGTAACGTGTGGAGTTCCCCAGGGTTCGGTCCTTGGCCCTGCACTCTTCAGCATCTACATGCTGCCGCTAGGTGACATCATACGCAAATACGGTATTAGCTTTCACTGTTATGCTGATGACACCCAACTCTACATGCCCCTAAAGCTGACCAACACGCCGGATTGTAGTCAGCTGGAGGCGTGTCTTAATGAAATTAAACAATGGATGTCCGCTAACTTTTTGCAACTCAACGCCAAAAAAACGGAAATGCTGATTATCGGTCCTGCTAGACACCGAACTCTATTTAATAATACAACTCTAACATTTGACAACCAAACAATTAAACAAGGCGACACGGTAAAGAATCTGGGTATTATCTTCGACCCAACTATCTCCTTTGAGGCACAAATTAAAAGCGTTACTAAAACGGCCTTCTTTCATCTCCGTAACATCGCTAAAATTCGCTCCATTCTGTCCACTAAAGACGCTGAGATCATTATCCATGCGTTTGTTACGTCTCGTCTCGATTACTGTAACGTATTATTTTCGGGTCTCCCCATGTCTAGCATTAAAAGATTACAGTTGGTACAAAATGCGGCTGCTAGACTTTTGACAAGAACAAGAAAGTTTGATCACATTACGCCTGTACTGGCTCACCTGCACTGGCTTCCTGTGCACTTAAGATGTGACTTTAAGGTTTTACTCCTTACGTATAAAATACTACGCGGTCTAGCTCCATCCTATCTTGCCAATTTTATTGTACCATATGTCCCGGCAAGAAATCTGCGTTCAAAGGACTCCGGCTTATTAGTGATTCCCAAAGCCCAAACAAAGTCTGCGGGCTGTAGAGCTTTTTCATTTCGGGCTCCAGTACTCTGGAATGTCCTCCCGGTAACAGTTGGAGATGCCACCTCAGTAGAAGCATTTAAGTCTCACCTTAAAACTCATTTGTATACTCTAGCCTTTAAATAGACTCCCTTTTTAGACCAGTTGATCTGCCGTTTCTTTTCTTTTTCTTCTATGTCCCACTCTCCCCTGTGGAGGGGGTCCGGTCCGATCCGGTGGCCATGTACTGCTTGCCTGTGTATCGGCTGGGGACATCTCTGCGCTGCTGATCCGCCTCCGCTTGGGATGGTTTCCTGCTGGCTCCGCTGTGAACGGGACTCTCGCTGCTGTGTCTTGGATCCTCTTTGGACTGGACTCTCGCGACTGTGTTGTATCCATTATGGATTGAACTTTCACAGTATCATGTTAGACCCGCTCGACATCCATTGCTTTCCACCTCTCCAAGGTTCTCATAGTCATCATTGTCACCGACGTCCCACTGGGTCATTATTGTCACCGATGTCCCACTGGGTGTGAGTTTTCCTTGCCCTTATATGGGCCTACCGAGGATGTCGTGGTG
Organism: Nerophis ophidion; assembly: GCF_033978795.1. NCBI lineage: Eukaryota > Metazoa > Chordata > Actinopteri > Syngnathiformes > Syngnathidae > Nerophis > Nerophis ophidion. The sequence continues at coordinate 6,515 of NW_026906973.1, read as the reverse complement.
GTTTGTGCAGCCCTTTGAGACACTAGTGATTTAGGGCTATATAAGTAAACATTGATTGATTGATTGATGTTTGGTGTATAAATATTAAATACATGTTTAGTGTATAAATAATAACTACATGTTTAGTGTATGAATATTAAATACATGTTTACTGTATTCATATTAAATACATGTTTAGTATATAAATAATAACTACATGTTTAGTGTATGAATATTAAATACATGTTTACTGTATTCATATTAAATACATGTTTAGTGTATTAATATTAAATGTTTAGTTTATTAAAATTATATACATGTTTTTGTATTAATATTAAATACATGTTTAGTGTATTAATATTAAAAACATGTTTAGTGTATGAATGTTGAATACATGTTTAGTGTATAAATGTTAAATACATGTTTAGTGTATTAATATTAAATATATGTTTAGTGTATTAATATTAAATACATGTTTAGTGTATAAATATAAGTGTATGAGAAACCAAACTTATGTAAAAAAAATAAAAGAAACAAAAAAAAAGGAAAAAGAGAGAGAGAGAGACGAGAGAGGACCGGACTTATTAAGAGGAACGTGCGCCCTCCTGTGGACTTCTGCCGCAACTGCACACATTAAGAAATTCATTATTTCCAAGTGTGTCTTATTTAGAGGATAATAAATACATGTTTACTGTATGAATATTAAAATATATGATTAGTATATGCATTACATATACGTTTCAGTATATGATTATTAAATACATGTTCAGTGTATTAATATTAAATACAATGTTTAGTGTATAAATATTAAATATGTGGTTTACTTTATTAAAATTAAATAAATGTTTTTGGTATTAATATTAAATACATGTTTAGTGTATTAATATTAAATATGTCGTGTTACTTTATTAAAATTAAATAAATGTTTTTGTATTAATATTAAATACATGTTTAGTGTATGAATATTAAATACACGTTTAGTGTATGAATATTAAATACATGTTTAGTTTATGAATATTAAATACATGTTTAGTGGGTAAATAATAAATAAATATTTAGTGTATTAATATTAAATACATCTTTAGTGTATTAATATTAAATATGTGTTTACTTTATTAAAATTAAATACATGTTTTTGTATTAATATTAAATACATGTTTAGTGTATGAATATTAAATACACGTCTAGTGTATGAATATTAAATACATGTTTAGTTTATGAATATTAAATACATGTTTAGTGAATAAATAATGAATAAATATTTAGTAGTGTATAATATTAAATACATGTTTAGTGTATAAATATTAGATACATGTTTAGTGTATAAATATTAAATACGTGTTTAGTGTATTAATATTAAATATGTGGTTACTTTGTTAAAATTAATAAATGTTTTTGTAGTACTATTAAATACATGTTTAGTGTATAAATATTAAAATACATGTTTAGGTGTATAAATATTAAATACATGTTTAGTGTATTAATATTAAATATATATTTTTAGTGTATTAAAATTAAATACATGTTTTTGTATTAATATTAAATACATCTTAAGTGTATAAATCTCAAATACATGTTTAGTGTATTAATATTAAATTCATGTTTAGTGTATGAATGTTAAATATATGTTTAGTGTATAAATATTAAATACAGGTTTAGTTTATTAATATTAAATACATTTTTAGTGCTATTAATATTAAATACATGTTTAGTGTATAAATATTAAATACATGTTTAGTGTATTAATATTAAATACATGTTTAGTGTATGAATATTAAATACATGTTTAGTGTATGAATATTCAATACATGTTTAGTGTATTAATATTGAATATATGTTTAGTTTATTAAACTTAAATACATGTTTTTGTATGAATATTAAATACATGTTTAGTGTATGAATATTAAATAGATGTTTAGTTTATGAATATTAAATACATGTTTAGTGGATATATAATAAATACATATTTAGTGTATTAATATTAAATACATGTTTAGTGTATAAATATTAAATACATGTTTAGTGTATTAATATTAAATACATGTTTAGTGTATAAATATTAAATACAGGTTTAGTTTTATTAATATTAAATACATTTTTAGTGTATTAATATAAATACATGTTATAGTGTATTAATATATAAATACACTTTTAGTGTATAAATAGTAAATACACGTTTAGTGTAACAATATTAAATACATGGTTAGTGTATTAACATTAAATATATGTTTAGTTTATTGAAATTAAATACATGTATTTGTATTAATATTAAATACATATTAAGTGTAAGAAAAATAACTACATGTTTAGGCGAATGAATATTAAATACATGTTTAGTGTATGAATATTTTAATACATGTTTAGTGTATTAATATTAAATATGTGTTTAGTTTATTAAAATTAAATACATGTTTTTGTATTAATATTAAAAAATGATTAGTGTATTAATATTAAATATATGTTTAGTTTATTAAAATTAAATACATGTTTTGTATTAATATTAAATACAAGTTTCGTGTATAAATATTAAATACATGTTTAGTGTATTAATATTAAATACATATTTAGTGTATAAATATTAAATACATGTTTAGTGTATAAATATTAAAAACATGTTTCGTGTACGAATATTAAATACATGTTTAGTGTATAAATATTAAATACATGTTTAATGTATGAATATTAAATACATGTTTAGTGTATGAATATTAAATACATTTTTAATGTATGAATATTAAATACATGTTTCGTGAATAAACTATTAAATACATGTTAAGTGTATGCATATTAAATACATATTTAGTGTATGAATATTAAATACATGATTAGTGTATTAATATTAAATATCATGATTAGTGTATAACTATTAAATACATGTTTAGTGTATAATATTAAATACATGTTTAGTTTATGAATATTAAATACATGTTTAGTGTATAAATATTAAATACATGTTTAGTGTATGAATATTAAATACATATTTAGTGTATGAATATTAAATACATGATTAGTGTATTAATATTAAATACATGATTAGTGTATAACTATTAAATACATGTTTAGTGTATAATATTAAATACATGTTTAGTGTATGAATATTAATACATGTTTAGTATATAAATACTAAATACATGTTTAGTGTATTAATATTAAATATGTGTTTAGTTTATTAAACTTAAATACATGTTTTGTATTAATATTAAATACATGTTTAGTGTATGAATATTAAATACACATTTAGTGTATGAATATTAAATACATGTTTAGTTTATGAATATTAAATACATGTTTAGTGGATATATAATAAATACATATTTAGTGTATTAATATTAAATACATGTTTAGTGCATAAATATTAAATACATGTTTAGGTGTATTAATATTAAATACATGTTTAGTGTATAAATAATAACTACATGTTTAGTGTATGAATATTAAATACATGTTTAGTGTACAAATGTTAAATACATGTTTAGTTTATGAATATTAAATACATGTTTAGTGTATAAATAATAACTACACTGTTGTAGTGTATGAATATTAAATACATGTTTAGTGTATAAATGTTAAATACATGTTTAGTTTATGAATATTAAATACATGTTTAGTTATAAATATTAAATACATGTTTAGTGTATGAATATTAAATACATGTTTTGTGTATAAATATTAAATACATATTTAGTGTATTAATATTAAATACATGTTTAGCTGTATTAATATTAAATACACTTTTAGTGTATAAATATTAAATACACGTTTAGTGTAAAAATATTAAATACATGTTTAGTGTATTAATATTAAATATATGATTAGTTTATTAAAATTAAATACATGTTTTTGTATTAATATTAAATACATATTAAGTGTAAGAATAATAACTACATGTTTATTGAATGAATATTGAATAAATGTTTAGTGTATGAATATTTAATACATGTTTAGTGTATTAATATTAAATATATGTTTAGTTTATTAAAATTAAATACATGTTTTTGTATTAATATTAAATGCATGTTTAGTGTATTAATATTAAATATATGTTTAGTTATTAAAATTAAATACATGTTTTTGTACTAATATTAAATACATGTTTAGTGTATAAATATTAAATACATGTTTAGTGTATTAATATTAAATACATGTTAGTGTATAAATATAAGTGTATGAGAAACCAAACTTATGTAAAAAAAAATAAAAGAAACAAAAAAAAAGGAAAAAGAGAGATAAGAGACGGAGAGGACCGGACTTATTAAGGGGGAACGTCCGCCCTCCTGTGGACTTCTGCCGCAACTGCACGCATAAAGAAATTCATTATTTCCAAGTGTGCCTTATTTAGAGGATAATAAATACATGTTTACTGTATGAATATTAATATATGATTAGTATATGAGTACATATACGTTTAGTATAAAATTATTAAATACATGTTTAGTGTATTAATATTAAATACATGTTTAGTGTATGAATAATAACTACAGGTTTAGTGTATAAATATTAAATATATGTTTAGTTTATTAAAATTAAATACATGTTTTTGTATTAATATTAAATACATGTTTAGTGTATGAATATTAAATGCTTGTTTAGTTTATTAATATTAAATACATGTTTAGTGTAAAAATGTTAAATACATGTTTAGTTTATGAATATTAAACACATGTTTAGTGTATTAATATTAAATATATATTCAGTTTATTAAAATTAAATACATGTTCTGTATTAATATTGAATACATGTTTAGTGTATAAATATTAAATACATGTTTAGTGTATAAATATTAAATACATGTTTAGTGTATGAATATTAAATACATGTTTAGTGTAATAAATATTAAATACATGTTTAGTGTATTAATATTAAATACATGTTTAGTGTATTAATATTAAATACACTTTTAGTGTATAAATAGTAAATACACGTTTAGTATAACAATATTAAATACATGTTTAGTGTATTAACATTAAATATATGTTTAGTTTATTGAAATTAAATACATGTTTTTGTATTAATATTAAATACATATTAAGTGTAAGAATAATAACTACATGTTTATGAATGAATATTAAATACATGTTTAGTGTATGAATATTTAATACATGTTTAGTGTATTAATATTAAATATGTGTTTAGTTTATTAAAATTAAATACATGTTTTTGTATTAATATTAAAAAAATGATTAGTGTATTAATATTAAATATATGTTTAGTTTATTAAAATTAATACATGTTTTTATATTAATATTAAATACAAGTTTCGTGTATAAATATTAAATACATGTTAAGTGTATAAATATTAAATACATATTTGGTGTATACATATTAAATACATGTTTAGTGTATAAATATTAAATACATGTTTAATGTATGAATATTAAATACATGTTTAGTGTATAAATAATAACTACATGTTTAGTGTATGAATATTAAATACATGTTTAGTGTATAAATGTTAAATACATGTTTAGTTTATGAATATTAAATACATGTTTAGTGTATAAATAATAACTACATGTTTAGTGTATGAATATTAAATACATGTTTAGTGTATAAATGTTAAATACATGTTTAGTTTATGAATATTAAATACATGTTTAGTGTATAAATATTAAATACATGTTTAGTGTATTAATATTAAAATACATGTTTTGTGTATAAATATTAAATACATGTTTAGTGTATTAATATTAAATACATGTTTAGTGTATTAATATTAAATACACTTTTAGTGTATAAATATTAAATACACGTTTAGTGTAAAAATATTAAAATACATGTTTATTGTATTAATATTAAATATATGATTAGTTTATTAAAATTAAATACATGTTTTTGTATTAATATTAAATACATATTAAGTGTAAGAATAATAACTACATGTTTATTGAATGAATATTAAATAAATGTTTAGTGTATGAATATTTAATACATGTTTAGTGTATTAATATTAAATATATGTTTAGTTTATTAAAATTAAATACATTTTTTTTTGTATTAATATTAAATGCATGTTTAGTGTATAAATATTAAATGCTTGTTTAGTTTATTAATATTAAATACATGTTTAGTGTAAAAATGTTAAATACATGTTTAGTTTATGAATATTAAACACATGTTTAGTGTATTAAGTATTAAATATATATTCAGTTTATTAAAATTAAATACATGTTCTGTATTAATATTGAATACATGTTTAGTGTATAATATTAAATACATGTTTAGTGTATTAATATTAAATACATGTTTAGTGTATGAATATTAAATACATGTTTAGTGTATTAATATTAAATACATGTTTAGTGTATTAATATTAAAATACACTTTTAGTGTATGAAATAGTAAATACACGTTTAGTATAACAATATTAAATACATGTTTAGTGTATTAACATTAAATATATGTTTAGTTTATTGAAATTAAATACATGTTTTTGTATTAATATTAAAATACATATTAAGTGTAAGAATAATAACTACATGTTTATTGAATGAATATTAAATACATGTTTAGTGTATGAATATTTAATGACATGTTTA